>NC_068318.1:9032277-9348431 GCF_025860055.1 Xyrauchen texanus | reverse complement strand
TTTTTAGCCTTCACGTGGTGCACAATATTTGAGCACTACTCAAGAACAGCATCTCAGTTGTATATGTGCAATAGTTCAGTTCACTTATAATATGCATTTAGAATGGCACCGGAGAAGCATTTTACCAGAATTTGAATAAGAAGCTAATTAAACTACTCTGAACAGACACATACAGGACTTCCTGGAGAGTTCAGAATGTCAAAATAAAAGCGTTAGGGTTGAAAAAGTGCACAATTGAAATATTACTTTTGTATTTAAAATTAAAAGTCAATAATAATAATATTAATAACAATTTATTATTATTATATCATCATTAGTATTTGTTTACAATTTATAAATTTTTTTAAGTTGAATAAGTTCCAAAAAATAACTGTGAATGAAAATTGTCTTACAATTAAAACATTTTCACCATTCTAACCATTCTCATTGTGTTTTAAAGAAGTTGTTTCATACATCTTTTAATTTTTTCCCTTCGGTTCTCTTTTTTTTAATGCTAGTCATGGTCCCATTTCCCTACCTCTCAGTGGCCATAGAATTAAACCGAATTAAATAAAATTGCTTCTGTACCTTTAAGGCCTCTATGTAAACACCCTCTTCTCATGTGATAGTGGTAATAAGGTTTATTCAATGGCTGTGGGTTTGATGTTGGGCCCAATGTTGATGAAGTTGCACCGTTTTTTTTATAATAACGTCCTGCAAAGCCTGAATTGCATTGTGGCATTCGCAAAACAGGAATCTTCTAAAAATAAACTTCAGCCTTTCTATTCTAACATTTGTATCCTTCAGAAGGATGGTCTTAATATTAATTATATACTAATTTAAATAATAATATCTTCTTCTGGTGTTTAGAAATATCTATCTTGCTTTATATTCCTTTTTATTTACTTCACTGTGACTTGGTGGGCCAAGTTGCTGACCACTGAATAGGCATTGTTTGTCATGTGTTCAGTTGTTCAGATTCCTTGTATATCTATCTGACATCAGAAATATGTTATAGAAATAAAGTTTGGAATAAGCATTGATTACAGCATAGTTTCGATAAAATGCCTTTTTGGACTAAACAGGAACTTTTAAAAGTTGAGGTACAGTATGTTTTGAAAGTACACCGTTTTATTTATTTTCCTATAAGTCAAGGAAAATTTGATTTTTCATCATATGAAACATTTAAATCACTTTTGCTTAACTGACAGGCTTCACCTTTCACAACAGAATTAAACTATGCACAATAGTGTGTTATTTAACAGTGCCCTTCAGTTGTTTCCTCTAATGTCCAAATGAGAGCCAGATGAAAGAGGATGAAATATCCCTCTTCATCTTTCTCCCCCTCAGTGTGCCCTTCATTGCTCATAAGAGGACAGTGACTCCTGTCAGCTCTGTTGACCGATGGTGACATCATTGAGAGTGTACTAGAGGATCTAATGAGCAGTAGCTGCTGCCAGTGCTCTGAGATCTCCATGTGTAGAGCCAGTTTAGTTCAGTTTAGAAAATTAGTCACTCTGATTACTTGCCCCTCTATATTACTGTATTTTTTATGGCTGGCCTTCCCCTCTTCAGAGGCTTTTTGAACACACTATTTTAATTAGAATTAAAATCAAGTATAGAAAAATGTACTGTCCTTTCTCAAAATGCAAACTGTTTATTGCAGTCTGGCGTACACATTCAATTTACCCAAGAAGGGAGTGTTCCTGGATTAATATCCTTTGTTGGTCCTTTAATAACATTCCTATGCATCTATCATAGACCTAAACTTAACTGTACCCCTAAAATCAGAGGACAGAGGCCTAACCCAAGCTGTAACCTTTCCCTACTTCTGAAATCACAGGGCACTGGTTGGTTGATAGCGATGTTTTTTTCCTACTCTAACACAACCCTATGCCTAACTGTACCCCTGAATCAGAGTGCACTGATTGTGTTATACAATTTTTTTTCCAGACCCTAACTCTAGTGGTAACCCTAAACCATCACCTAAAATCAGATGTCACTAATTGATTGATAGGAATGTTCCAGGATCATCAAAGGATGTTGACCTGGGAACTTGTCCTACTTGTCCAAATCATGTTAATCACTGTTGGGTATATGTGTGTGTGTTGGCATATTTGTTTGTGCATGCATTGTAATGTGTAAACATTATTTATGGTTTATGACAGCTCTGTAGTTTCATTGGAAGCACTTAATTAGGGTTGAGATGTTATGAGCTCACTCGTTCTGAAAGGCTTTTGTGTGCATATGGAAATTATCCAAGTGTCATATAGTGTCCTGTCGGACAGAAGTGAGATTACTGCAGCGTCAGCAATGCAAGCTACAGACTGCTTATGTTGATTCCTGAAGTGTGAATGTACTGTATGCTTCTATCATCTTCACTATCAAACATACCTCAATGACTGAGTGTGATTGACTGAATATTGATTACTAGTGTTAAAATGAGTACATAGAATCAGCACATATAGATTATATCAGGAAGAATCACATGGCATCACATTGTCAACACAGACAGATTTTTTTCAACTAAGAGATAAATGTGGCATGCTATGATGTTGTTGCGATGCTTGTTTCATTCTGTCTTACCATGATTCCTCGTCACCCTTTACTAATATAATTTTAGTCAGCTGACCACTCTTGCTTGAGCAAGTAATACTAATGGCATTTGGCTGGTCTTTAATTTTGTTGCTGTGGATGGTGGCTTTAATCTATTCTGGCAGACATATGAAGTATTCCCTTGCACTATCAGAAATATGAATGAAACATTGACTTCAGGGATTTGCAGGACAGAGATATTCAGCATTATGACTTCAAACTTCCACAGAGAGGAATGAAAGAGTAGTTGAAAGCAAAATACACCATATTGTATACAACATATGTTGTATTTTGCTTCCGCGTTGGTGCAATGTTTTCCTCAGAAGTCCAGGGAAGACCACTTTAAGCAAGCACTTTTAGCAAGCACTGTCCCAGAATTTCACCCCAGAGTTCTACCCTAGCATTCATTCCCAAAATTCTAACCCATTGTTCCATCCCTGAGTTACACCCTAGAATTTTACCCCAGAATTCTACCCTAGTGTTCCGTCCCAGAATTCTACCCTAGGGTTCCATCCCAGAATTCTACCCCAGCGTTCCATCCTAGAGTTATACCCCAGCATTCCATCCTAGAGTTGTACCCCAGCGTTCCATCCTAGAGTTGTACCCCAGCGTTCCTTCCCAGAGCTCTACCCCATTGTTCCATTCTCAGAGATTTACCCCATTGTTTCTTCCAAAAGTTCTGCCCCAGTATACTTTACCAGCGTTCTACTTCATTCTTCCATTCCAGAGTTCTATCCCAGAGTTCTTCCCCATTGTTCCATTCCCAGAGTTTTACCACATGGTTTCTTCCAAATGTTCTGCCCCAGATTTCTGCGAAATTACTCGGTCCCAGAGTTCTGCCCCATTCTTCTGTCTACCCCATTGTTTCTTTCCAGAGGTGTATACCAGTGTTCCATCTCAGAGCTTTGGCTCATTATTCCGCCCCTTTAGCTCATTGTTTACCCCAGAGTTCTACCGCAGTGTTCCATCCCAGAATTCTACCCCATTGTCCCTTTAAAGAGTTGTACCCCAGTGTTCCATCCCAGTGTTTTACCCCAGAGTTCTGTCCAAGAGTTATGGCCAATTTCAGAGTTCTTTCTTATGAATGTGATATTTTGTGGTGTCACTGTATCACAAGTTGTAAAATATTCTCAATTCATAATTTTAAATCTTAAATTGTCTTTTTATAATCTGCATCTATTTGGGTCAATGCAAAATTTACACTCAAATATTTTTCTTTCAAAATTATTTAAAGTTTTAAAAGTTATATGTAAAACTAATATAATTATACAGGAGTTATGCATGGGGAGATTTTGAGATTGTTTTGGTTAAATGCCTCGCCCCCACCCCCATTCAGAGCACTTGTGACTATATCTCATCCTCACTTAACTGACACTGCTTAAGGAAAGGAAGAGCAGCTAATTAGATTCACACACACATACACAAGCACACACTGTATAATTAGAGTGGTTGTTTGCCGCTGTGCTACTGTGAACAGAGTGATGTTTCAGTGGGCGAAGAGGGGGAGACTTCCCTTAATCATGTCACACAAATGATGCAGTCCTTCGAAAAGATGGCATTCCTCCATCATTTCCATCCTCATCTATTGCTCGCTCTCCATCTCCGTTCCTCCTCCATCATGTCTTTTTTTAACCTTTATTTGTCCCTTCGTCTGCTCAGCCCACACACATGTAATTTTCTTCTCTGTAGCTGTTGCAGGAAGACAACTGTACTGTGTGACACATGTAGCATGAAGATGAACACACAAATGGACAATCACTTGTTTTTTAGCAAACATCCATCTGGGCTACAGCTGCCTTTAACACACACATACAGTTTTTTATTCTGAAAAAGTAAAAATGGTGATACATTGGCTTATTTTCCTTACTTTATAAAGAATACATAATCACTTGATTTTTTTTCCTTTTTTGAAGAAAGTGTGAGTGGTCCTTGTTATTGCAAAACTCACCAGATTGTGTGTAGTGAAATCCACCCAGGGCGTTTCAAGTGTGTTTTGGGTTATTGCTAGGTGCTTCCCCAACAAGCTGCACAATTTGAGGTATCATTCATTTACACAGCACAGATGGTGCAGGAGGAGTTATCCGGCAAAAGTTTATTACTTGGGGTTAGGAGTTTGTTCAAGTCCCTATCCCTAAGTATGAGCAACAGTAATAGTGATGCTTACAGTAGCAATTACCACTAATAATAACAGTCAAGGCTCATATGTGAATATGCTGCATTCTATGCTCCATGCAGAAACTCTTCACATTCTAAGGTCTAAGACACTATTTACTCATTTGTTATGTATTTACTACTTGTTAACTTGTGCGTTTAATCTTTTGATTTTGGTTTGAAATATGGACATGTGCGTGGAATTCACTCTTTTGGTTTGTGTATTCACAGTCGTGAGCTGCTGCAGGAAGTGCTGGACACAGATCTCAGCAATGAAGCTTTCCCTTTCTCTACACACAAGATAGTGACCGCTGCCGGACACAAGGTAACTCTCTCTCCCTCTCCTCTCTTTGTCTTTCCATTTTATGCAGTTAACTCAGATGCACATTCTGAGTCATAAATGTAAATGGTCATTTTATGTATTTGTGAGCGTGGCAGAGTGAATGATGGACTCTTTACCTTCTACTCTCTTGCACCTGTGCAGGAGACCAGTGTGAGTGTGTCTTTGTATGTTTATGCACATTGGATAGATGGTCTGCTTCCACTCTTGTGACTGCCATTGACATAAAACTCTTTGCTGCTGTCATCCACTTTTATCTCATCTGCTCACCCAATTTCTCTCTCTCACTGTTTTGACTTAAAATGTGATTTGTAATAGAGTCGACTCGACTCTACTCGCTTTACTTTTCTGAGCCTGCTTTCCCATTGCTGTTTAGTGCCACCTCAACATGGGCGGGATTATAGGTTGATCATCATAGATGCGCCACCTCTACTACCGTGAAATCATCTTAAACGTGACACAAAACAATAAACAATAACACGACCGCTAGCTGTTAGCTACTAGCTCATTGTGCTGCATAAAACAGTTTTTGCATGGTGATTGTACACAAGTGTAACAGTTAAATTGGCCTGGTTGTTTTAGAAACAAGCTTTCCAGTAGCTGGTCTAAATAAAGTGAAGCTTTCAAGCAGAGTATAGAGTTAACATACCATCCTCCATCGTGGACTCCAGTCGTGGCTGAGTCCAGGGCACTCTCATTGCTCGCCAGTCAAGATGGCATCCATTTGGTCAAACCACTTCCACTTTTCCGTGATGGTTCTGTAGTCGCTTAAGTTTTTATTTTTGTACTTTTCCCTACACTGTTGGTAGGTCCAGTGGTAGCTGTGTGTGGCCAACAGCTGAGACACTTCCTGAAAGTCTATTTCGTTTTGCATCATTTTGTTCATCGCTAACAAGAGGAACGTCTGCACCTTGTTTATTGACAACGGAGTGGTTTTGCGCACAGCCATTTCTTTTTACAATTCAAAAGTCGCATGAACCAATGATACTGCTATCGCTGTAGCTAACTTTAAGACTAGCAGGTTGATGTCCCGTGTTGCTAATCCAGCTTGTAGTGACAATTCTCTCTGACCAATCAGTGATCTGCAGGGTTTTGACGTCACAGTTAGTATTGGCTCTGCTCGCTTGGAACCTCGACCGAGGTGGTACTAAAAAAAGTACCAGGTAAATCCACAGTGGAAAACCCCAAAAAGCAAGCAGAGTTGAGTCGAGATGTACCGTGCAGTGGAAAAGCCCCATAAGTTGGATGTAACTCTTGACAGCAAAGCAGAATGCAGATGTGCTCAAGTACATCACATATTCTTGCCATTAAGTGCTTTACAAAAGTCTCTGAATAACAAATCTTGAATGTCTTTCAAAGATTCAGTGCCATGAAATTTGCAAACATTAGCAAATCCAGTGATGACTACTTCCTCGGAAGTGTTCATTGTAGCACCCTGGTATCTTGTAAATTACTTTGTATCCCAGTAGATAAAAAAAGAGCATCTTAAGCAGGAAATTGAGTAGAAGCCAACCAATCAGATTGGAACTGGCAATATCAGCCAGCTCTTGTGTACAAATTTTGTGTACAATTTGCTTCAAATGGCCCATTAAAGGTCCATAGGTGGGCATTTTAGGCTTATACAAGTTCATTATGGGTAGTAGGTGCCCAGTCCATTGGTGTCTAGAATTAAATTTGCACTAGTGGCACCTAGGGTAGGAAAAGCATAATGTGAGAAACCCTTTGCTTGTGCTCACTGTATATCCCTGCAGGTTACAGTTCAGAGCACAGTTTTTGTTTCTGGCTGATAATGGTGTCCTTCACATGATCTCAGCCCAAGCAGATTTCTTCTTTTGCAAACCCTAAGGATTGGCACTATTAACTGCTTCTCTCTCTGCGCTATCAGTTGACCACTGATACACACTGTTGTGTGTTGTGTTGTTTAGAGCTGTTGATTTTACTTGTTTGGCTGCTTTCTCTTGTTCGCTGATTGGATGTCTTGGAGAACTGTTAAAGAGTTATTTCATTTTCAAATTTGGGCCTTGTTTACTCAACCTCATGTTGCTGCAAAGTCATACGTTTTTTTTTTAAACACGACAGCAACATTTTTGAAGAATCTTTAAGCAGCTCTTTTATTAAGCTTTTTGATTAAGCTCTCCATAAAACAGTTCATAGTGCCCATATTTCAAGCTCCAGCAAAAGCAATAATAAAAACCACCAAATTGTAGCCCATTTGTCTTGTGCACTATATTCCAAGTCTTTGGAAGACATACAATAGCTTTGTTTGAGAAACTGACTAATATTGAAGTCATTTTTTCACTCTACCCCTCAACCAAAGCTTGGGTCTAGCCAGCATTGTTATCCAGAATTCAGAAATGAAAATGTTCAAAAATGGCATTATTGATTATTACATAGAGAAGAACCAATGTAATTTTGGTGTCAATGGTGTTGACGTGTCATTGTTGAATCGAAACACAGATGCAGGCTAGATGAGAGCTTGGGTGAAGGGGAGGATTCTTAGTGAATACTACTATGAGCTATCATCAAGGTTGGGCAGATTACTTATTCTGGGCTGAATACTAAATACTCTTTCTTAAATTGATTCAGTAAAGTATTCAGATTACATCAAATAAAAAGTAACAAATTCAGAATACTTTTAGAATACTGTAGAAGATTAAACAATAAGGAAACAGGAAGCGGGATGGCAGTCAAGGTAAATCAAGCTTTAATGGTTTATCCCAGTCTAACAAGCAGTGTTTGGCTTTTCAGCTTCACAGCAGTGTATTTACTCTTCTTCTCAACAACAAGGTATCTACTTCAGCTTTAGTCATAAGAGACAGCATAAACTCATAAATAATTAAGGTTAACGGCTTTGTAGCGTTTAGCTTCATGATCTGGCAGGTCTGTGTGACTGGGACTCTTTCTCCCTCACTGGCGTTCTCGTGGCCTTTCAAGCCCATCTCCATCGTCAATGTAATGAGACACAGGTGTTGCGTATCATTAATCACCAGGTGATGGCCCTTACCGCTTCCTCTCTCCCCAGTGACAGACACATGACCACGTCCCGCTCCACAAATACTTTTAGAATATATGTTAATAAAGGCAAGGCACAATTGGAAGAATTACATTATTGTCTTATCTGGACTCCTAAACCTCCATTTCATCTGATCTACATGAATCTGAATAGCTTGTTTCTTTAAATTGGATGTGGAATTGGACACTTCTTAACCCATTATTTGTATGGACTGACAGAGAATTATACATCCATCCATCCATCCATCGTCAACCGCTTATCCTGTGTACAGGGTCGCGGGGGGCTGGAGCCTATCCCAGCTAACATTGGGCGAAAGGCGGGGGACACCCTGGACAGGTCGCCAGTAGAGAATTATACATTTTGACAAAATTAGTTAAGAAATGCAAATAAACTGTATTTTTAGATGATAACTGGATGCCATAAAGTGGTGAGGTCATGTGACAACAATATAGTATATTAATGACTAGGCTTGTTTGCATATTTTGGCCGATTTATTAATTTAGTTTAATTTAGTCTACTAAACACTTTTATTTTGGGTGCTTTTGGTTCTTTTACTCATCCTTTGTTTTTTTGTTTTTGATTTATTTTTTTGTGAATCACTTTGTACGAGATGTTTTTAAAAAAAACTGAGAAATAATATTAATATGCCTGTATGTTACAATATGTGTCAATGTATCAAACAGTATTTTGATTTGTGCCACTGTTCAAAAGTTAAGCCAATGTGAAGTTTGATGATAGTCACCTGAAACAGGATGCAAGGCTGTATCTCTGCAAAGGGTTGGTCTATCGAAACAAAACTTGGTATGCTTCATTAGGGCCAGGATCTGAGGGTACTTGCCAAGTTTGGTGACAGTGCCACCTATAGGTTAAGACATTTCAAAATTAGTTTTTTATGCCTGTTTCTTTTGAACCATTTGTCAAAAGTAGGTTGTTGTCTGGTGGATACCTTAGGTCATGAGGATTTCAACAATAAAAAAAATTGACTGAATTTCTTTTGAATATTTTGAAAGAAAATTGGTGTGCATCCTTGACATTATGTTTTGAAACAGCGCCACCGATAGTTCACCAGATAACTAATCAGTACTTTTGTGTGCTGACGCTAAAATTGTCATGTCTATTTGCCAACTGTAACCGGGGCGATTAAATTGGGAAAGGAGGCGGCGGGATCCAGACTAACCATTAAAATAATATTTAATTAAAACTTAAACGAAAGAAACAAACATTAACACACACAGGGTGAGAACAAATGAGAGCGAGAGAAAAAAAATTATCAGACATGCCGTCACCTGGTCCTTGACTACTCCTCCACCTTCTGGTGGATGACAGCTGCTGCTCCTCCCCGGGTGGACAGCAGCGAGTCCTCTGACCCCTGGCGGATGGAACGCCCCTCCGCGTTCTGGCGGCCGGTAGCGAGCCCCTCCGCCCCTGGCAGCGGCTCCACCACTCCAGGCGGCCGGCAGCGAACCCCTCCTCTACTTGACTGGAGATCAGAAAGGTAAAGGTTGAAACCCTGCATTGGGTGGCTCATGGCACAGCTGGTTGAACATGCTGAAAAATAAAGAGGGCTTGGTGATGTCAACCACAACAGACATTTTCTTTGGAATAACTTGCACTATCAAGTTTGATGTCATGTTGGCTTTAAATAAGAATTGTTACCAAACAGTTCCTTCAAAAAATCGTACTTTCTCTTTTTCTATAGGTGAGGGCCATGCGTCTGTCATTTGTAGGTGAAATGGGCTGGGAGCTTCACATCCCTAAAGAGTCCTGTTTGCCCGTGTATCACGCAGTCATGACTGCAGGTGTCAAACATGGCATCTGTAATGCAGGCTACAGGGCCATTGACTCACTCAGTATTGAGAAAGGTATTTTTTAATGTCCTTGTTAAATGTTTCTCTAATAGCTTAACATATCTGTGTATATCAGTGATAAATGCTTTGTGAAAAGTTGTAATGCCTTGAGTGCATGACCCAATTTTGCTTGCTGAGCATATACATACATCATATTTGGCGTCTCTGAATATAAACTTGCTAAAGCAAGCATCACTTTGCTTTTGCTCATATTTTCTTTTTTTTAAACCAGCAAATGTAATTTCTACCACAACCCCATTTTCATGCTTGACATGAAAATGTCTTTGAAATAAAAATTACATTTTAACATCTTAATTTTAAATAAAATGCCAGACTCCTTTGTTTTGATATGGCTAATCTTAAATACATGTCATATTTTAATTAAATATTAAAATACGCATTAAATATTTTCACTTTGCTAAATATTTTACGTAATTTGAAGCAAAACACAGTTTGGAAAAGACACAATACAAATATCCTGTAATACGTAATATTTACCCAGATTTTTCTTTGATTTCTTCACACATAACATGCCTTAAATCTCAAGCATGTTCTTCACTGACACTGTTGTCAATTATATTAAATATAGATTTTTTTAAATAAAATCGAAATATAAAAGTCATGGTAAAAAGTGTCCAAGTTTAATTTTCACATTTAAAAAAAATTTAAAATACCAAATAGAAAAAAAAGTTGAAATCAAATCATTTTATTTCAAATCAACCCTTTGGACATAAATGTGCTATAGTTGAAGAAACACCCATACACTGGATATCTAATGATGAACAATCTTTGAGCCAATAAGACCTGTGGGGGCTGAAAGCTTGAACCACAACAGTTATGATGCACCAAGAGTATCTGAGCAGTTTTGCTGCATATATGTTTTACAAGTTAAATGATTAAGATGTAAACAACTTCAAGGTGTCTGGAAAATGTAATAACTTTAAACCTGAAGTTTTGTATTCATTTTTACATTTTTGAGTCATCAAAACTATATTCAAGTTTGTTTTTTTGATGTTGCTGATGTTGTTTTTTTACAAAATGTACAGTATGCAACCATCAAATTATAATTTTTTTTTTATTCAAACCATTTTTAATAAAATAGCTGTCTCTTTCTCAGGTTACAGACATTGGCATGCAGATCTGCGGCCTGATGACACTCCTCTAGAAGCAGGACTTGCTTTCACCTGTAAGATGAAGACCTCCATTCCCTTCCTAGGGCGGGAGGTATTGGAGGCCCAAAAAGCTGAAGGCCTGCGCAGACGAATTGTCTGCTTCACCATTGATGAGTGAGTGACAGCATGCCAAGGAGGATATCTCAACCATTGTAGCCATCACTGTTATGAATTACACATAATGGAAGTGCGCTAATTCTAAGTGCAATTTTTGTGCCAGTGCCAAGTTTAAGTGGGCATGGGTGGAAGTGTTTGCGCAATCTGTTGGTGAATGTGCGCAAACTGTTGGTTTATTGTATGTTTATGAAGTGGCGCAAAGTGCAATTTGCCATTTTCCTGAGAAATAGGTCATTGCACTAAGATGTTTCAAACCACATCTTTTTTTAGCATAAAGTCTAAACTCGGCCTCTACATTCACAGTTTGAAGATTCCACCAGCAGGTGGTAATAAAGTTCATGTCCAATCTCTGAAAATATAGTGGAACATCAAATTGCGCACAAAAGAATGCAAGTCCATATTTCTATTCTTTTAGATAATTGCATACAGTCCATTTACATTTCCAACTGTGCTGTCTATGTTTATATCACTAGTGCTTGGCAGGGAACAGACTATATAATAGGACACGGATGGTGAAATAACAGGAGAAGAACCTCAGAATTCATTTGTACTTGACCCAGGCCATTAGTGCTTCCTCGTGCAATTTGGCCAAACTCACTTGCGCCTAGACTTAGTGCATGCTTGCACGAACATACAAAAACTTCATGGCCATGCCTTACGTGTATGACTTATGGCATAGCACTGCGCTTACCGCTAGCTCTCTTAAAATAGGGCCCTAAATGTGACTCTATGGGATTAAAGTTCAATGCACAACTTTGTTAATGTGTTGACCCAGCAGCATTTCATAGGCTAGGCGAATTTTGGTACTTTTTATTTAAAGACTGACTTAAAAGGGAATAATTTCTATAATACTAAACTAATGCTATAAGTCCCCTTATGTTTAACTAATAGGGGGTTTCAAGAACCCTTGAATGTGTGTATGAGAAATAATCTCGGTTATGTATGTAACCTCGGTTCCCTGAGATGAAGGTCCTTCTACATGACCTATTGAAACCTTGCTATAGTAATGACAGTATTGGCTATGTTATTTAAGCCCTTTTAGGCGTGAAGCTGACAGTATAAAAGCGGGCGTGCAAACACCATTCCTCATGATAGTGCCTGTGACTTTTGGAAAATACACCGTCTGAATGATACGGTTATTTAAAAAGACAGGGAGACTGTACTAAAAAGAGGGACATAAGTATATGTTTGGCCAATGAAATGGCAAGTGCTCTAGACAGAGATGATTTTCTATGAGAGAGATTTTGCATCTAGGTTGTAAAACCTTGCGAATGTGTTTTGAGAAGACCATCCTGCTGCAAAACATATGTTTTGTAAGAACACACCATTCATCCATGCCCATGAAGAGGCCACACCCTTAGTTGAGTGTACGTTAACAATGTTGGTAATGTTTTCCCAGTTTGAACTGAGACAGACATTGAAGAATGGTCTGTACAAGTTCGTTCATGAGGTGCGCACGCATGCCTAGAGAGTCTAGACGAACTCCTAAAAAGGAGATTTACTGGCTGGGTAAAAGTGTTCTTTTCGCCAAGTTGACATTAGTCATTAGGTCATGTAGAAGGACCTTCATCTCAGGGAACCGAGGTTACATACATAACCGAGATTATTTCTCATACACACATTCAAGGGTCCTTGAAACCCCCTATTAGTTAAACATAAGGGGACTTATAGCAAAGCAGAAATTCTGTGTTGTGTCTGTAGTGCCTCTGATTGGCTAGTAATAACCAATTGCCAAGGTTATTCAAAGGTTGCAAGTGTCGCAGTCTAGGGAAGTCTCTCTCTTGTTTTTGCGAGGAGACTGAATCTCTGCGTGCAACACCGGCACATCCTGTGGTCGGACCACAGATTGTAAAGCGCTGGTGAAGCGAGGTGGCCGGCATACACACTGAATCGTATGACCGTGCTCGATTGTTTTAAACATCCAGTCTGACACGCTCATGAGGGCTTGCCTCACTTTCATGTAGCGGGACAGCAGGCTTACTAATCTGAAACGACCTTGATCACGTTCTTTGCGAGAAGATCTTGTATTTCGGCACGTATCACTGGCACGTCTTCGGACGGAATAGTGGACCGTCTTGCAAATTGGATCGTATAACCATGATCGATCGTTTTTAGCACCCAGTCGGAAATGCACGTAAAGGCTCGCCATGCGTCCGCATAATGGGACAGAGGGCGATTTGGTTTGTTCATTGTATGAAATAATGCGGCGCTCACCATTGGGAAGCGGTTGTGCATAATTTGTGGGCTTTAAAGTGGGAAAGCTATTTATTGAAAAAGTGTGAGCGTCTCGAGCATGTGTTACTAACACTGTACTCTTTTTGCATTCATTATTGCATGTGATTGAATGTGAGACACAGAAACATCATATTGAACAACAATATTTATTTCCCGACAAACAGCAGTAGGGAAGAGGAGAACAGCATTGTGTGTCAGGAGTGCGTTTGCTGCGCTGGGGGGGGTGTGGTGGGGTTTCCCTCTGCGCAGGGCTTGCGCTGAGGCGTCTGCCTTCATTTGGGCCATGGCTTGCGTGGCTTTACCGGCAGCTCTGTGACAAAATTTGACAGCGCTGAGGCAGCAGGCATGGGGTTTTTAGCCGGGCGCTGGCCCTAGACAGAGCAGGAGCAAGCCGGTTGTGATAAATACTGCTCCATTTTGGAATATCTCATAGCTTGTATGTGTTTTTGAGTCATGACGTAGGGCTCTGCAAATCTATCCACAGAGCAGCTGAAAAGGCTTGCTGGAGACACCAGAGCATCAAATAGAGCGGCTCCTTTACGCATCATGCATTTCCGTGAGGATCAGCCAGATGTGACGATCCAAAACCACCAGGTTGCTCATTGACTTGCCAATGGCCTGTGCAGTGACCTTCGTGGCTCTTTGAACATCTTTGGATTGTAGACTTGCTCTTTTGTTGCTTGCGGAGCTTAGCTTGGAAAACATGGAGCACCGCCATCGCATGGAGTAATGAACCATCTTGGGCAGCTGCTGAGTCTGCTTTTCCAGCTAGTGTGGACATCAGTCGACATGGCTTGAAGGATGAACTGGGCATGATTTCCACGCCCAGCTACTCGCCGGGCAGAGATGTGCGGCTACCACCTCTTCCACAGGGGGTAATTGGGCATAACCTTTGTCTTCCCCGTGGTACATTTTAGTGAGGAGAGTGGAATCGCTGTGTGAGCGAGCTAAATAGAGCACGCTCCAGGATTTTGTCAGTTCGTATGAACTTCATGGAAGAATGGGGCAGTTCTGTGGAACGCGGTCGCTTGACGGCATCCGGACTGCAAGAACCATTAATCATGGTGAGATTTTTCAGATTCCTCTGGAGGAGACCACTTCAGACTGAGCTTGTTGACCACCCTTGAAAGGATGCAAACCATCTCCTTGTCAGTGGCACATGCATGCTCCTCACCCTCGCTGGGGTTAGGGGTGGCAACATCCTTCATTGACCATTCGCCAGAAGCAGCAAGAGACATATCCCCAGCATCAGAACCACTGAACATGACGAGGTTGTGTGCTCCTGCAGAGGGCTGAAGCTCCTCACGCACATACTGTGTGGGCATAGACATAGTATATGGAGAGTGAGAGGCTCGTGCACAAGGTCCATCCTGTTTGACCTCACGGCCCCGCTGTGCCTCGGGAGTCACAGAAGAAAATGCACAGATCATCACCAAATTGCTCCTGGATCGTTGAGAGAAGTTGCTCTTGCAGGAAGTTTTGAACCATTTTTTATTCATGGCAGTGTTTTGGGGCAGAATTGTGAGGGAGCCCACTCCCTTGGAAAGCAATCCCACACATGGATGGTCTCAGGATGTTTCACTGTTGGCACGACACAGGACTCATGGTAGCGTTCACCTTTTCTTCTCCGGACTATTGATTTTCCAGATTTCCCAAACAGTCGGAAAGAGGCTTCATCAGTAAAAAAAACTTTGCACCAATCTTCTGCTGTCCAATCCTTGTACTTCCTGCGGAATTTCAGTCTGTCTTTGAGGTGTTTCTTGGAGATTCCGTAGCTGACTCCTCAGGAGGATGGGGGCATTTGCTGGACACTCTAGGACGTCCTGAAGCCACCTTCACATCAGTTGAACCTCTCTCCTTGAAGTTCTCGATGATCCGGAAAATGCTTCTTTCAGATGCAATATTCTTTGCAGCAATTTCCTTGCATGTAAATCCATTTTTAATGCAAAGTGATGATGGCTGCACGTCTTTCTTTAGAGGTAACATTTCTGAACAAGAACACAATGATTGGAAGCACTTCTTCTCTCTTATAGCAATCAGTCTGCTCTTACAATCCAATCAGAATGATAGAGTGATTTCACCTAACTAGTGCTCGTTCACACTTTCCCAGGTGCAACTGATATGATTAGTGAAATTATGTTAGCTGATCATTTTGCGTCAGGGCCAAATGGGTTTTTGTGATAAAGTAAACAAATTGGCCAATTAAGCTTTTTGCAATTATTTAAAATGCATCTGATCACTCTGCACAATAATCTAGAAACAATGTGAATCAACATTACAACAACTGAAACAGAAAACTTTGCAAAACAAAATGTATGTCACTGCCAATACTTTTGGCCACGGCTGTATAAATCCGCCTTCACAATAATAGTTGTTGCCCATCAGCAGGGCGGGACTGGCAATCTGGCATACCGGGCATTTTCCCGGTGGGCCGACGCACTTTGGGGCCGATCAGGGGCGGACTGGCCAGCAGGAGAACAGAGCGCGCCAGTAGGTCGGCCGCAAAACGTGCTGAATGGGCCGCGATTAAAATCTCGGGCCGATTTATCTTCCCAGTCCAGCCCTGCCCATCAGCCACTGTTTTCAAAATAAATAATTTAAAGAAAGATTCTTTGTATACCCTGCTGTACCAAAACCATAATGAACCATGACCCCAAAACCGAGGTACGTACCAAACCATGAATTGTGTGTACCGTTGCAGGCCTAGTTGAAACTTTTGATTTGGTAAAGTTCTTAAATATTATAAATTTTAATTTGGTATTTTAGTTTATCTGTCATAAGAATGAGAAGTGCTTGTTACATCGGATCACTTTTTGAAAGTAATGAGTAAAGTAACATGCAACATCAAATTATTTTGATTTAATTCAAGGTTCAGGGGACACACACTTGGCCACAGCAAAAAACAAAACACTTCAGAGGTGGCTAACATAGTTTACTTGCACTAATAAGTAACTATAAGTACTCTAGTTAGTGACTTTCATTAGGATGTAATAATGTCACGCGTTACTTTAAAAGTTAACATTCCCCATCGCTGGCTCCACATTTGAATTTGGTCAGTGGTCATAAAACATCTTTTTAACAGTCAGAAGCTGGTGTCTGTTAAATCTTTTTGAATGTGACATTCTGAAGCTTACAAAAATGCCATGTGGTATTTGTAGACCAATGTTCTTGACTATTCAGTGTAGCCTCATTTGATCTGCATATATGTATTGTTTGTCTTTCATGCAGGAAAGTGCCAATGTTTGGTCTGGAGGCTGTTTTCCGTAACGGTGTTCCGGTGGGCCACCTGCGACGCTCTGAATTTGGATTTGCCATCAACAAGACCATTGGCTACGGTTATATTCGCCATCCAGATGGTGGTGTGGTGAGTGCCATTCAATGGCTTTCTTCAACAACTTAGTGAGCTGCCAACCAAGAATGCATTTTATGGCATCATAAGAGTGCAACATTAAGGTTGTGATAAAAAGTATTCGGCAACATTTTACTGCTATCTAAGCTACCTATCACAAAATTCTAATACATTGTGATGATTACAGATAGATTCGAGAGATATGTTGATCGTAAATGCAGTATATTTGATTAAATACTGAAAAGTATCTATTGGGTTTCACCCAATATATGTGTTTTATGCATTTTTATGCTTGGAGTACTGTGTTGTTAGAGTAGCAACATTCCTACATCAAACTCAATAAAAATGTATACTTTTTGGCATGCCGTTTCACTGTTTATGAAGAGTGTTCCAAATTGTTAACTTTCATGACAGTTAGATGCTGCCTTAAGACTTGCTAACCTTTTGAAATATACTTAAACATAAACATGCAGTTGGCGCATGCTAGATACTGGACCATTTCTGTTCACTAGTTTAGACCCATAAAGTTGACTTTGCAGTCCTTCAGACTCGAGTTATACAAATGCAGGTGTCTCTTGATCTCCTTACACATGTTGTTTTTTCCACCTTCGTCTTCTGATGTTTAGCACCGATCACATTTTCTATTGCTTTTTTGTGACAGCAACGGCTCAATTGTGAGTTTTGCCACCTTGTGGACAAGTGCAAATAATTCCATATATTCAGTGTACGCAGGGTTAGAAGAATCAGGCCGCATGCATTCAGTTCTCGAGCACTCTGCTGATGATGAAATTTGCGCCATGCATCCTGTACGCAGATGCTTGCTTTTCGCATCGCAGCTTTAGAAGACAGCATAAAGTACGTAGGAAGTAGACTCATTACCTTTTCCAAAAGCAGTAATCACCATTCCCAGAGTGTCTGCCACTTTAGGGGGGTATATGCTACTCCCCAAAATAGTACAGAGCAGCTGTAAATACCTAAAGAATTGAGACCTGGGAATTCCAAAATGTTGAAACATATATTCAAAGGATCTCAACATTCTCAGAAAGGTGACTTGTCAATACATAATTTTGGGTTGAGATGGGGCAAGAACTTCCTGTTCAATACAATACCAGGGCAGGGCTCTCTCAGGTGGAAGCGATCAGTGAGCCAAATGTCTGAGACCGTATGGATAATAATAATAAAACAAAGCCTTGGGTAGGCCTAGCCCACCTTTGTCAATCGCCCTATGCCACTGACCTGAAATGTAATCTGGGACATTTACCATTCCAAATAAAGAGAGGGGGATATCTATAGGGAGTGACTGTAGCAGGTAGTTGAATTTTGGAATACAATTCATTTTAATAACATTAACCTTCTCAATCATATATAAATTTAATGAAGCCCACCTGCCCACATCCCTTGAAAACCTTTTTATTAAAGGGTCAAAATTAACTCTTAACTCAAATTTGATGGGAATAAAATACCCAAATACTTAATGCCCGGTTTGGGCCACTGGAAGGTGCCCGGCTGAAAAGCTGTTACCAGGCAGTATGCTGTCAGAGCCAAAGCTTCGGATTTAGACCAATTAACTCTGTATCCCGAGAATTTAGAACCGGATGTCTATAACTTAATTCATCCAATAAAAGTATTCACGAATCCGTACATTTTCAAAATCGTAAAAAGATAATCCCGGGAGTCACGTGAAACCATGCAAGGTTTGGACGTGTGAACGGCAAGCTTTGCGCACTTTGCTAGTTTTTATATTTTTAATGATTCGATACACCCTGATCCATAACTGTAGAATTCAAAATCCTCAGGCTCTTGAGACATTAAACGACACTTACGTGCTCAAACTGATGCCCCTCTGGAGGCAACAAGCCAGGGACTAAATTTGGCCAGAGAGGTGAAAGAGATTCAGCAAGAATTGCTGAGCGTATCAGCAATGCTGATGAAGGTTGTTGCTGACTTGGACGATCTTGCTGCAATACATCAATCAATCACGGCCATGGATACTAAATTCAATGAGATGTTTACAAGAGTGGAGGATGTCGAGAAATGGATCGATTTTCTGGAGTCATCAGAGAGGGAATTATCTGCTAATCTGCTAGTGACCATTGTGGATTTGGAGCGCATCTGGGAGAAGCTGGAGGATTTGGGAATTGTAACTGGTGGAATAACTCCAAATTGTTGGAATTTCTGAGGGAACAGAAGGTCAGAATATGTTGGAAATTCTGGATGGGCTCTTTCCAAATCTGCTTGACATAACAGGCTGGAAATAAACTGGAAATCGTGCAAACTCACAGTGTCCCGGCTCGGCGATCCGCTGAGGGAGACA
The DNA here is from genome assembly GCF_025860055.1 of Xyrauchen texanus. Lineage (NCBI taxonomy): Eukaryota > Metazoa > Chordata > Actinopteri > Cypriniformes > Catostomidae > Xyrauchen > Xyrauchen texanus. The sequence goes on along the minus strand of NC_068318.1, from coordinate 9,329,319 downwards.
GGCCCCAATCAGTACTGGCCACATTTCTGAGATCATCTGATAAAGATCTTGTGTTACATGAGGCGAGGAGTAAAGGAAGGCGTGCGTGTGTGTGTGTGTGTGTGTGTGTGTGTGTGTGTGTGTGTGTGTGTGTACACATGTACACAATAGTTAGTTCTGGTCCTCGAATCTGATTGGATGAGAAACGTTCGATGAGCACTGATGGTCTGACACCATCAGCACTCTGGCGCTTCACTGTGTTTTTATCGCTCTGCTTGTGTTCGTGCTGTTTTAAACTAAAGTGTAAGAGTAGATTAGAAGTGTAAGAGTAGAATATATATATATATATATATATATTGTTACATGTTTCTTGTTTACATGCATCATTTGTAATATTTACAATTATTTACATACATTGATAGGTAGAATATGTGCTAAAACTGTACTGTACCTTGATTTGGTTCAGTGCATATCAACGAGTCACACAGCTTCTTTACTAGAATTATTAAGGTTTCTTTTTGTGTTTTTTTTGTTCATGTGAAGTACAGAAAGGATATTAAAAGAGATGTTATCACTGACGAATGGGTTGCGTGGATCTCGTGTTTGGACACCCATTAAATGGAAAGGGTAAAACCAAACTGTTATCCTCAACCCGCAATGAAAGGGTTATATTACAAAATATATATATTTTTCATTTTAAGTCATAGATTTTGTTTTATAGGTCAAACAATACAAAATCCAATTCTATTTATGCACCCCCTGGAACCAGCTTACATTTGAAATGTTTGGAACTAGATGAGCGCAAATCAGAAGATACAATCATTCATAAAAAAATCAATGATAATTCAGTGCACAGTGCTAACAGTGCAAAAACAGTTTCATATTTTGTAACACTGGAGTAAAAAAATAATTAAAAGACTAAAAACAGTAAAACTTCTTATTATATGAGCCACATTCAAAGCTGCTGTAAAATAATAAATATATGCACAATCAAGATATGTGCACATCATTTGAATTCTATGTTAGTGGTGTAAGTTGCAATATTTTTTGAAAACCCAAACAAAATCCATTCATGTTTTAACACCTCCAAGTTCTTCCTCATCTTGACTTGTTTGGGATATGTTCCATTTTGTATTTTAACATTTACTTTATATTCCTTTGTCACTTATAATAATGTAAAGCAGTCCTGCCCACTGATAACCTCATCTACCTCATCTACCATGCTGTAAACGGTATAGCAAACTTTCCACCAGTTGACACAATTTGATCATCTCACAGTACATACAGTTATACAACTCGGCTCTAGGGTTGAGCGTCTGATACAAGTCAGTGGTTGTTTGCGAAGGAGAAACTTGCTTGTACAGCTTTATAGTGTGCGTGTGTGTGCGTTATAATGCTTGACTCTGAAGTCCCTGCTCTGCGACTTTGACGTGATACAGGGGAATGTGTACTTAATGCTAACTGACAGAGGACTAGATGAGGAGGGACAGATGGGGGAGGTAGAACCGAGACATCTCCATTCCACCCTGCGGACAGCAGTACTGTGTAACCGAGGCAAGCGCTGATCTGATCAGACCTCGACTGTCCCTGCTCACTGCATTACACATACACACACATACAAACACACACTCACACTAGAGAGATGGGGACAGGGGATAACAGACACAACATTGAATGTAATAATGCTGGAAATAAGAATGTTAGAAAAGCATTAGTCATGGAAGAGAGACTTGGGGACTCGTGCATAAAACTTTTCATAGCTTCTAGTTTCCTTCTAAAAGTTTATATTTTTGATTTCTAAAACTTTATGCATCATTTCTGTTACATTCAAAACATAACTTCCAAAAACAAAATGTTTGTCTTTGCAATCTTTAATAAAAACATAAAAACTTGGTCAAGCTCTGAAATTACTTGCTTTTTGAATAACATCACAAATCCCTGATCCCTTTAGATCTTATAGAGACCACCTTCAACCACTTCAATCCAGTCAATTGCAGAAGCATAGAATCAAGTCCCGGCCAACATTATTTATTTATCTCACTGAATTTCATGTTTCACTCAGAAATATGTCATATTATGGAAATAAAATGGGTTGTGATAGCCATTTGATTTTGAATGAAAATGGAATTATACATGGGCTTCCAAGCACTGTGAAACTACATCACGTGTGACTGCAAGCTCTCTCGCCAAGAAGCCATCTATATTCGACAATTTTAATTTAAGTCAGTAACCAACACTATCATTTCATATTCTTGAAATTATGAGTTAACCCAAGCTGCCTTGCAACATTGTTCGTTAAAACAATTTATTGCACAATGATTGAATTAAAGTGATTTGTGTTGGCAAAAGGAAACTCATTCCCCTTTGCAACGTAAGTGCAGTTAATTGAGCAGATTGTATATTTAAAACTCATTATCTGCAAATTGCTTTTTGATTGTAACTGGTATATTAATAGAAAAGTGCATCTTATTCAATTTACTTGTTTGCTTCTACAACAGCAAAACCAGTTAAAGTATATTTATGTATGCTAGATAGTTGTGTGTGCTTACATTTTCAAATCAATTTTAATTGTTATACACACACTTTGAAGCCTGATTTTATGTGTTTATGACATTTATACAGTAAAAAGGACATTAAATACCTGAAAGCAGGAGTGCAGTTTATTGAGCTTTAAGACACTTAGCAAATACTATCTTGTAATCCATACGTAGAGAGAGTCATTGGTCGCTAGTTACTGTTAGAGTTACTCTAGCCACAGCCTGCTCCTTATTGCTTAATTCTTAGCACCAATTCACTGTTTATCAATGAACATATCCATTAAGGCTGCAATGTCCCACTTAAAGATGTCATGCTAGTTTTCCAGTGACTTTATCTTTACACCACAGGGTATTGCCTGAAGCTTGTTCAGATTTAATTAAAAACATGCAACTCCTGACAGAGAAAGCGAGAGGGACAAAGATAGAAAGAGAGAGAGGTGAAGAGAGGCAGACCTCATTTGAATTGCATGGTTTTACACTAAAATGTGAGTGGACTGACTCAAGTATCTTGTAAGCTGGACATTGAAAGCAAAAAATAGTAATGTCTATTAATGGCATTTTATAGTTGAGCTGAGTTTAGACCGAGAGCTCACGGGCTGTAAGGTACACAAACTTTGCTGTAAGAGATTAATCCAGGTTTTACATGTTCTTCAAGTAAAACTCCTATGAGAAATAATAAACAGTTATTATTTAAACAATTCTGTTTAGTGACACCAGTGGTGAGGAAATTACACACTTCACCTTAAACCATTTTACTTGTGAAATGTGAGCCTAAAAATTTTAATTTGAGGACGTTTTTGTGTTCAAATCCCCTGCAGGTGAACCCTGATTTTGTTCGCAGTGGAGAATTCACCCTGGAGAGGATGGGCGTCACATACAAGGCTAAAGCTCACTTGAAATCTCCCTTTGACCCTGAGAACAAGCGTATTAAGGGCATCTACAACTAACCACAGGACGAGAGTGGAGCACACAAAGCCAGAATGTAATTGATCCAGACTGAGTTCAGTATAAACAAGCTTAACGTTTACAGGCCTTTATCCAACCCATATAATAAACATCCGCATTCCAGGACAAACACAAAATACGGACTTTTCTGTATTTATCAAATCTAATCTCCTAGTCTTAAAGGGGTAATCTATGGCATAGCATTATATAAAAACAAATAACTAATGTGATTTTGAGAAATTACTTATTGGTACATTTATACGAGTGTTCAAATAAAAGCATCTGAGCCTTAAATGTTTTATGTTTTTCAGAAAATAATACCATTTCAACAAGCAAATCTTGGATAGCATATTGTGACCTCTGCACAAACATAAAACCTGCCTCAGTTCAATAATAAATCTTAATACTAGATGGAATATGTGGGTGTTTTCGTAGAATAGATGTACATTCAAAATGTTAATGAGTGGTCAAAAACTGTAAAGTAAAATGTATTTTATGTTTTTGATTATCTTTTTTTTTGTTTAAGTTTACTATTTTGCCAAATATATATTTTTTTAATTCAACACAATAAAAATGGGTGTTTTTTAGGGCTGCACGATTATGACAAAAATCATAATTGTTTATTATTTCCCTTGATGTTATCACAGTTATTAATTTTGGTTCATAGAATTCACATTAAGTTCCTTTTTTGTGTGTCAAATTTCAATCCATATTTTTTATTTAAGCAAAAACAAGCTCAGAACTTTGTTCCTTAATTATTGCTGTTATATCTTATTGGGAGCATTCTAGTTTTGTTAGGCTCATGTACTTAATGAATATGTCTGCGATTGGTTACAATGCTCAACCATTGGAAAAAAATTTTAAATAATTTTTTTTTCAACATGAGTAGATCTAAATGGAATGCTGTAATTGACACCTTTCACAATTAGTTAATTGCAGCAGCTGTAATTGTAATCTCAAGAATTTTTTGATTAATTGTGCTGCCCCACTGTTTTGTGTACAGGTTAAAAATTATCTTGAATTTTCCTGACAGAAACTGGCATTTAATTATGCACTTTGGCCTATGAATTCATGCCCTTTTCCATGTACTGTAACTGTTAAATTAACATTTTACTTATTGATAAACTTGCTCATGCTGGTAATAGTAATTATATGTGAAGACTAACCTATGAGCTTGCCAATGTTCAACTGCATTTAATTTGATAGTGTGAATTTGAGTTTGTAAACAATAAATCCTAGAGTAGTTGTTTGGTTGTGAAATACTGTCATTCTGTAAGAGTGCCATAATGACCTCCTGGTGGAAATTTTGGGGTAAAATGGACAACAAATATATAAATTTTCACTAAGTACTTCTGTTTGTTTTTGTTTAGCCAGAAAATACGAAAGATAGATGTTGCATAGATCAAGCAGCATCACACAAGAGTTACCATTGCCATTGTAGAAATACCCCAGTTGGAGGTATATTTGTAACCAGTAATTAATTTATTCTGAATATGAATGTGTCTGATTATAGTTACCAATATAAAGTTAGTAGTATTTTGCTGGTCATGCAATCTCAACATCGAGACCCTTATTTAGAACCTTTTGTAGACCACACCTTAAATGATCCAAATTATACCTAATGCTGTTTCTGTTTTGTACTCCAATAACCAATAAATAAATAAAACAATGGATACAATTCTAAAATTCTAAAAATGAAGTTGACCTGATGTTCATACATCCACTAAAAATCACCTGGACACCAGTTGGATAAACGTCATTTCAAAAAATGGTCCAAAAGTGTATCTGAGAAAAGATCATATGACTTTCAGGTGTAAGTGGAGATTTAGAGTAAAAAAGACTTACATTTGTATCTGTTTCTTACCACACCTTTTCATATTGCTTCTGGAGATATGGATTGAACCATTGGAGTCTTATGGGTTACTTTTATGTTTCCTTTATGTGATTTTTGGAATTACAATGGTCTGATCACATTTACTTGTATTGTTTGAACCTACCGAGGCAAAATATTCTTCTAAAAATCTTTGTCATAAACATCTAGCATGATGGTGAGTAAATTATGAGAGAATTTTCATTTGCTGCTCTGGGACACTCTGACCACGTCATGGTCCACCTGATTCCTGCATACAGACAGAAACTAAAGCTCTGCAAACCTGTAGTGAGGACATCAAGGAAGGGGACCAGTGAGGCTGTGGAGGATCTCCAGACGTGTTTTGACCCTACTGACTGGGATTTGTTCAGGACTGCTACAAACAGTCTGGATGAGTACACCGAGGCTGTGATGTCATATATCAGCTTCTGTGAGGACTGCTGTGTTCCATCACACACCAGGGTGAGTTACAACAATGACAAATCCTGGTTTACAGCCAAACTCAGAAGGTTAAGGTTTGGTAAGGAAGAGGCCTTCAGGAGTAGGGACAAAGAAAGATTTAAAGAGGTGAAGTACAAGTTTAGCAAGGCGGTGAAAGAGGCTAAACGACGGTACTCTGAGAAGCGCCAACAACTCTGCGTCTGTCTAGAAAGGGCTCAGGCAGATCATCAACTACAAGCCTAAAGCCCCCCAGGGCATCAACGACCGATGCCTAGCCAACGACCTGAATAACATCTACTGCCGCTTTGAAAGACAAAGGGACAGTCCTGTAACCGTTCCCCACGACACCTCCCAACAAAGGAACAGTCCTGAAACATCCCCCACGACACCTTCCAACAGTTCCAACTGCAGTGCATCACCTCCACCTCAGCAGGGGCCTGGGCACCCCCACCAATGCCCACCTTAAAGGTGCCCCCTCCCCCCCCCACACCACACCACCAACCTCAGTGATGACTATCCATCCATGAGAGGGACCCCTGGAAAGCTGCTGGACCGGATGCTGTCTCCCCATCCAGCTTGAAGCACTGTGCTGATCAGCTGTCTCCAGTGTTCACAGACATTTCACTGGAGACATGTCATGTGCCAGCCTGCTTCAAGTCCTTAACTATCATCCCTGTTCCCAAAAAGTCAAGGACCAAAGGACTTAACGACTTCAGACCCTATGCCAGGATCCTGTTTGTGGATTTCAGCTCTGCCTTTAACACCATCATCCCAGCTCTGCTCCAGGAGATGCTCTACCAGCTAAGTGTGCCTGACTCCACCTGCAGGTGGATCACTGACTTCCTGTCTGACAGGAAGCAGCATGTGAGGCTGGGGAAACACATCTCCGACTCACAGACCATTAGCACTGGATCCCCCCAGGCCTGCATTCTTTCTCCTCTGCTCTTCTCCCTGTACACTAACAGCTGCACCTCCAGTCACCAGTCCGTCAAGCTTCTGAAGCTCGCGGACGACACCTCCCTCATCGGACTCATCTCTGATGGTGATGAGTCCGCCTACAGGTGGGAGGTTGACCACCTGGTGAACTGGTGCAATCAAAACAACCTTGAGCTCAATGTTCTAAACACTGTGGAGATGGTTGTGGACTTAAGGAAAAACTCAGCCTCACCTGCACCTGCCCCCATCACCCTCTGTGGAATGTACTTCCTGCGGCTGCTGAAGAAATTCAACCTGCCAAAGACAATGATGGTGCACTTCTACACAGCCATCATCGAGTCCATCCTCACATCCTCCATCACTATCTGGTACGCTGCTACTACTGCCAAGGACAAGGGCAGACTGCAGCGTGTCATCCGGTCTGCAGAGAAGGTGATTGGCTGCAATCTGCCACCGCTCCAGGACCTGTACGCCTCCAGGACACTGATGCGTGCTGGAAAGATTGTGGCTGATCTTTCCCATCCCGGCCACAATCTCTTTGAGACACTCCCCTCTGGCAGAAGGTTGAGGTCCATCAGGACAAAAACCTCACGCCACAAGAACAGTGTCTTCCCATTCGCCACTAACCTTATCAACAAGGCCCGGTACCCACCCTGACATTCTCCCCACTCCACCTCTGGCTCTACATGCCACTGTACTTACTCTGCTGTACTGCTCTTTTATTTAAATTATTTTAATATATAACGTGTGGATATATTTATATTGCTTATATTTTAATACTTGTTTCTCTTAACTTATATTTACAGAATGTATGAAACGCGCCTACAACACCAAAACAAATTCCTTGTATGCGTAAAAAGCGTACTTGGCAATAAAGCTTTTTCTGATTCTGATTCTGAAATGCAAGTTTAAACAATAAACACTATAAGCACACAAGAAAATTTCAGCCATTTATTTTCATCCAATAACATTGAAGCAAAAATCCTCCATATTGCATTGGCTGCCATGTGGATCTGTTGTTGAGCTTCCTGGGGCATCAGCCACTGATGTCTTATTTGAACTCTGTAGGGTTGTCATTTTGAGAGGCTGCTCGCTGGAAAAACTTACATGGGAAAGGGTCTCTCTGGAGCTCTGCCTTGACCACTGGTATCTCCTGTTTCTCCCATTGTCCCTAAGAGAGAAAAAAATAGACAGATGAACACAAACATTCTATGTAAATAAAAAAAGGCTTACTGTACATGTTTAAGAAGTACCACAAAGTCATAAAACGCATCGTCACTCTAAAAAGCTAACACTTGAAATGTGTCTTCAACATGCTCTGCTGTGGATTGGTTGCAGAGCATGGACATCGTGGATGTGGTGTAAAGGGATTTCAGCACCTCCCCCCTAAAGCTGTCCCAGGTTAATGAGGAAAACTTGTTGGTTACGCTACGTAACCTCTGTTCCCTGAGACGAAGGGAACGAGACATTGCGTTTACTAACGCATAGGGGGAGTGCCTTCATACACATCCTATTTGAAACCTCTCTACAATAATGACAATATTCTAATATTGGCTATGGTGTTTGAGCACTGCTATAAAACAGGTGCACAGACACCATTTCCTCAGAATTTCTGACAGAGAACAAGGAGCTCATTGCTCGTGCCTCAAGAACTCTTGTGGTGCGGCTAGCATTCACAATATCTTGTTCCCTTCGTCTCAGGGAACCAAGGTTACGTACGTAACCGAGATGTTCCCTTATGACTTCAGTCCACTTGACATTGCGTTTACTAATGCATATGGGGAACAGAATCCACCAGAGCCAGCAGTAGTGTGGTCTTAATAGAGAACATATGCAAATCAACAGAGTCCAAAGGCTCGAAGGGGGGCCCTGCGAGAGCTTTTAGGACAAAAGTTAGGTCCCAAGTTGGGACTTTAGCCTGCCGAGGTGGTTTAATCGTCTTGCTCCTTTAAGGAACTTTATGATTGTGTGATACGCAGATATAGTTGCCACACACACTTAGTCCTACGTCTAATCGCTCTTGAAGAAATATTACAATTTCATGTACTGGGCAGTTTACTGGGTCCTTGCTGTGTGAGAGACACCAATCAGTGAACACCTTCCATTTTAGTGCATAGAGGTGTCTAGTGGACTGCTCTGGCTTGTAAAATGGTGTTCATGTAGTGCGCTCCATTCAGGGGACAAAATGCAGGTTCCACAGCTGGGGCTGGGGATGCCAGATTGTGCCTTGCGCCTGAGAGAGGAGATCCCTCCTCAGTGGTATTTCCCACGGTGAACTGTACAGCATCTCCATAATTTCCAGAAACCATGGATGGTTGGCTATTTCGGTACAACCAATAGAACAGTTTCTTTGTCCTCTCAGACTTTGAATATGGCAGAGTGGATCAGGCATACCAGAGGAAATGCATATTTGTTTTTCAGTGGCCATTTGTGTCCCATTGCATCCCTTCCCAGCAGGGCTTGGGACTTCAAATAACAGAGGGGACAGTGGGCATTCTCCACCGAAGCAAATAGATTGATTTCTGCTTTGCTGAATATTTCCCAAATCCTCAGTATAGTTTGAGGATGAAGTCTCCATTCGCCCGGTATCACCCCTTAGCGTGACCGTAGACCCGCACTGTATTTCAGGCAGCCTGGGACATATGTCACTCTCGGGGAGAGATGATGCTCGCTCCATAGGAGGGGGTGACGCGTCATTCTCGACACTGGCAGTGAATTAATTTAGTCTTGGCTGTTTATATATGCCACAACTGTCATGTTGACTGAGCAAACCAGGACATCACAGCTTACTATTTCTGACTGAAAGCCTTTAAGGTTAGAATTACAGCAATAGCTCTAAGCAGTTGATGTGCCACGCCCTCCTCGCACCTGTCCAGGTGCCAAAGGTTGGCATCCATTGCACACCGCCCCCCAACCTATGTTGGAAGCATCCATGGTCACCATTTTCTGCCTGACAACTTGGGACTTTGAGTACCAGAGGGGACAGTGGGTATTCTCCACTGAGGCAAATAGATTGATTTCTGCTTTGCCAGATATTTTGAGTGTGAAATCTCCTGAATTCTGCCTTGGTGGTTTATATATGCCACTACTGTCATGTTATCTGAGCGAACCAGGCCATGACAGTTTGATATTTCTGACTGAAAAGCCTTTAAGGCTAGAAATACAGCTGATGGCTTTAGGCACTGCGTGACAGGTGCACACCTGTCCCCCAGCGTGACACCTCGCTGGTAAAATGCAGGAGGAGCTGTCCGTGGTGCTAAACAGCGGCTGGATATAGTGATGCACGTGCTCATTATATGCCAAGCACGTCGTGGCACACAGTGCTTCAGCCAGCACTGAAGATTTATTTAACGGATTTAACGGATGCCAGCTCACTCTCAGAGTGGCGAGAACCGCATCAATGCACTTTGTGAATGTATGAGGAGCCAAAGAATGGCAGGACTTTGAATTGATACGCTGTTCCCTCGAACACGAATATCAAAAACATCCTGTGATGTCGTACAATTTGGATATGAAAGTACGGATCCTTCAGATCTATCAACGCAAACCAATTGTGCGGGCGTACATGCGATAAGATCCTTTTCTGAGTAATCATTTTGAATAGGCGCTTTATAAGTGCCCGATTTAAATGTCTCCGATCCAGGATTGGCTGAAGCCTGCCATCTTTCTTTGGAACAAGAAAATAACGGCTGTAAAACCAAGACAGAACGCCGTTGAAACGGGGTGGCCGGTATGCAAAACTGGACCATATAACCATGTTTGAATGTATTTTGACCCATTCTGAAATACCCTTCAGGGCTCGCCACGCATCCGCGTAATGGGACAGAGGGCAATTTGGTTTGCTCACGGTATATGATGCAACGCTCAATATAGGAAAGCGGTTGCGCATAATGTGTACTTTGAAGAGGAAAAAGGGACTCTGTGTGAGCATCTTATGCATTTGCAATGAATGCTGTATTCTTTTTTGCACTTATTGCATTTTTTTTATTGCATTTATTTGAGTGCAAGACACAGAAACAACATTTTGAACAACAATATCCCTTTCCCGACAAACAATAGTGGAGAGATGGTGAACAGTGTTTTGTGTCTCTCCAATCGAGCCTTTTTTGGAGCAGACTCTGGGGGAATCACAGGCTCTAATTTTCGCTTCAAAGGGTTGTGCCCATCAGGAGTGCTTTTGCTGCACGTACTGATACACAGGAGCCTGTGAGGAAGCAGGTATGGGGCTTTTAGTTGGGCGCCGACTCGAAACAGAGTGAGGGCAAACCGGCTGTGATATACTCTGTCTGGGCATAAAGTGTCTCATAGCCTGTGACTGCCGCTGAATCGCGACATAACACTCAGCAAACTTATTCATAGAGCCGCCAAAAAGGTCAGCTGGGGACACTGGAGCATCCAAAAGAGTGGCTTTTTCCTTATCGCTCATTTCTGCCCTGTATTACCGCCATTGTGTGGAGTGCTGATACAGCTTGTTCTGCTACTGAGTAAGCTTTTCCCGCCAGTGCAGACACGGTTTGGAAGGATGTACATGTTACACGCTGGGCAGAGGTGTGCCGCTACCGCCGCCTCCACAGGGGGTAATTGGGCATAACTGTTTTCTTTCCCATGATCCACATTAAAGAGGACGGTGTTGCTGCGCAAGCGCGCCATATAAGGTCGCGCGCCAGGACTTGAATATTTCGTTATGAACTTCGGGAAAGAATTGTACGGAATGCTGCCGCTTGACCTCGCAGCCCCACTGTGCCCCCTCGTGTGAACCCTCGGGAATCACTGAAGAGGCGGGTGGGAGCGGGTGGGATGACTTGAGACTCATGTCCTTACAGTGAGTACAGTCTGTCTCCATGAGAGCTGACTCTGCCCAGACAGAAAACGCAGCTCTTATGCTTGTCTGACGGCGGGATGTGTCTCTCGCACAAGGAACACTTACGGAACGGCATCTTGAAAAAGATGTGAACACGTAAGTGGCTCTTCTAGATATATAAATATAGATTTATATTTATATAACTTATATTTATAACACAAGTACAATTTTGCTTTAAAAGGATACCCTACACCTGCCGATGCGCTGCGGAGAATCAGGATGTTGAGGTACATTCACCAGCGAAGCGTCAAGCAGCGAGGCGGAGTGATGTTCGCCGGAGCACTGCAGGGGAGCGGAGAGTCTTCTCGCTGCCGTGAAGGTTCCGTCCGCTGACTGGTGTGTATCAACGGCGAAGGTAGAGGGCTTCAAGACAAGAGGTAATCGCTGTCTTGAAGGAAGAAATTCTTAGGAAATGCACCTGTTTTAAAGCGGACAGTTCGCGCCAAAATGAGCGGGGCTAAAACATCTTAGCCAATATTAGAATACTGCCGTTATTGTAGAGAGGTTTTAAATAGGTTGTTTATGAAGGTATTCCACATATTCGTTTGTAAACGCAATGTCAAGTGGACTGAAGTCGTAAGGGATCTGGTCTTCCACTGGTCTGGGGACAGCTGCAAACCTCACATCCCTGAAACCTAGAAAGAGGACAAAAAAATGGGAAATAAACTTCATAGGATTAAGAAAGCTTTTCTTTTAGTAAATATTTACACCAAAATATCGACTTGAGCTGTGGTAATTTGGTTCCACGACAGAAAATAACTCTCATAGTTCTTCTGACACCACAACATTGTTGCAAAAATGCTTTATTAGACAAAAAAAAAAAAAAAGAAACGTACAAAATGGATGAATGCTAATGTCAACTCCTATTTTATGCATTGTTAAAGAAAACCAATTAAATATTTTAACTGCTCTGATTTAGTTCAGGAATTGAATGCATTCTGCTTCTTTCTTGTTCTAGGGCAGTCTCGATGTAAAAACGTTTTCACAATTTTTCTTTTACACATTTTTTTTCACATTGTGAGGTCTGGAACTGTCAGGCACGCGATGTAATTTCATGGTAAATAGGTATTAGAAGGCCGTATTAGAAGGTCATATCTGATGTTTTGGTGTTTCGTGGTGAATATCTCTTGGAATATTGGTGTTGTATCTGTTGATGAGGCTAGGGTTGTGCTGATAGATGATTGATTGACGATGGTCAGAGTGCTTGCCAATAGCTTGATGCTTTTGACGATGCCAACTATATTTGGCTCGTTTTCCCATAAATGCATTAAATTATTATTATTATTAGGCTAGTATTATCAAATTAATATTACTAATAATTTGCCCCGTGGCACACAGACACGTGATTTAAGAAACACGCTTTATTATTCTGTATTATTAAAATTAGTTGACAGAAAAGCCATCTATGTGACTGTATGGCGCTGTTTTGTACGGAGGCGTGCAGTCTCATGTAAAAGGTTCTCACTCTTTCTTTGTTTCTGTCTTTTTTTGTTGTTGCAAGAAAGTATCGTCTATGAGTGCTGCAAATGAACTCAGAAATCTCAGCTCAGAAAATGCTTTGAGTTCAGTTCAGCTTTATTTCCACAGAGCAGTTCCTTGTGAACACAACTCTGCAGCCTATACATCTGGGATTAAAGCATAAAATAATACAAAAACACGTTCACCTCGAACCATGGTTTATATTTTAGCTATTATCAGCATATCACCAGATCCCGTCAGTTACTGAGAAACCAGTGAAGAGCCTTGGGAAGGTCTTCAACTGCAGCCTGAATGACAGAGACTCCATCAAGGCAACCGGTGCTGACCTAGAGGGATGGCTGAGAACAATGGATAAGTCTGGGCTCCCTGGACGATTCAAGGCCTGGGTCTACCAGCATGGAATCCTCCCAAGAATCCTCTGGCCTCTGCTTATCTATGAGGTCCCCATGACAGTGGTGGAAGGTTTTGAGCAGAAGGTGAGCAGCTGTCTACGCAGATGGCTGGGCCTGCCGCGTAGCCTGAGTAACATCGGGCTATATGGGAACACCAACAAGCTCAGGCTCCCTTTTAGCTCAGTCAGGGAGGAGTTCATCGTTGCACAGACACGAGAACACCTGCAGTACTCTGGATCCAGAGATACCAAAGTGTCCGGCGCAGGAATTGTTGTGAGGACAGGGAGGAAGTGGAGAGCAGCCGAGGCAGTCCAGCAGGCAGAGGCACGGCTGAAGCACAAGGCCATCCTTGGAACAGTGGCGCAAGGCAGAGCCGGACTTGGGAGTCTAACAGCGACCCGATATGACTCTGCTAGTGGAAAGGAGAGGCAGAGGCAGGTACAGGAGGAGGTGCGAGCTTCAGTCGAGGAAGAGCGAACCAGCAGAGCAGTGGCCATGCGGCAGCAAGGCGCCTGGATGAAGTGGGAGCAGGCGATGGAGCGGAGCGTCACCTGGAAGGAAATCTGGAAGTGAAACCCCCAGAGAATCAAGTTCTTGATTCAGGGGGTCTATGACGTCCTCCCAAGTCCATCCAACCTGTGCACATGGGGCAAAATAGAAACACCTGCCTGCCCTCTTTGTTCCAAAATAGGAACATTAGAACACATCCTGAGCAGCTGCTCCAAGGTGCTGGGTGAGGGCCGGTATCGATGGAGGCACGACCAGGTCCTCAAATCCATCGCTGAGGCAATCAGCAAGGGGATCAAGGACAGCCGATACACCCAAGCTTCAGCCAAGACAATTCACTTCATCAAGGAAGGACAAAAGCCAGAGAAAACATCAAAAAACTGCTCTGTAGGTTTGCTCTCCAGGGCCCGAGACTGGGTGATGACAGTCGACCTGGAAAGGCAGCTGAAAATCCCAACACACATCACCCAGTCCAAATTGAGACCTGACATCATCTTGGTCTCTGAGGCCACCAAACATCTGATCTTGTTAGAGCTAACAGTGCCCTGGGAGGAGAGAATGGAGGAAGCTCAAGAGAGAAAAAGGGAGAAATACCAAGAACTGGTGGAGGATTGTCGGAGGAACGGATGGAGGACCAGGTGTATGCCAGTAGAGGTGGGCAGTAGGGGATTTGCTAGTTACTCCCTGAGCAAGGCCTATGGTACGCTGGGCATAAAAGGTGCTAATCAAAGAAGAGCCATAGGCAACAACGTGGAGGCAGCAGAAAAAGCATCCAGATGGCTCTGGTTAAAGAGGGGAGAGCAGTGGGGGCAGTAGAATGCCACTTGGACACAGGCCGGGGCCTGATCAGCCTCGGTCGGGTCGCCTGGACGAGGGTGTCTGTTGTAAGACCCGAAACACCCAGTGACTCCTGGAAACAACACTGATGATGTGTCCAAGGTTGTGCATCAGTAGATGTTTCTGTAAAAAGCATTCTAATTATTATTTTTAATTTGTGTAAGTCATTTTCCGCCTGCATGTTTAGAAGAATATTTACAACTTAAATGGAAATGGATCTTTTTTTGATCACTTCATCATTTTAATTGCTTTGTCATTTCTTTGGAGTGCAATTTGAATTTAGAAATGCATTGTATTTGTATTTTTATTTTTTTATATGTAATTAATGATTTTAATTTTCAATGCAAAATCACTAAACAAGAATATTCACCGATCCCTCGGCCTGGGGGTTGCTGATGTAATTGGATATTGTGAGATATATATATATAAGGAGGGAAATATATATATATTTTTTTTTCGGGTTTAATTTCTTATCTGCTAAAATTGCTCTCTGCTCCAAATTCTTTATATTGCCCCCTCCCCCCTTAGTGTGGCCAAAGCTTGAGCAACAATAGAATGCAAGACATGAAAAAATTATGCAAAAACATTTATAATTAGGACTGGCCGATATATAGAATATTTACAATATAATCGCGATGATTTTACTGACTATATAATATATAGCGTAAATAATTAATAATTATCGTAAAGACAGCAAAGATTTTATTGCAGCTTTTATTTGGCCACTGCACTTCCTCAAAGAGGACATGTAATTAGACAAATTTCACAAAATGCTGCAGGTTCACACAATCGCACAATTCCAAATATTTGTTTTATTAGGCTACTATGTATCATTGTATAAGTGAAAACATTTATATATAATTCTTCCATGTGTTTAGTTTTTTATTATTAGTTTAATTTTACTTCATGCATTAAAAATTTTGAATCAACTTGACTAGTGTTAAGTTGAAATTATTGTTCCTCTGAAAACAAAAACAAAGAACTTTTAAGCCTTTTCAGAGCAAATACATAATTATCGAGATATACTGTACATGTATATTGGATATCGTCAATTGGCTAAAAAATATTGAGATATCATTTTAGTGGCCATATCACCTAGCCTTATTTGTAATCACATTACTATACTCCTTACATTAACCCCACAGCACTGAGACCAAAATGGTGTTCTACCATGTACTGTACTTCTTTGCAAATGTATTATCTTGCTAGCCAGAGATCAAAAGGGATGTGATGTCCAAAGCACAGCGGCCCTGATTTTCGGGGCACGAATATTCAGAACAAACATGCTGATTTTCTGCAAGATTGTTGTTTTCACTAGGGTTCTAAATTAAATCTTGAACAAAGCTCTTGATAAATGAGATGAAATGAGCTGCAAACACATGGACTCTGTGTTCATATGCTGTATGATGACATACATGTGTACAGTATGTGCTCAGATTTACCACAGTAATTTTGTTCCTGTCTTCTGTGTTATATGTGCGCTTTGTCATGAGAACATCACCCTGTGGGGCTGACACGCATAAAGTAGCAAGCACAAATGTTCAGATCAGGTTCACAGCTATTTGTAGAACATGTTAGAGAAATGTGAGTGTTCAGGCGCTGGCAGGTTAGCATTAAATTGGCAGGCTCAGTAGAGTGTGTGGGTGCTGCTATTGACAGTCTGAATGCAGCAGATCTGAGCTTTTGTTGGTTGCTTGCTGGCTGCGGGCGTATCTCACTTTCTCTAATGTAAATATGCTTCAGATTTTAAACGAGCAAAAACGTTCACCATCTTCTTTAATACACCGATTAATGGATTTGTTTTAGATTTTGCACTACGTATGTGTATGTATGAAGGTGTGTGTCTGTGTGTATTTTTTATTATCTATGTCTTGCTGCTGTTTTTGTGTTGCTTTTGTATTGTTGTGCACTGGAAGCTCCTGTCACCAAGACAAATTCCTTGTATGTGTAAACATACTTGGCAATAAATCTGATTCTGATATAATCTAAAACTCACAAAAATAAGTGTTGGTTTAACCCTTTAAAGCCTCACTTATTAAATCATAGTCAGACAACTATATTTTTTGAAATTGAGCTTTTTTTTAGCTATAGACAAAATCAAAAATAAAAATTTTTTGTGATTTTTATTTGTATCATATTTAATACATCAGGATTTATATAATCCTCATAATCATCCTGAGACTCCGCAATTAATTTTAGTACAGGACTTTGTTTTTAAGTTTTTCTGTAACACTTCACAATAAGGTTTCATTAATATCAGTTAATAAATGCTGTAAAAGTATTGTTTGTTTTTAGTTTATGTTAAAAGGAATAATTCACCCAAAAATGAAAATTCTCTCATCATTTACTCACCCTCATGCCATCCCAGATGTGGATGACTTTCTTCTGCAGAACACAAATTATGATTTTTTTTTTAAGAATATTTCAGCTATGTGGGTCCAAACAATGCCAATGAATTGTGACCAAAACTTTGAAGGTCCAAAAATAACAAAGGCAGCATAAAAGTAATCCATAAAACTCAGCAGTTTAATTCATGTCTTCAGAAGCAATCCAATCAGTTTTGGGTGAGAACAGACCAGAATATAACTCCTTTTTCACTATAAATCTTGACATACGCAGTCTCCTTGGTGATCTTGATTTCAAACGTGATTACACTTCCTATAGCGCCTACTAGATCTCTGCACATGCGTGCCTAGGAAGTTTAATCGAGCTTGAAATCATGATCATGCTTAGAGAATGCAATGGCAAGATGTACGGTGAAAAAGGAGTTATATTCTGGTCTGTTCTCACCCAGTACCGCTTCTGAAGACATGAATTAAACCGCTGAGTTTTATGGATTACTTATATGTTTCCTTTTGTGATTTTTGGAGCTTCAAAGTTTTGATCAGCATTCACTTGCATTGTTTGAAACTTTATATTGCATTGTGTGAATATATATATATATATATACTTGAGAACCAATGACATCAATGGTGAAGGGGAAGATTTTCAGTGAATAACAACTTAAGTTCAGTCTGTTCCTCACACAAGGCTGTTGTATGGCTTCAGCAGACTTTGTATATAGTGCACGAGTCATCCATTAACTGTACTATTATGGTGTTTTTGCCCTTTTTATGGAGCTAGGTAGTTCCTGGTCAATGTGTGCTTTCTTTGCATGGAAAAGGGTGGTTAGAACATTTTGCTAAACTTCACCTTTCGAGTAGAAAGAAAGTTATACAGGTATGGAAAGACATGAGGTTGAGAAATCAAATCAAATCCCTTTATTGTCACTCAACCATATACACAAGTGCTACAGTGGGTGAAAGTCTTGGGCACAGTTCTAAGCAACATAGCAGTATGACAATTACAACAAACAATAAATGATGACCGATGAACTAAATGTCTACATTTACTTCTTTAGTACTAACAATCAGATGATGAACTATTCCTCTTTCTTATATTTTTTTGTTATATAACATTGTTTTAAAAATTCTTCCTTTTCTTAATGATTTTTTGCCACTGTGGGCTGGTTTCTTAGATTATTATTACACACAGATCAGGATAAGAAAGTATTTTTAGTGCTTTTATAGTCTTTTAGTTCCTTGTGATGGCATAATTGTCTCAAAATTAAGCTTAAATCTGTTTTCAAGAAACCACCCAATGAGTTTTAATTGAATTGCAACCCAGAATGCAGTTATAACTGTATGGGATGGATTCATCTTCAAGTCAGAATTCAGTTGCTTTGCTTAATTTGTTTAGTGTTGATGTATTGTGTCTCATTTGGACTCATGTGCAGTCAAGTCATCATTTCACAATGTTTGTTTGTGTGAGGAAGCTCGAACCGTCTGTGTGCACTTGGCAGTGCAGTAGCCATTTAGCTGGAAAGAGCGCTGGTGGGGGAATGACCATGACGGGTGTACACTTGCCCAAACTCCATGATGACTGCGTCAAACCTCCTCAGAGATGGAGTGTACCACAAACTAATGCCTGAGGAATCTCTCCATCCTGTGACACAAACACACACACACACAGAACAAGTGAAGAGGAGTTTTGTTTTCAGAAATAACAGCAAGTTTGTTGGTTTAATTCATCTAGTAAGGAGTTTAGAAGAAAATTTGTAGCGGGAGATGAGTCAGACTTAATTAGGCAAAAACATGGGCTCCTAGATATGTCTATTTTTCCTGAAGACAATGTGAGAGTTGCTCATCCATGAAAAATGCTCCACCATGATGCTAGGATGTTGTATATGGTTGTCAGGGTGTTGCTCTGTGATTGCAATGTTGTTCCTAAGTGGTTGATAAGGTGTTGCTATGTGGTTGCTAGTGTATTCTGGATAGTTGCCCAGGTGATCCTAAATGGTTCGTAAGGTGTTCTGAGTGGTTTTAGTGCAACATCCCACACACAAGTTAATGTTCTTTTACTATAGATTTTCACTTTCACTTCCACATTCTACTTTCGTTTTGATTTTTGACGATTCAAATTCTTTGTGCATATCGCCACCTACTGGTTGGTTCAGAGGTGGAGATTTACAGTATAAAAAAAAGGACTTAAATATTGTTCTTTTCACACCCACACTTATCATATCACTTCAGAAGACACATATTTAACTACTGTTGTCGTATGGATTACTTTAAAACTGCCTTTATATGCTTTTTGGATCTTCAAAGTTCTGGCCACTATTCACTTGTCAGCCGGGTTAACTTGCAAACCTAGAAGATCCATTTCCTCCCAGAGGCAAACCAGCATCAGCAAAGTAATAGAATGGCTGTGCATGTACAAACACAGAATTACGTATATAGTGGCAAAAGTATTTAAACACTTGGACACACTTAAAATGTCTGAATATCATTGCATTAGATAATAAAATGTAAAAACAAAAGGCATCTGCAAACAAATGATGCTAGAGATTTTCTCAGTACTAATTTGACTTTTCTAAGCCATTTTTGCAATGGCTTTTAGACAACTGGTCCCAAAATTATTTTAGTGGATGTGTAAAGTCAGTTCCCATCAACTTCCCCTCAACTCTGATACAGAACTTTAACCATGTATTGGCTAGTGATGATTCATATTAGTATGCTAAACACATGATGATGGGAAACATGAAAACACATGAAATTTACATGACATTTTTACATTTCCTCTCCCCATCGAGTCCCATGCAAAGCATGCTGGGAACTGGAAATCCCCTGCCCAGTTGCATCAATGCTGCATTGACACCACAAAAAGTATTCATATAATCCATTTTACAAATTTAGATGGATAGAACACAATTATATCAAGTAGTAACAAAATGTTATAGAATTGTGTTGCTTTAGGTTATTTTAATAAAGTATGTTGAACAAGCTGCAAAAATACTTTTGTTAGTGGCTTCTGGAACAACCAGAGGGTGAGTGAATGCAGGGGCGGGTCTACGTGGTGGCCATGGGGGGCACCGGCCCCTCTCTGCAATTCGATTGGCCACCCCAGGTGCCCCCCCTATAAGATGTCTTGTGATTGGTTCATTTTACGGCCAGTCAGTGTATAGACTCTACTGAAGTTCGTGATTCAAAGAATTTATTTTTTTTTTTTTAAAGCTTAATAAAGTCATCTTTATTGCCAAAAAAAGGATACAAATCACAAGTGACTTATCAAAATATACATAACAATTTTCTTAAATAACTACTGTCTACAATTGCCGTAAATTGTTTCGACATACTTTTTTTATATTTTTCATTATCCTTCAACAACACAAACAAACAAGGTACATCAACAAATCTCTGAATATAACCTCAATTGTTCAGCCATAGGTTGAGCATAGCTAGTACAAAGAACAGAAAACACACATGAACAAACCAATAATTAAATAGAAAAAAACAAAAATCAATAAAATGAAAAAATTAATAAAAAGGGACTTTTTAAATTAATTTAAACGTATCCAAAATAGAAATCAGTTTAAGGGCTTTCTGATTTTTAACAAATTTTAAAGATTTGCACAAGAGTTTAACCTCATTCATCCAGTGATTAAAGTTGGGTTTAGATTTAAACCATCTGCATTTAAAAACATTCCAAAACATAACAAGAAATTAATAACAAAATCACAATCTTTTTTTTCCAGACAAACACCAAACCTAATTAACTTCCATGTGAGAGGTGGGAGTTCAACCCTCCTAGACCTTAACCAATTCTGCACCTCACTCCAAAAGGGGCACCAGATCACAGTCAAAGACGACATGCTCTAGATTTTCAATATTTGTTTCACAAAAAACACAATTATTCACATCAAAATTAAATTTCAATCTTAAAAATTCTTTAGTAGGATAAATCTCATTTAAAATGTTGAAGTTCACCTCCTTAGGTTTAGGAGGGAGAGGAAAAAATAAATAATTTTTCCTAATTTTTTTTATTTCAACCTTATCAAAATCTTTAAGCACGTATTCCCGTCTAATTGGGTTTGGGTAATAAGCCTGTAAAAAAAAAATTCTAATGACTCTATTTGTACATTTTTTATCACAAAAATCATAACCTTCTAAGGAGAGCTGTCTCAGTACTGGATATTTTGGAGTACAACATGTCTTCTTTAACAATTAATCTTAAAGGAATTGGTATAGCTCTAATCATTCTATTAAAAATATTAACGGTACACTGTACTTGGAATTTCTCACAAAACTCTCTATACAGTAACAAATTTCCATTATCATCCAAGAAATGGGCAATAGCCCAAATCCCTTTAGATATCTATTCTTCAAGATATACAGATTTTCTGCCAAATTTTATATATCTACTATTCCACACTGGAGTGTTGTGAGGAGTGAAGTTATGTTTGAACAATAGTTTCCAATAGAGCAGCACTTGCTGATGGAAGGCTGAAAGTTTAACTGGTAACGAGGTGCTCTCAAAGTCACAACATAACAGACAGTGTATTCCCCCCAGTTTGTTAAAGATAGCATTGGGGACAATAAACCAAAAGGAGTGGCTATTTTGAATGAAGGATTTTAACCATTTCAATTTCAAAACACCATTCATAATGTCAAAATCGATAGCATTCACCCCACAGTCGTCATATTTTTTAATCATGTCATCTCCTTTCTAATGTACTGACACTTATTTCTCCAAATAAATTTAAAATTCACCTTATTTATTAATTTAATCATTCGTGTTGATATGGGCAAGGAGAAGGCTGGATAGATGAGTCTGTACAAACTATCCATTTTAGATAAAAGGACCCTTCCAAAAATGGTAAGATCCCTCTGCAGCCATCTATTCAATATGGACTTACATTTATCTGTTATTCAACACATTTTTATTCTCCATAACATCTTTATCTTTAGAAATAATAATCCCCAAATATTTAAGTTCCCTTTTAATTTGTATATTAGATAATGACTGCAAAGGAAACTCATGCAGTGTTAACATTACACATTTGTTTAGGTTTAAATGTGCCCCGAAGCTTTAGAAAACTGGTTAATAGAATGTAAAGCTCATGGAATTTGATATTCATTCTTTAGAAACAATGTTGTATCGTCAGCAAACTGACTTATAAGTATATGTCTATCCAACACTGAAAGACCTTCAATACCATTACGTTTAATCAATATAGATAATAACTCTGCAACCATTATAAATAATAACGGTGAGCTTGCCAGTCACCACCGAAACAGAAGAATCCAGCTGTTTTAGTTGAGGTCTGCCTTCTTTCTTTTTTGACTGTTTTCCTCTCTTTCTGCTACTGTTTTTATTGTTTCTAAACTAAAGACTGTTCTTTAATATATTAGCAGAGCACAATGTAATGATCCATAGTTTATTTTGAAACTGTGGTGTTTTCATTTGAACTGTTACAGTGCTAAAACTTTAACTCTGTGTTACTCAGCTTTTTTGTAAATTAATCTGAAAGAAATGTTGAATGAAACACTATGATGTTTTGGCCAAACCATTTGAATTATTACAGTGGAGGGAATTAAAAAAATATATATTATTATTTGAAAGAGATTGTGAATAAAACTACTGTATATTGTAATGGCCAAACATATTAAAAGAAAATAGTTGACATCGTTTCTGCTTCTGGGTTTTTAAAATTGCGCATTATTAAAATTGCTTTTATTTTATAAACTTGTTAGTTTTATGAAAACACTAAAAATAATAAACACTGGCTCTCAAATTTAACTTAATGGATATATACAGGGATGACAAAAAACTAAATTAATCAAAAATGTGCTTTATTACTACATTTGTTTACAAGTAACTTTATTCAAGTTAAAAAAATTATAAAATCAATAGGATTTACGTAATATACTGTAGAATTTATTTTTTTGGTCACTGGCGGCCACCCCGTTTGGAGGCAATGCCCTAGCATGGCCCCCCCACTGAAAATGCTCTAGACACGCCCCTGAGTGAATAATTATAGAATTAACATTTTTACACTTTACCTTTAATGCGAGTGATTTTGTTGTTTTTTGCAGTTGCTTCTGATTTATCAGACTAACAAAGAGTTTTGAGACAAAGCACAAGAAGTTTAGGAACCACTGCTGTAGAGCCATGACACTTCATGGCCACATTATTTTAGACTTCGTCTTCTCTGAAAACACGAAAAAAACATTTTATATAACCGCCCTCCTTCCTCCTCCAGTTTCTCACCCCTTTCCCATGTCTTTCTCTCTCCATCACACCCTCCCTGTCTCTCACCCACTCCCCCCCCCCCACTTTTCTCTCACCAGGCATCAAACAATATTTAAAAACAAAATGATGAAAAAAGAAACGAGAAACCGCAATCTCCTGAAGAAAAAAACCACAATCTCATCTCTCCAGCTTGGCACTAGCAGCAAGCAGAACACATGATTTGAGTTTGTTTTACTCCCATGTAATCCTCTTGGAAGCTTCTTTCTCTCAATCTCTCTGAGCTATGCATCAGTCCCTCGCTCCATAGATGATTTATCAGGATTCCTCTGCATTCAGATTGGCAAGAAGCTCTGCTCAAAACCAAAAAAACATGACTGCACCTAACAAGAGTGGGCGAACTGGCGCAGATAAAACCCATCTGTATGCTTGCCTCATAAAATGAACTTCTAAAGATGCTCATGATTATATGCTCTTTGTTTTGTTTGAACTCGCTCAACTTAGATCTAAAGTGGGAAGAACTGATTTGAAGAGTGACCTCTATGGATTTGATTAATTTGAAACATACTGTAGAAGATTTGAAGACCACAAAAACACGTGACCATGGGCTCAAAAGCTCCAAAAAGGACAAAAAAGCACAGTTAGATGAAGAAGACTGTAGTCCATATGGCTCGTACACTATATTTCAAGTCTTCTACGATATCAAAAATCATGGAAAACACACACCTACAATTATTTTTTTGTTGGTTTTTATTTTTGTGCCAGTCTTCTCCCGATAGCCTTATTGTTTGAAGAACAGACTGATTACAGCACTTTTAAATTGTAGTCTGTTCCTCACATAAAGTTCTTGCATGACTTCAGAGAATTGTGCATGGGCCAAATGAACTACTTTTATGGTACTTCTTTAGTGACATTCTGTCCTTTCTTGAGGTTAACAGCCATGGTCACCATCTACTTTCATTGAAGGAAAAAGAGCAGCTGAGGCATCATTAGACAAAATATCTACTTTTGTTCTATGGAAGAAAGAGAATAATGCAGATTTGGAATAACATAGGTGAGAGCAAATAAAGACAGAATTTTTTAAACTTCTCATTTAATATTGGGATTGTTGGTTGGGATTGTATTTGAGAAACTGTAGTTTCCGTACTTCAGCTACCAAGGCCCAGGCAGCCAGAATGTGGAAGCAGATCACCCTGTAGGGATTTATTGTGGGTTAACAACCAGCTGACTGTACATTATCCCATACAGAAACCTCAACAGGCTGATCAGGACCCCGACGTTGAAATCAACCTACGATATACGTTGAAGTTCTGTTGTTGCTTATTTTGTGAAAATGACCATCTGACTCCTCATTATTCAGCTTATTTCAAGACTACTTGCCAAATAAACAAATAATTGGACAAGAAACATTTATTTGAATTTCAATTATTTATTAGCTTACTTGTAGAGATCTCACCGTGAGCAGGAGAGATGGCTCGCAGAACCCTGATGAGTGGTCTGATACGTCCTTAATCTCCGGGTGTGCAGTAGTTACAGAACATCTGACTGCTGGATGGTGCCATTGACCAATCAGAATAGAGTATTCCAGAGAGCCGTATAATAATATGTATTATAACTGTAGCATTGTCTGAGAACAGTGTTATAATAAATAATTGGACTCCCACAAAATAATTAGACTCCCACAAAATATGATTTGCACAAGTTAGCACAAAAGTTGAATCTATAGCAAAATTGTCAACCTTATATATATATATATATATATATATATATATATATATATATATATATATATATATATATATATATATATAGAAATCTAACAGATGTGACCCAAGCAATCGATGCTTTAGTGCCAGCCTCCTTTCAGTTTCCAAAAGTAGAGGAGCTTTTATCATTCGTTTCCCTTTATCTCATGTTTAATTCACTGCTGGCTTGTATCGTTGTTTGCTTGGAAAACAGACATGAGCATGGATTATCGAACTCTATGGAGTGGTTTAGGATTTCCTAACTTGAATTTTGTAAACTAATATAAGATCCCTAAATATGGCTTGGACTCTTCCTTCAGCGAATGTCTATAAGAGTCCAGTGTTTCCTGCACCAAATCAGAAATTCTATTTATTATCTTATATAAAAGTTCTATACCCGAGCTTGAAGTATGAATTGAATTTGATAACATCAAAATGCTGCCAATATATATACACAGTGCATCCGGAAACATTCAGCATTCACAGCGCTTCATTTTTTTCCACATTTTGTTGTTACAGCCTTATTCCAAAATGAATTAAATTCATTATTTTCCTCAAAATTCTACAAACAATACCCCATAATGACAACATGAAAGAATTTTGTTTGAAATCTTTGCAAATTTATAAAAAATTAAAAATGAAAAAAATCACATGTGCATAAGTATTCACAGCCTTTGCTCAATACTTTGTTGAAGCACCTTTGGCACCAATTACAGCCTCAAGTCTTTTTTAATATGTAACAATCTTGGCACACCTATCTTTGGGCAGTTTCTCTCATTCTTCTTTGCAGGACTTCTCAAGCTCCATCGGGTTGGATGGGAGCATCGGTGCACAGCCATTTTCAGATCTCTCCAGAGATGTTCAATCGGGTTCAAGTCTGGGCTCTGGCTGGGCCACTCAAGGACATTCACAGAGTTGTCTCGTAGCCACTCCTTTGTTATCTTGGCTGTGTGCTTGGGGTCGTTGTCCTGTTGGAAGATGAACCTTCGCCCCAGTCTGAGGTCCTCTGAGCGCTCTGGAGCAGGTTTTCATCAAGGATGTCTCTGTACATTGCTGCATTCATCTTTCCCTCGATCCTGACTAGTCTCCCAGTTCCTGTCGCTGAAAAACATCCCCACAGCATGATGCTGCCACCACCATGCTTCACTGTAGGGATGGTATTGGCCAGGTGATGAGCAGTGCCTGGTTTCCTCCAGACATGACGCTTGCCATTCAGGCCAAAAAGTTCAAGCTCTGTTTCATCAGACCAGAGAATTTTGTTTCTCGTGGTCTGAGAGTCCTTAGGTGCCTTTTGGCAAACTCCAGGCAGGCTGTAATGTGCCTTTTACTGGGGAGTGGCTTCCGTCTGGCCACTCTACCATACAGGCCTGATTGGTGGATTGCTGCAGAGATGGTTGTTCTTCTGGAAGGTTCTCCTCTCTCCACAGAGAAATGCTGGAGCTCTGTCAGAGTGACCATCGGGCTCTTGGTCACCTCCCTGACTAATGCCCTTCTCCCCCGATCGCTCAGCTTAAGGAAGAGTCCTGGTGGTTCCAAACTTCCATTTATGGATGATGAAGGCCACTGTGCTCATTGGGATCTTCAATGCAGCAGAAATGTTTCTGTACCCTTCCTCAGATCTGTGCCTTGATACAATCCTATCTTGGAGGTCTACAGACAATTCCTTGGACTTCATGGCTTGGTTTGTGCTCTGACATGCACTGTTAACTGTGGGACCTTATATAGACAGGTGTGTGCCTTTCCAAATCATGTCCAATCAACTGAATTTACCACAGGTGGACTGTGTCAAGCTGTAGAAACATCTCAAGGATGATCAGTGGATACAGGATGCACCTGAGCTCAATTTTGAGTGTCATGGCAAAGGCTGTGAATACTTATGTACTTTTTTTTTTTAATAGGTTTGCAAAGATTTCAAACAAACTTCTTTCACGTTGTCATTATGGGTTATTGTTTGTAGAATTTTGAGGAAAATAATGAATTTAATCCATTTTGGAATTAGGCTGTAACATAACAAAATGTGGAAAAAGTGAAGCGCTGTGAATACTTTCCAGATGCACTGTATATCTATCGTCTTTCTATTGCTTTGTCTTCGCTGGATGCACTCAGAAAAATACAGTGTGACGAGTATTTGTGACAAGTAGTCTAATTTACAAACTAATGACCCTAATAATTCCTTTAATGAATCACACAAGACAATGTATCAGTTTAATTCAGTCTGATGAACCCTTCAGTAAATTAACTCAATGAATCTGTCAGAGTGGTTACTGAATAAAAGGATGAGGGGCGTCCCGCTGCAAAAGCAGCATTCTGTATAAAACTTTTAGAGAAGTAACAGCACACTTTTCCTCAACAAACCACATGATTTGAGGTATCATTCATGTCCAACACAAACCAATGTGGCTATGGCAAACACTACTGATTATCAGATTCAGTTCA
Source organism: Xyrauchen texanus (assembly GCF_025860055.1). Classification (NCBI taxonomy): domain Eukaryota; kingdom Metazoa; phylum Chordata; class Actinopteri; order Cypriniformes; family Catostomidae; genus Xyrauchen; species Xyrauchen texanus. The sequence goes on along the minus strand of NC_068318.1, from coordinate 9,301,786 downwards.
CATCACCCCAAACTTTTTCCCCAAAAATAACAAGATATAATTGGTCAAGTTACCTGGCACGCTCCAATTATTGACCATGTCTCTTAAAGTTCACATAGAAAGGTTATATGTAAAGATATGATACAAGTGGCTTTGAAGTTACCATGACAATGTGGTTCTTGGGCATGTTGGGGGAGTTGTTGGGCTGATATATGTGCCACCAGTAGGTGGTCTCCTGTGTGGGGATGATGACATCAGGGATCAGGATGCCTAAGGTCTGTACATCTCTCGGGAGAGGAGGGGACAGAGTATCTGGATGCAAGAGAAGGACTTGCTGGGCAGGGGGCGGGACCCATTGAGCTCAAGAAGACAGGACTTTCTGCCTAATATCTCCTTTTGTGTTTCGCAGAATTAAGTAAGTCATACAGGTTTGGAACGACATGAGGGTGAGTAAATAATGACAGAATTTTCATTTTGGTGTGAACTTTTCCTTTAAACCAAATAAAAGTTATATTCTACAAATAAGATATTTAATATGTTCAACTGAACCTCTTTTCTTACCCTTAAGAGCATTCAAGGAGACTACGAAATAGGATAAAAAAACGTTCTCTCTGACCCTTTTTATTTGTCATGCTCCTACCCTCCCTAGCTGCAGTTATACTTGAATTTATTTAGCACTGTGCCTCTATGATATAGTCATGTGTGTCGCAGGTGCTGAAATGGTCTTTTGAAGAGCAGAAAGAAGCCTTCAGCGGAGCGATGAGTATCCAGCAGCTGATAGTCCTGATGAGTGTCCAACATTGCACAACCTTCACTATTCAAAAATGTTTTAAAATCAATTGTGCTTGAGAATATTTGTCCAAATACTGTACATAAACTAATATTTTTGACTAATATTTGGTACATGCTGTATATGAATACATGAATATTCAGTGAGGAATCCAGAGGTGATCAAAATGGCATCAGATTTGCCATTGGCAATCTCAACCACTGCAGTACTGAATTGTTAAAGTGCTTTTAAAGACACACAAACTTTATGGGTCCCGTCTTAAGATTTGTGTTAAAGCTCTTTCTCTTTTCTCCATTATCTTTTCAACAATTATATAATGTCAGGGTAACTTTCATCAATTATATTAGCAAATATTGTATTTATACAAATAGGGCTGTCAATGCCCTAAATAATAAAATAAAATTATAAATAGGCAATAATATAAATTATATTTAATAAATATAATAATTAAAATACATTACATTATTGTGGCAGACAAATAAGCATTCATAAGACAATACAAAAAGTTGCTTTGAAAGGCACTATACGTTTTTTTTCTAAATCATTGAACAGAAGTCTATCATTGGCCTTCAATCCATAGCAAACCCTTTTGGAACTGAATTTGTCTATTTAAGTGGACAAATTAGAGCATCTCACTTCATTTATGTCGTGCCATAAACACTGTTTTCACATCTTGAGATCCCTGCATTCAGAGTTGCACTCTGTCCTGCTGTGTATAAACACATCTGTCCTCATCTTGTGCTGTTTGCTGTCAGTAAATGTGGTTTGTTGCATCTACAGCTACGTGTTACCTGTTTAGATTTAGTTGTGCATCAGCCTACAAAAACATTTGGTAAAGATTTAAAAAAGGTAAATATCAATGGAAGTTTACTGATGGAATATTACATATGATCTGGTTGAATATTAAGGCATTGCTAAGTGGTTGCTATTGGGTGTTCTGGGTAGATACTAATGTGTTGCTAGGTCAATAAATGTTGAATTTTATTTTATTATTTTTATATAGTGACTTTCTGGGTACTCAAGGTCAATTTACAATACTTTGAGACACAATGATATAGGTTATATACATTTCACACAACAATATCACATGGAGTAATAACTAAAGAAGAGATATGCTTTGAGTTAGGTTTTGAAATCTTGTAGGGTGTGAGGTTGCGAAGTGAAAGAGGAATGGAGTTCCATAATGAGGGTGCAGAGATACAGAAAGCCCTGCCACCGAAGGATGAAAGCTTGAACCGTGGTACCTGTAGTAGGCTGGAGCCCATGGACCTAAGTGAGTGAGCTGGGGTGTATAGATGAATGAGATTAGAAATGTATGGAGCAAGACCATGTAACGCTTTAAATATAATGAGGAGTATCCTGTATTGAATGCGGTAGTGAACTGGCAGCCAATGTAGGCTTTGAAGAATAGGCGTGATCTGAGAAATTTTCTTTGAGTGAGCTGCAGAGTTTTGGATGTATTGGAGCTTAATTATTGTCTTTTTAGGCAGGCCATAGAAAGTGAATTGCAGTAATCAATTAGGGAAGTGATGAAGACATGAACTAAGGGCTTTATATCCTTGAAATCTAATATGTGACAAAGCTGAGCAATATGATTGAGAGGGAAGAAAGTCGATTTAGTGAGTGAGGAAATATGAGAAAGGAAGAATCAAAGATAATGCCTAGATTTTTAACAGCAGTGGAGGATTCAACTAGGACACCAGCAATGTTGACAGATTGCAAATATAGGCACGATGTGAGCCGTGATGGACCTATTCATAATAAATCTGTTTTATCAGTTTTAAGTGAGAGACATGCTGATATGGAGTCAGCAGGAATAGAAGCAGTGGGTTTAAAACGAATGTAAAGCTGAGTATCATCAGCATAACAATGAAAGTTAAAACTATGTTGGTTAATGTTATAGCTAAGCGGAAACATGTATATAATAAAGAGTAGGATTCCAAGCACCGAACCCTGTGGGACACCATGCATAACAGATGCAGTAGTGGACTTGGACTGGCGAATAAGCATGTAGTGTTGAAGGTAAGATAGGTACAGAATAATCCAGGAAAGGGCAGTGCCAGTAATACTGATAGCAGATAGATGTGAGATAAGTCTACTGTGAGAGATGGTGTCAAACGCAGAGCTAAGATCTAAGAAAATCAGAATGCTGACGTCGCCAGAGTCAGCGGCTAGGATAAGGTAATTTACAACTCTAAGGAGTGCGGTTTCAGTACTGTGTCGTGGGTGGAACCAGATTGAAAAATAGGTTATGCGAGGATAAATAAGATTGCAGTTGCATGGCTATAACTTTCTCTAACAGCTTTGATAGAAATGGCAAATTAGAGATTGGATGGAAGTTGTTCAAATCTGAGGGGGTCTAGACCTGGCCTTTTTAGGACTGGGATGACAGCCGCAGTCTTTAGTTCCAGGATGTTCTGGGTGGTTGCTAAGGTGATGTTAAGTGGTGTGCATAAACCATTTTCTCTATAATTTCACTTTTGAATTGAAAGACCTCTTGATGAGTGCAGTTTCTCCTGTTAGAAGAGGAATTTAGGGCAGGACACCTCAAAGGGCTTTAAAAAAAAACAATTTATTCAGTTTTTCACAACAAATAATGATTTGCTACTTGCTATATGTACTCAGAGACGGGTGGCATTAGGGGGAGGGGCTTTCTCATTTTAGAGAGCATATGACTGGACACTTGGAAATGAGTGTGTGCCCCTGAGTGCAAGATGATTTCATCAATATTTTTGGTCTGTTCCCTGTAAGAGTAACAGTCAATTTGAATGCATACATCTGCTAAAAAATAATTTATTCAACTCAAGGTGTAAATTAGTTACAAAGCTAACTGTGTAACTAAAAGCCACAAAATCAGATATTGATTTCGTGGCATCTAAATTTTCACTCCGTATCTATCTTCTGTATCTGTTTGTTTCATTTGTTTGTTCATTTGATTTTAAAGCTGAACACCCCTGTGAAGCCCACATTAATGTGTCTGTTCATCTCATGTCTCAGCAGTGATACAGTGTTTTGACTTGACTGTCTGTTACTCTTCTCACAGACAGATGCTGAGGGAGGTCGCGTGGACGGATGGCCATACATCATTTATTCAAGATGAACCAAACTGCTCAGCCCAAAGCTAAAAAATTAAATAAAACATTCATAATGAATGATGGGGGACTATGACACATGCGTGACCTTCAGCCTTCAACCACTTTATTTGGGGGTGCGGCAGACAAAAACCTAGAAAAGAGCTATTAAGCTCAATGTTTGGAGGAGTATTTCACCTCACAGCTAAACTTGAAAAGTGTGTGGGTGTCGACTGTATTCAGGCAATCGTAACAAGATCCATATAGCAAGACTGTTTGTTCAGTCTCAAGAGAAATGGAGAGAGACTTCTCTGACAAAAAGGTTACAAATTGGTTGGTTAGGCATGCTCCCATGAGTGATCTCATCATTGACCATCTAGTCATTCATAACACTAAACTTAACTTAACTGAAGTCACAACAAGGTTAATTAAATTAAAACTATGGCTTCTGCCAAAAACATGGTAACTGCAATATTACTATAGTAAAACCATGGTTAATTTTTACCAGATCAAAACTTTCTCTCAACTCCCTGACCTTCACTGTGATAAAATCACTGCGAGGAAATCAAACTTTTTATTTATTCATAAGTAGTGTTAAAGGAAATATAAAGAGTGGAGATGGGAAACAGGATGGGGAAAAAGTGGGACAGAAGGCGTGATCGAACCTGGGTCGATCTGCTAGTTTAGGACCTGTGAGGTGTCTGTTTCTCAAACTAGAGACTGTGATTTACTTGTCTTTTTATTGTGCATCTGGCCGTACACTTCCCTCTCTATCCTGGTTAGAGATTTTTTATTAGATTTTCTAATAAAAAGAAAATTGATTTTCAGGAGAAATGTGTTTCTTTTTGCCTATTTTAAAACCAACATTTGACTTGTAAGAACTCAATGCCTCTGCAAATGGCGAAACAAAAACCATGTATTGTGATTTCTATACAACAAACATACAAAAATATATGTGATTTGTGTACTATAGTAGCCTAGCATGCTATGGTAGCGTAACAATTTTCAATCATTCTAATAACAAGAACATTTTCTTGAGTACCAAATTAGGACTTTAGAATAATTTTTTTAAGGAATAGGTGACACAGTATATGTTTGCCATCACGGGTAAAGAAATTAAATAAATACCACTTAAAATATTTTTTTTCAAACCATAATAATAATTTTGGAAAGGAAACATCAAATTATTTCAAGAACAAAAATGACTTTGTGTTATAAAAATGAAAGTGTATATACTATATATAATAGAATTTCATAAAGCAACTTGTAACATAATTACTTGTAGATTTTCAGCAAACTACTTATTTACTCGAGTCATAATATTTCTCAGTACTTCTACTTGTACTCAAGTGAATTATTTCTCCAGTAGCAGTACTTAAGTAAAAAAAAACAATCAGTACTCTTTCCATCACTGGATATAACTGGAAAATCAACATTATGCCACAAATGCTGTTAATTGACAGCATATATAAAATCCAGAAAATTACTTTAATAGTGCTTTATAACAGTCGTGATTTATCAACAGTCTTGAGCTCATATCAGAGATGTCTATTGGGAGTCTTGGAAAGATTTTGTTCTTCAGGGGAAAATAAAAGACTGCACATTAGAAAGCATAAATGTCAAGTAATTATCACTAATGGAAACAAAAACACTAATAAAGGGAATGTGCTCTATTCTGCTCTTGTCTCTTTTATATTGCAGTGATCTCCATTGACCTGAAGGAGAGAGGTTTTGTAAGGCCAATAAGATAAAATAGATATTTAAATTATAAATCTAAATGCATATTTCTAAAAATATATTTATTGTTAAATTTAGAACATTATTATTCTAAATATTCTAAATTATTTTGTTACATGAGAATTGGTGGCCTGAAACAAGAGTCGATTATACAGTTTACTTGTCATTATACAACAATATTTGTGTACCCATATCATGGTTGTCCAATCAGAAACAAGTTTTGTATATTTATTGCATTATTTAATAATTGTTTTTATATCTGATATATAGTTTGTAAATATATAAAGCATATTTGTATACACGTGTGATGCATTTACTATGTCATTGAAGGGATACCTTATATTCAACATTTTACAGCATGTTTGACAGATTTGTGCTCTGCCATTTGGTGATAGAGAGACTATTTCTAAAGACAGTGCTTCTAGAGGGAAACACCTGTGTCTTTATCTTCTACTTGGCTTTCAAGAAATTAAAGGATACTGAGAGAGTGACGTGACCTAGGCGCTGACAGGATTGATGCAGGAGCTGTGCTCAGTGACCGACCTTGCCCTCCGGGCAATGAAGGTTACGTTACGGTGCAGAAAATGTCCACACTGTTGGTTCAGGAGCGCCATCTATGGCTGAACCTGGTCGAGATGCACAAGGCCGACAAGACATGCTTCTCCCTGGCTGGCCTATTCGGCGACACCGTCGAGAACTTTGCCCAACAGTTCTCGACAGTAAAGCAGCAGACGGAGGCCATCCAACACATCCCGCACCCCGTCTGCTCATTGCCAAGAGTGCCCTCCTGCGTCGGCTGCACTGCACTGCACTGCCACTGCAGCCCCGCCTGGGCATCGAGCCCCCCGCAGGAAGATGCCACCCATCTCATGGTCAGCCGCTAGGAAGAAGACCCCTGAGACAAGTGACCCAGGGATGCGAGAAGCCACTGCCTTGGAGCTGGTAAGCAGACCACTCCATCCCCCAGTGGAGGGCCGGGAAGAGAATCTTTTGTTCCCTTTTCCTTTTGTTCCGCTGCACACTCCAGTAGCTGCAGTACCCAAACATTCAACAAAAGAGCAGTTTCCTCAGTCCCTGGGTCGCATATCCGGTGTGTTCGACCGTCACCCCGACCACCAGCTTTTCTCTCTCTGGCAGGTTCAATGCCCCAGCGGCAGCTCCCCCACCCCGGTGCACCAAGCTGTAGCACAGATGTACTCAAACCCGGATGGTTTCGACAGACCGCAGGGACGAAACCCCTCTTCCCCCCCTCCTCGACCAATCTGCCGGTGAGCACCAGGTAAGTGCTATGATGTCTCTTGACTCAGCACCGCCACAGGGCTCAAACCCCGTCAATGTGGCCTCCCTGGATCCGCCCCGCAGCGAGGCCCCACCCGCCGGTACGTCCGATTACATTTTTCCCCTGGTCCCCCTGGCCTGGAGTTTGGGCGCGTGGCTCACGCTTTCCAACCTGTCGCAATGGCTGACCCGGACCGTCCAACTCGGCTATGCGATTCAGTTCGCCAGGCATCAATAGGCATCGCCAGGTTCGCGGCGGTAAACCTGAAAGATGCGTACTTCAACGTCTCGATTCTACCTTGACACAGACCCTTCCTGCGGTTTGCATTCGAGGATCAGGCATACCAGCACAAAGTCCTCCCTTTCGGCCTGTCCTTGTCCCCTCGTGTCTTCACGAAGGTCGCAGATTGCGTTTTCCCACTGAAGACCGCGGCCCCACTGAAACTATTTCAGAGGCTCCTGGGGCATATGGAATCCTCGGCTGTGGCCACACTGCTCGGGTTGATACATATGAGACCATTTCAGCACTGGCTCTGGACTCGAGTACCGAGATGGTCATGGCGCCACGGCACACGTCACATGGCCATCACGCCAATCTGTCGCCACCTCTTCAGCCCTCAGTGTCCTACCACCTTAATATCCCCTCCCCTCTCTCTGGGTGGGGTGTGGTCTCCGCGGTGTCTTCCCCTTGGGAGTGACACCCCCGCAACACAGACACTGGCGTCCCAGTCGGTTAGCAAATTTTCTCTTTTTCTGGGGAGAAAAAGAAAAAAGAGGGAGAAGAGGCACGATTAGGACAAACCTGTCCCTATCCTTTTGGGTTGTCAACTCGTCCCCAAAAGGGCTGTTCGACACTCACACTAGCATCAGGGGAGGTTACGGGCTGGCCTGGTGCGCTGGATATGCGGCACAAAGTAGTCTGCCTGTCTCACACTGCCGATCCATGTGAGTGACAGATAGGGAATGTCCTGGTTACTTTCGTAACCTCCGTCCCCTGATGGAGGGAATGAGACGTTGTGTCCCCTCCAACCACAATGCTGAACTACCCGCTGAAATGTCCGGGACCTTATTCTCGGCTCCTCAGCACAAAACCTAATTATGCATGTCCCCTCCTTTTATACCCATTTGTCCGGGGGAGGGGCATGTAAATACCACTCGCCATTTCCCTTTGGCCTTTTATCAAAGTTCAGCGGTGTCTCGGGCTCTCAATCGTGACACCTAGTATCACTACATTGACACAACGTCTCATTCCCTCCATCAGGGAATGGAGGTTACGAAAGTAACCAGGACTATACCTTGTTTGAGGAATAAAAGGTTATTTAGGTCCCTGTGACAATGAGTGTGAACATGGGATGAGAAGGCAACAAATGGCAGACTGAGCTGGTAATGAAATGAAGTCGTGGGTCAGAGGACCATTTGGTGCCCTTTAGACATGACTGTTTTGTGGAATGCAGCAGCATGATCATTAGGCATATGACACACCACATGTGGTACTAATGTTTCACTAAAACAGACAGAACTAGAATAGTTCTAATATTTACATCTGTCAGGCCATGGCTATGCGGTAATTAAGGTGTTCTGTGTGGTTGTTTACATGTTGCTATGTGTTTGTCGACCCAATTCTGAAAAATTCCTGACAGCTTTGCATAAGCAATCTCTGAGACACAGGTTCTGGTCCCATGGGAACCAGGAAGTAATCGCAGGATGTGCTTTTTCAATTTTTTTTCTATTGTATTATGAATACACCTGCCCATGATATGTGTTTATTTTTTAGATTTAACAGCATGAACACAATTTATCAGTGAAACCTAAATTATAGAGCTTATATCAAAAGAAGAGTCTGTCCAACCAGTCACATTAGTGGACATTTATTTTTTCCAGAAAAATGCCAAATGTCACTGTTCCTAGTCAACTTGCCCCAAGCGAGAATCGAAACGGCAATCTCTGGCATTGGAGGCCCTAGGAAGGAGGCTAGAAAAGCAATGGCTCTTCAGACCAGAAGAGTGAGGTTTACACACTGCACAGCAACCACGTACCTGCTGACTACCATTAGCCAGCAGCCATATCACCTTGTAGCTTAAGACTGTCTGCCTACTGAAGCTAAGCAGGTTTGAGCCTAGTCAGTACCTGGACGGGAGACCTCATGGGGATAACTACGGTTGCTGCTGGAAGAGGTATTAGGGAGACCAGCACAGGGTGCTCACCCTGTGGTCTGTGTGGGTTCTAATGCCCCAGTACAGTGACGGGGACACTATACTGAAAAAGTCACCGTCCTTTAGATGAGTTCCTGACTCTCTGTGATCATTAAAAATCCCAGGACACTTCTCGAAAAGAGTAACGGTATAACCCTGCTGTCCTGACCATATTACCCCATTGGCTCTTATCAGTCATGGCCTACAAATAATCCCCATACATGAATTGGCTCTATCATTCCACTCTCTCCTATCCACCAATAGTTGGTGTGTTGTGAACGCACTGGCACACTATGACTGCTGTTGCATCATCCAAGTGGATTCTGCACACTGCTGGTGGTTGAAGAGAGTCCCCTATTCACATGCGTAAAGTTCTTTGAGTGTAGTGCCAGAAAAGTGCTATATAAATGTAACGTTCATTCAACGTTTATACTGTTATACTGTTTCACAAGCACTTATGCTGGAAAAACTATATAAAATGTAAGAAGCACGGGAATAAACTATACTTTGAAGGAATAAATGCAAGCATATGATTTTTTTTTAAAAAACACAAACCTCTTTTAGTTTTTTACTAATTTGTTCTTTTTTTAAGGTAATTTTACTCATTTAATATTTAGATAATTTTTTTAACTATTTCATTGCACTTCTATCATATATACATGGTAGTTTGTCTGAAATAACACAAAATGTTTGTATATCTTACACATGATTTACACTTGGTCGAAAGCAAGTGTACATTTTGCTTGTACCAACTAACACTTTGAAAATATGAAAACTTTCATAAATCTGACAATTTATATCAGAACAGCTTTACGAATGGTTTACACGAAAATTAGTTCTGCTCGTGTTTCATGAATGAGGCCCAATAAGTTTAAAGCTTTTTACTGAGGATTACTGAGATTTCAAACTAAGTTTGATCAATAGAAACAGTAATATTTGGTTCAGAAAACACTACTAATAAATGAAGTTTGGGGAATGAAAGTGGACAAATTGTTTGAGATGATTACAGAAAGAAAGTAATCAGAAAGACAAAGAAATTAAGACAGACAGGGAAAGTGTGGGAGGATGGAAAAGAGAAAACAAATAGACCAATGACCAAAAAATCTGCTGTCCTTAAAATAGAAAGATTTGAAATGTTTTTGGCAGAAGGACAGAGAAGGGGATCTGAAGGAGAAAATTCCATATTGCAAACACAAAAGAAAGAACAGCTTGTAATTACTGCAGTGCAGTGGTTCTCTATTAGTTTTGTTGCTGGACTCAAATTTTACATTAGACATCAAATGGTGACCAAACACAATACTAAAATTGTTTATCAAACAAAATTTAACAACAAGTTCTTAAAATATATTTTTTTAATATATAAATATTTCCTTGGATTGCATGGTCCCAACAATATACAACATTATTATCATGGCATAGAGTGACAAGGAAAATCTGTAGCTCAACTTATAAAGTTCTGCACTTGAAATGTGAAGGGCTGAGATACGAGTCCTAAAGAGAACGCGTGATGCGATGTCGACATGTGACGCAAAAATGTCATAGAAGCATGGCAAAATGACGTGGCTGCTTCAGCAATTGCACTTCATCACACAAATGCTTTCATGACACTATTGGTTAAATTTAGGTTTAAGGTTTACGGTATGAGGTCAATTTTATTGACTTGAAATTCGATACAGTATTAACCTACAAATTCTCATCTGTTTGGGATAAACTTTTACTCTCTTTTAGCACTACATACTGGACATTTCCACCTGGATCCCCAATACGTGTAGGAAAACAATAATATCACCACAATCACACAAGTTTAATGAGATCAGGCTGCACAAAACACATTGTGGCCTGTGCATGTTGTCCCATATTGCAAGTGAACCCATATTCAGTGTAGTCTGTGTCTTATTTTCCTTTACCTTACGTAGTTTCGTTCATTGTTTTCAAGGATGACAGCATGTTACACAACCTATCCATGTAGGAAAAACAACAATAGACATGGAAAGCTGTATCTCCTCCCTTTCAGAAGTTGATATACCTATTTATTTTGCTATCCTAACTATGCATGGTATTTTATATGGTAATTATATAGTGAGTTGTATTTTATTATTAGCATCAAGCATTATTTTGCAGTCTGTGACCCTATCAGAACACATGGTTAACTAATTTTTGTCACAATCCACCCATTTAGAACCACTGCTTTAGTATATATTTTGCAAGTCACATTAACATCAATGAAACAAATAGTGGGCTTTGACATATACAGACACACATAGGATGGCCTGAGGCACAAACTGACATTATCCAGCTTGTAACAGTCCTTCACTCATTAGCATTACCTCAAACAAGCTGAACATGTACAGAAAAAGAAAAAAAGAAAGCGTTGTTTTTCTCAGTCTCAGTAGAGACAGATCAGATTCATGACAACAGACGACAAGGAAAGTTGTTTTATTGCCAGAGAAAGTTATTACATTTTGTTGAAAGATAATGACGATTTTTTTTTTAACATTTGGAATAAAATGCACAGATTGTGCACAATTAGACCAAATGTGTTTTAATAAAGTATTAAGAAAGAAAGAAAGAAAGAAAGAAAGAAACAATGGGTTGATTTTGATTTCATGTTGACAAAATGTACTGGTGTTCATGATCCCACAGGAAGTCGACATGTTGCTTCTGAATGTTCATGTACCCTGTAATCAACCCCATTCAGCCAAATTCCTGGCAAGTACCATCCTCCATCAGACATGTTTGCATCAACTTGAACATGAAAACAAATATTTCTAGCTCTACTGATAGTGTACTGCTCAAGCAACCTCCGAGACACGGTTTTGGTAGGAAATAATTGTGCTACAATGTTTGCTCTAAAATGAAATTTTAACTCCACTGATAGTTAGGTTTAGAGTTGCCATTTGGGTGAGGGTGTAGAGTTGATAAAAAATTCATTCTTGTTAACTGTATTACATCATTTACAACTAAAACAACTCTCTTTTGGCGCCACTCTGTGGACATTTCATCCAGAAACTGGTCAACAACCAGCTTTGGCCACTGAGGGCCGTGGTTTGAATTTCGGTAAGCACAGACTGGATTCAGATGCAAAACTTGGACCTACTTTCCAGTGTGATCAGTCTGATGTTTAAGTGAAAACTTCTGTGGCATATTTTAAAACATTTTATTTTCAAACTGCATATTATTTGTTTTTTTATTTTTTAGAGGTGCTATTAGCTTTAAAAATCAGAATATAGACATACAGGTTCAAATTTTCAGATTAAGAAGTAATTCAAGAACTCCAAATACAAATCATTTCAGATTCAAATCAAAATTCAGATTGTAAATAAATTAGGCCAAAGGTCAAGCAAAGTTGGGTTATTTACTTGCGCCACCCAGTGGTTAGCACGGCACTGACCAAACAGACCAGTTCGACAGGAGACATATTTAAAAGCATTATGCGTGTCACTGCATTCATATATTAATGCTACATGGACGCTAAAGTGTTTTCCCTCAACTTAGTGTTTTCAGACAGCATGAAGTCAGCAATATCCTTTGTTTAATATGTTTCGTTTTACTTTTTGTTATTACAGATTTTACATTGCCAAAATATGTGGTAACATTTTACATTAAGTTTGCACATGTTTACTTAATGCAGTTAACATTAAGGTAAATGGATAAAACTTTTTACAGCGTTTATTAATTTTGGCCAATTTTAATTTCTTAATATACTGTTTACTGAATGCTGATCACTGGGTTGCACAATTAAATAACCCATCTTTGCTTGCCTTTTGGCCTGGTTTATTTACAATCTGAATTACTTAATCTGAAAATTTGTACTTGTAATTCTGTAATCTGAATTTGTACAGCTAATTCTATCTCCCAATGCCACAAAAAATTTAAGTTTTGTTACATGCCAAGAATTACATGACTAGAACACACAGACTTAAGTCATTGTTCTAGCTCCATAGGGGTGAAGGCTGATATTTTTGTTTGCCCCAGAGAAACTTGAATTACATTTTAAAATCTGCTGTATATTATCTGAAATAAGAATGCTTGTGGAAATGTCTGAAGAAACCATATGAACACATAGAAGGGTCACTTTAGGGTCACTTTGGCTGAGTACTTGCTGTGAATATCTTACCTGTCATTAACATGTTGGCCAAAATCAATTAACAGGCTTTACAGGTGGGCTACTACTGATCACATCCTTTATCCAGTTCTGCTGGGCAGCCCTTTTTTTTAGGCTTTAGTTCAGCCTTACAGCAAGGTTTATGCAGATAAGGGCTTGAAGGAAATATCAGTGGCTGACATGAAATGATCACCTACAGTATATCTTACATCAACATTTTGTGTGAGAGGAAGGGAGGATGTGAGGGTGGGTGTAATTCTCAATGCTCATCACTCCAAAGATGAATTATATGCATTGTTCACTGTAAACAGGACCATGGAACTGGTTCCATCAACTTGCAAATAAGGAAACAGCAATCAATGAGAAATGGACTGTTTAATCGCATTTCACAACAACTGCCTTGGACCAAAGTCCCTTTCAAAGCAAGCCAGTCCACATCTTGGGAATGCTCCTGGGCAGCTATTTTCAATGGATACAAGCAGTGTGAAAGTACAGCTCTTATCATAAATGGGGAAAGACTGAAATCTCCAAAATGGGTGATTAATATTACGATCAAAATTAACGAGCGATAGTGAGACAAATAGACCCAAGAGCAGAGGAACAGTTCAAAGGATTTATTAACAACATATCTGGGCAGTCACTGGGTTGTAGAATGACAAAGATCCAGGTACCGAATGCAGCAGCGGGAAGCGATCTCCAATAGTGTGTGCGTCATGGCCGCACAAGGAGAAATCCTTGATGAGTGTTTGTAGGATGAGTGTGCATTGTGGAAGTCAGGAACAGATTCATAGAATCCTCTGCTGAAGCTTAGTGAGGTACAGAACAATGTCCAGCATAGATGGGCAATCTTAACTCTGGACACGCAGGCAGAGACAAAGTATCCTGCGTGGCAACCACACACACGACACATGGGCAACCAACAGATACATGACACAGGACCAACTAGGCCCAAGTGAGTGAGGTTAGTACTCAACATCAAACAACAATCTAACAAAGATACTGAGAACACGACGGGCTTAAGAAGGGAGTAAATTAGAGTAGAACAGGTGTTGTTCGGCATGCTAATCAGTGGCATGATCAGTGAACAATCAATGCTCCCATGGAAATGCCGATTATGCTTGCTGGCAGTGCCTTTGAGACAAAATGACAAAACAAACAAAACAAACCGGTTTTCTCACTAATTTTGGAGATGTGGAAAACTGGATGAATACTCTAAAGGTAAGGAGGTTGTTTGAGACGGACTGCCACCGGACTAATGACCTTGGCGATGTGAAGCGGCCTGATAAACTTGGGACCCAGCTTACGTGAGGGAAGTCAGAGCAGGATGTCCTTAGTGGACAGACAAACCTTCTGCCAACACATGTAAGCTGAGGCCTTAGCCTGTCCACGACCTCTTAACGTGAGGGCTTCTCTGGCAGTTTTCCAGGTGCATCGGAACCTCTGGATAAAGGCATGGGCGGACGGAACCTGTATGTTGGGTTCTTGTGTGGGGAACAGAGGGGGCTGATTACGGAGGCTGCACTGGAAGGGTGATAACCCTGTAGGTGACGACTGCAAGGAGTTGTGGGCATATTCTACCCAGACTAAATGATCGCTCCAAGACAACGTATTAAGGGAGGCCACACAGCGCAGGGCCTTTTCCAGCTCCTGATTTTTCCGCTCAGCTTGCCCATTTATCTGGGGTTGAAACACAGAGGACAAACTCTCCGTAGCCCCCAGCTGTTGACAATTCTGCCAAAAAACGTGAATTGCCCTCTGTCAGACACCACATAGACCAGGAGGCCATGAATGCAGAAGACATGGTTCTTGACTGCTACCGCTGTCTGCCTCGCTGAATGTAATTTGGGGAGGGGAATAAAATATGCCAACTTCGAGAACCGGTCAACTACAGCCAAAACATCTGTGTTGCCATGGCAGAGGGGGGAGACCAATTACGAAATCCATGGTTAGATATGACCAGGGTTTCGAAGGGACAGGCAGCTGTTGGAGGATCCCGGCTGGAGGTTCACAGGTCTTATTAGTCGCACAAATGGGGCAAGTGGCTACGAATCAACGTATGTCCTGCGCTAATGATGGCCACCGAATCGCTGTCTAATGAGTGTCTGGTTGCAAGTCATCCCTGTATGACAAGCAACATGTGTGACCCAACTGTAGGACTTGCATCCGGGTAGATCATGGAACCAATAACCGGCAAAAAAGCTGGACATGTTGCGGGGGGGCACGGTGTTTCGTAGCAAGTTGTTTCGAGAAGTGGGTAGAATGGTATCCGGTGGGGTGGTAGAGGTCTTGACCTCAAAACACAGAGATAGGGAGTCGGGCTTGATGTTTTTAAAGCCCGGGTGATAAAACAGAAAGAAGTTGAATCGCATTAAATATAGTGCCAAGTGAGCCTGTCTAGAGTTGGGGCATTTGGTGCTGTGAAAATACTCTAGGTTAGGGGTTGGGATCCTTTTTTCACTAAGGAGCCATTTTTTTTTATTTTTGGTTGATGAATTTTTTTCAAAAGAGCCATAGCACAAACAAATAATTTACTGTTTTCAAGTTTTTCATTAAAATAAAATGTTTATTATGCCCATAGACTACTCTAAAACACAAAAACTAAAAAATATGAAACAATTAATAGGTAACATGTTGCAATATGGAATTGAGTACATGTGTTTGTGAGGGTTTCCATAAAATTACTTCATTTTACATTTGTTCATGAAAAAGTTTACATCCCTTTTGGGCTGGGCAATATGTAAAAACATATTTAAAAGATAATCGCCTAAAAATATTGCGATATCTGATTATATTTTTGCTTAAGTGATTTTGCTTTAAAAATGTCATTAATTTATTGAAACACGAAAAACTTAAACAAAAAAACATTTATAAATTCAACTTTCACTTTAAACAAAACAAAAAAAGCAATTAAAATAATGAACTGATCAAAACAATTATATATAACCACCCCAAATCCAAACATTTGCCATCACGCAAGTATTCGTTAATGAAAACAGGTGAATAATTACTTATTGCCTACAAATGAAGAACTAAAGATAAATGTAAAGATGATGATAATAATAATAATAATAATAATAATATTAATAATAATAAATAAGCCTAATAAATTCCCATGTGTTCCCAAAAAAATGCTGCCAAATGTGTGTTCTTATCGAATGTGTTTGTATTGCGCTTAGGTAATACAGTTAATGCTGCCAAAAGAAAAGAAAATATAACTCTATTTTAGGTTCAAGTTGTCTAATTATTTTATGATTTAATCACTTTTGTCTTTGTTTAATATATAAATAAATAAATTATATATAACTCAGCAACAACAAAACAAATCCCTTTTGCAGTACACTGTATTTTAAAGATAATTTTGTAAATCCAAATAACTTTACAGATCTTTATTATAAAGGGTTGAAGCAGTGTTGTCCATGCTTGTTCAATAAACCATAAACAATTAACGAACATGCACCTGTGGAACAGTTGTTAAGACGGTAGGCAATTAAAGTCACAGTTATAAAAACGTAGGACAAGTACCGCCGCAGCCTACATGCACACTACGCAGTCTGCATAAGGCACCAACTCCCTAGGGGGCACCATCTTACCCTAGGAGGGCACCAGAAAGTCTATCGGCTGCCCTTATTCGCACGTTAAGCATTATTCAAGGACCCGAAACAGTTGAGGAACACAGACAATCACTTCACGCTGATATCACGCAAATTATTGGCTGAAGAGGCAGAATGGGTAGGAGGATCAGCCGCCAGGGTAGGTGGATAGCGGCGGCGATGGTGGCATAGGATCAGACATTGATCGGCTCGGATAGCCAAATCCACCAAGACATCGAAGTGCGGAGGCAAATCCAAAGAGTCTCTGTTGAAGCTTAGTGAGGTGCAGAACAATGGTCAGCAGAGATGGGCGATCTTAACTCCTGACACGCGGGCAGAGATGAGGTATCCTACGTGGAAGACCAGCTAACATGCAGCAAAATTGAAAGGTAACCACAGATCCAACATGTGGGCAACCAACAGATACACGAGACAGGACCAATAAAGCAGAGAGAGAGAAGTTAGTACTCAACATCAAACAAAGATCTAGCAAAGATACTGAGAACACGACAGGCTTAAGAAGGGAGTGAATTAGAGGAGAACGGGTGTTGCTCGGCACACTAATCATTGGCATGATCAGTGTTCCCCCGGGAACAATCAATGCTCCCATGGAAACGCTGATCATGCATGCTGGCCACACCTGCGAGGTATGAGGGAGAGAAAATGACAAAATAAACAAACAAACTGGCGAACACACCGGAGCTGTGACACAAAGTATATATTTCAAATCTGACATCAGTCGTATCATAACCTGTAAAGCAGGACTTCCTCCTACATTTGCCATATTGGGCATTCCAATTTCTCCCATTCATACTAATACAAGTGGTCTTTCTTGGTTAAATCTGCTTGGACCTCTTTGAAGTCCCATAGAAAATTGTTGATGTGATATTCTTAATGTAGCTACCATTACAGTAATAGACTAAAACCTTAAAGGAGTAAAATATACAAGGTTCTTTTAGAAGATGTTTATGACGGTTAACACAATTTATGTGCTTACTATTGAAATAACACTTAAAGAACTTGGTCCACATTGACTTACATGACTTAAAGGGATAGTTCACCTAAACATGAATATTCTCTCATCTTTTACTCACCCTCATTCCATCCCAGATGTGTGTGATTTTCTTTCTTTCTGCTGAACACAAATTAAGATTTTTAGAAGAATATCTCAGTTCTGTAGGCACATACAATGCAAGTGAATGGTGACCAGAAATTTGAAGCACCTAAAATCACATTTAGGCAGCATAAACGTAATCCATAAAACTCCAGTTTAATGTCTTCTGAACTGATGTGGGTGAGAAACAGATCAATATTTAAGTCCTATTTACTATAAAGTCTCCTCCCTGACTACCTGGATGCGATATGCTCAAATAATGTGAGTCACCAAAAACAAAAGAAGAATGTGAAAGTTGAGATTTATAGTAAAAAAAAAGAAAAGAAAAATGCCTTAAATATTTATCTGATTCTCACACACACAAATCATGGCTTCTGACATCATGGATTTAACCACTGCATTTGAATGGATTATGCTGTCTTTATGTGCTTTTTAAAAAATGTTGAGGCTTCAAAGTTTTGGTCAACATTCACTTGCATTGCATGGGACCTACAGAGCTGAGATATTCTTCTAAAACATCTTTTAGAAGAATTTCTAAAGATTTGTATAACCTAAAAAAGTCATACACATCTGGGGTGGCATGTGTGTGAGTAAATGTTGAACTATTCCTTTAAGATTTGAATACAAAACCCCACTGGAATAAAGCGCTCTGATGAATTTGCGATGCTTCAATGGATTCGTTGAGATCACATCACAGTTCCTAAAAGCTTCATATATCGTCAGTCAGTGCCCGGAACTGTAAAACCGTCTCATCCCACTCCGCGCGCTGATTTACAGTGGAGTCGACTTCAGCTGCACGAGACAAACGGCAGCAATTATCCCGCGGAAAAGATCGCGCGACACCAAACATACGGCAAATCAGCATCGCGAGCGCTGAGAACAAACAATCTGAGATTTCATACTCCCTTTTAATTCTCTCGCACATGGAGAAGGACTATAGAAAAACTGACATCTCCATCAGATATTCATGAAGCTTGGAATGCATTGTGATATGGAGATGCGAAGATTTGTGGAGGTTTAAAAACGGTACGAGAGGAATAACGTTTTGAACCGCACTTCATTTCACGGATTACTTCGAGGTAGATTTTATCTAGTGAATAGGACTCACAGTTGGGTTACCTCAGCCAGTTCTTTTTTTATTTTTTATTATTATTTATTTATTTTTTTATTCCTTTTTTCCTCGTCACATTTAAGGAAATGTCCATTAAAACTCGCTCCGGATATTGACAATTTTGACAGCTCCGCAAAAACGAATGTGAAATAAGGAACACCTTAATGTAGCCTGGGACTGGACTGGTAAAACGCATTTATTGTCTTTCCATCCCGTCGCTTCATGTTTGAGGGGTTTTTGGACACCAAAAGTCGACAAGAAATCGACGAAAGTCATTTACGCGTATGCCGTAACAGTTCACTCTGGTAAAACAGTCATTTATAAAGCCTCGATACTTTCGTTTGAGCCTCGTCACTTCTGTAGATGAGCTCTGGTTCAATTCTAACCTTCGTGCAGGTAAGAATATCTTTACAGCATATTTGTAATTTGTTTCGATTTATTTATCCACAGCTTTGCTTTTACCGTGAAGAAATGCAATTTCTGGTTTGTCTTGGTTGTTGTTAACGGTGCGGTTTAAGCTCAATAAATGGGCATATCGTTGGCTCACGTTGACATTTTTATTATTATTAGTTTTTCTTATAAAATGTAATTATTTAGCCAGGGAAGCTATAACAAGATGCAACCTCAGTGATGCAGTAAAATAAACGGTTTTAGAAATGGGTCTTCTGTGGTGCTGAAGTACAGAAAACTTTCTGTTAAAGGAATAGTTCACCCAAAAACGAAATTTCTCTCATCATTTATTCACCCTCATAACATTCTAGATGTGTATTACTTTTTTTCTTCTGCAGAACACGTAGGAAGATTTTAGAAGAATATTTCAGCTCTGTAGGTTCATTCAATGCAAGTGAATGGTGACCAGAACTTTGAAGCTGCGAAAGTACATAAAGGCAGCACAAAAGTATTCATAAGGCTCCAGTGGTTAAATCTATATATTCAAAAGTGATCTAATTGGTGTGGATGAGAAACCGATTAATAAAAAAATAAAATAATAAATATATATGTTTTACTATTAATCTCCATCATTAACCATCCCCAACCAGCAGGTGGCGATATTCATAAAGAATGTTACTCGCCAAAAAACGAATGAAGAAAGTGAAAATGGAGATTTTATTTAAAAAAAATATTTATCTGTTTCTCATCCACACTTATTATACAGTTTCTGAAGACATGAGATAAACCACTGTAGTTGTAGGGATCGATTTTATGCTGCATTAAGAAAGAACGTCATACACATCTGAAAATAAAAATAATAAAATAACATTTTGGGGTTGAACTATCTCTTTAACTTGATTTAGGTGGAATCTGTACATGTATCCTGGATATATTATACTAAATACTTCACAAGCTCTTTGAACTAAAAGCTGTCTTTGTGCTCTTTTGGTCATATCGCAAATAAGCATGTCTATAAATGTGTCTCAACCTGTGCTTCACTTTAAAGCAGGGATAAATATCATAACTCAGACATCAAGAGCTCTTGAACCAGTATGTCACTTGTGCAGTCAAGCATATACGGCTGGGCAATCTACACTCCTTCTGATTGGTGGATGTGATTGCCCATAACCTCTTGAAAGGTGAAAGGGGAATTTTTTTCCCCCTGAGTCAGTAATGAGATGGGGCATATAGGGGGAGGGGTATTTCCACAATAATAATGTTAAAGAATTCTCTCCACCCCCAGCCATGACCGTTTCTCCAACCTTTAACCTCCCCCATCACATCTCTTTCTCTCTCTGTCACTCACACACACACACACACACACACACACACACACACACACACACACACACACACACACACACACACACACATTAATTGCAAGATGCCCCCATTGCAATGAATAATGGATACAAAGCATGTTTATTCCAAAGTGACATCTTCAGTGGAGTCATTCAGGTTCCTGGGCACTACCATCTCACAGGACCTGAAGTGGGAGATACACATCGACTCCATTGTGAAAAAGGCCCAGCAGAGGTTGTACTTCCTTCGCCAGCTGAGGAAGTTCAACCTGCCACCAGTGCTGCTGAAACAGTTCTACTCAGCAGTCATTGAGTCTGTCCTCTGCACTTCAATAACATCAGAAGACTACAAAGGACAGTTCGGTCTGCTGAGAGGATTATTGGTCCCCCTTCAAGAACTATACACTTCCAGAGTGAGGAAAAAGGCTGGTAAAATCACTCTGGAAAACACTCACCCAGCCCACTACCTTTTTGAACTGTTGCCTTCTGGCCGGCGCTTCAGAGCTCTGAACACCAGAACCGTCAGACACAGGAACAGTTTTTTCCCTCAGGCCATCCATCTAATGAACAATTAAATTGCCCCATTGAGCAATAATGATGTGCAATACACAGTTTAATTTTAATTTTAATTTATATTATCCAACATATCCACTTCTGCCATTACTTACATTGCTCTGTACATAATATACAGTTTTTTGTTCTTTATATAACAGATTGTATTAGATTTGCACTACGTGTGTGTATGTGGGTATGTATGAAGGTGAGTGTATGTACGTATATGTATAATCATTTATTTTGTGTTCTTTTTTGTTTTTAATTACCTATGTCTTGCTGCTGTTTTTGGTATTGTTTGTATTGTTGTTGACTGGAAGCTCCTGTCACCAAGACAAATTCCTTGTATGTGTAAGCATACTTGGCAATAAAGCTGATTCTGATTCTGATTCAGAGAAGCAAGCTACTATCAGTTATCCAGCCTTTTTTCAAAATGTGACCCACCAAGAGCATCATAACAATATTGCTTTTCTGTGCTGTAAAAAGAGGATGTGTGCAGTTGTTACCTTAAGGAGCTGTTTCTACCTGATATAATCTTTAAAAATGACTTTTGTTGGTGCCATATGAGTATTAAGTCTTAATAAATACTATTAATTAAGCCTGTTAATTTAGATGTTACCACTTGAAGCAACATTTTTATGTTACCTAAACAGTGCAACATTCATGAGTTTCTTGGGAATTAAAGGAATTTAAATGTTCCGTTCTGCATGCAGAGTGGTTTAGGAATAATTATAGTCTTTATTCATTACTTTTTAGTACATTAGATCAGTAAGAATTGTAATATTTTAATGACATACTGTTATATTATACTGTAAGTGGTAACCTGTGATTGTAAGGAGCTGTTTACCTGATGTAACCCCGTAAAATTAGTTTTGTTGATGTAAACTAATGAACTGTTGTAAAGTACACTGAATAAATGTGCTTCATGTGGTAACATCTACATTAACTGCTTAAATCCAAGTAAAAAATATTAAAATAACATGACTAAATCCACTATTATTTCATTCATTTGGTTACATTAGCAAAACTAATTTTAAGGGTTAGATCATGTAGAAACAGCTCTTTAAGGTAACAATTGCATCATCTCAATAAGAGATGCTAAATTTTGAAGTCACACAGTGATTTATTATAGCACAGTGTTGTAAAGTACATTTGAAATGGACTACATTTTATAATAACCATGCGGCCTCTGTGTAATGATTTTGTCTGCGTCTGCTTGAATCCTGAGCTCTGACCTATTCTTCGAATCACTTTCTGAAGAAGTCTCTATCTTTTCTAAGCACTTTTCCATCAGAACCTCCATGTACCAGAAAATCTCTGCCTCCTACACCACATCTCCTCTCTACTCATTTATGTCCTTTACTGTTCACCCTCCCCTGCAACCCCCACACTGTCAGAGAAGGTTGCACCCACAACAAGCCTAAGTCACGTAACCGCAGACACCAGCATGGGGGTACAACACACCTGTGAATTAATTAATAGAATACAACGGGTGTTTTGTTTTATTCACAGACTAAAAGCTGTTTATTTCTGCACAGTATTGAATAACAGATGTTGCTTACTTGTCTAGTTTCTCTCATGAAACATAAAAAGAATATGTGAAACTGTTACATACGATTACTAAAAGCAAATTCATTGTTTTGAACAAGTCCAAAAACATTGTGATGCGATATGTAGATTCTGAGGTATTGTAATCTTCACGGAGCGCGTTTTACATCTGAATCAGTGAATGGAGGCTGGTTGGCTGTTCTCGGGTCCTGGTGACTGCCGAATCCAACCTCTGTTAGTGCGACTTGTGTATTTTTTTTCTCTCTATCAACAATCCGATTTTGACCGGTGTGACTTTATTTCTGGAAAATACAGTAAATAAATAAAACATTTATTTGCTGTGCTGTTGCAAGAATTCATTTGCTAGAACAAATCTACAAATTGGAAAAGACATAAATTTGTTGGTTTTTCATTATCCAGTTAGTGCTTCTGACATCTGTGACCTCATTATACAGCGTACCTAAGTTACTTGCATTTTTTGCATAGCCGAATTTATAAAAACATGTCGAATTTACAAAAACATCTGGGACCACTTCAAACTTTTATCGGCACTTAGAAAGGAAGCATAAAGAAAGGTAAGTGACGCTAGCAAAGCTGGCTAACTAACATTAGCAAACTGCCTCTTGCTGCATTCCATTCAACTCAGAAAGTCGGATTTTCCAACTTCCTACTGGAAAAAGTGCAATGGGACGCCACTTGTATTTACAACTTGGAAAGATGTGTGGAAATTTTAAACTCCGATTTAGCCGAGATGCAGATCGGCACCCAGGAAGGTGTACAAAATAAGTAATAAACATTAAAATGTTAAATAATATTGATAAATTAGTCAAAGTTCCTTCTTTACATGATATTAAAGCTTGTTTAACAATTATTAGCAAACCAAAGCAGGTGTTCTAAACATGGTAAATTATGCTCTCATTTGTTGCAGATTGTTTATGAATTGGGTTGATTGGAGACATCTAGTGACACAAACATCCACACACACACACACACATTTTATATATATATATATATATATATATATATATATATATGGCAATAAAAGTGGTGAATAAAGACAAATCTTAATTAGTTTTCTGTGGGTGTTTTTATGGAAATGTTAATCTTTCAGATCAATTTAAGGAGTGTCTATGGTTCGCATGTTCCACATTTTATTGTAAGTGTGTCATGCAGCGTGGAACTCGCACTGGCCTTGGTCTTGACTCGGTCTCAACCCCTCAAAGTCTTGGTCTTGTCTCAGTCTCGATACACTCTGGTCTTGGTCTTGACTTAGTCTCGTTTTAGGTGGTCTTGACTACAACTCTGAAGCCTTGCAAAACATAAGCATGTTACATATTATATTCTGTACAGCATCATGGAGCAAAGAATATTTTTATAGTAGAAGATGGGAGTTGATGTTATGTTAAACTCACAGCTTTTGGTTTTGAAGTTTCTCAGCAGGAGACCTTCCTCTCCACAGAGGGACTACACTAGACACACTTATCTGCAGATGTTCAGTGAGAAACAGCAGCACACTCATAGAAGAAATGGTTCTATATACTGTAGAATCATAGATGGTTTATCACTCACCTCATATTTGGAACTCCTAAAAGGCTAAATATGACATGATCACAAGTTCATGGGTTCTTTGTTGGCAGGTAATAGGCTTCTGTATAAAACCTTTTAGGGCTTCCAAACATGGGATTGTACATTTTAATTATTTTTGTTTTGTTGCTTCATCCAGCGAGCTGTGAAGCAGAAGTGTGAGTGATCTTCTGTGATCCGCAAATGCTATCGAGTCCTTGAATAATGTACAATTTCGAGTAAGGAAAGCCGGTGGAGTTTCAGGTGTCCCCCTGGGGGAGGGGGTGGGGGGGTGATACATTATTAAACATTGTTTACTTTTAATGGTGTAGTAATGTATATATTTAATTTGACATGTTTCATTTTGTTGTGCAATTTTAAAAATATTTGTCGGTATCAGATCCTATGTCAGATCCCTCCCCCCTTGGTCTCTCTCTCTCGCTCGTTCACTTATGTGTGCATGTGCAAAAAATGCTAAATATAACGTCATTTGCACTCATTGTACGGTGAAATTTAATTATCATCGAAGCTCACAAATGCAATATGGGAATGAAACAAGAAAACTAGAGAATGTCTAATGCGATTTGCAGCATCTTCAGTTTTGTCTTCAGAAACGTTTTAGTCAGACACTTATGTATGCGCATGACAAACTGTGTGTGCCAAAAACGATTACATTTTTTTTTATGTCTCGAATGTAAATATATCTATTGTGTGAAAGTGCAAAACAATTGATAAGTAGATTTTTTTTTAGGTGCTATCATACAGGGGGAGAGCCAGATGACCGGGTTCTTTCCTTTCATCTTTACCTTTTTTCCACCTCTGGCATTGTTTTTACTTAATTCGCCAGTTGCGCCTTTCGGAAATACTTGAAAAATATATTGCATATATAGGTAAAATATAATTAATTTAATAAATGCATAATACGATGGACTGGCGACCTGTCCAGGGTGTCCCCCGCCTTTCGCCCAATGTTAGCTGGGATAGGCTCCAGCCCCCCGCGACCCTGTACACAGGATAAGCGGTTGACGATGGATGGATGGATGGAATGCATAATAATATTTATTTATAAATGAATTTTTGCCTCAGTCCCATTAGGAATCCAATATTCACATACCCCCTCAACTCAAAATCTGCCATTTTAGTCATGATTTGTGTGAATGGGAGTAAAATAATTGTTGTTGTAGGGCCTTTAGTGTTCATTTTTACCTGGAAACTGCTGTGATATGTACTGCAGCTAATAAAATCATTTAGCAAACTTTTAATGGAGGTAACAACTGCAGGTTACCATGTTTATAGTGTTGTGTTATTTAATTTATAAAATGATTCATTAAATATTTAGCCTGAAGAACCCTTTTGTTTTAAAATTTTCTTTATTTTTTTGTAGAGCCTCTGGATTCTACAAAGAAACTAAACATAAATATATCTTTATTTCTAAGAGTATAGAACCCATGCCGAAGCACAAAACAGTGGAATAATTCTGGATATGGAGTGGCCGCTTGCCAACCAGACAGGCAGAAATATTAAAAGATTAAGGCAGGAAGAAAAGATGGAAAGAGCGTGTAGCTGCCCTACAGGAATAAATAATAACACACACATATACTATGTTATCTCAGAAAAGAGTGTTTATGTAACTCTTGTAAACACTTTTATATTTGTCATGGTGCTGGAAGAAGGCTTGAGGTTGTGTATAATGCAGCTACAAATATGACTCGGTCTTATGCTCTCTCTAACTCATTCTTTCCCTCTATTGCATACACAGTTTGTTAAAATACATAGGAATCACCCCTGAGGCTGCATAGGGTTGAACCGGTCTCCTACCATTCCAGTTAAACTGAAGACAAGTCTTTTAGAATTAAGTGATGTTCAAGAATCCACTTGGAATCCACTTGTTTTCCATACGAGCTCCATTTATAATCAAACGCTTGAACTTGATGTAGTATAGTTTTAAATAGAGACTTTGCAGAGCTTATTGGGATGTAAGTGCTCCTCAAAGGAGCAGAAATGAGAAGTTGATTCAGGTACACTGATGTACACTATGTATGACATTATTGGAGTGCTGTGTTTAAATTGTATAATCCTTTTTTAACTTCATAGAATTTTATGTTGCAAAAACATTAAGTTAGGGTGTGTTCACACTTGGCAGGTTTGGTCTGATTCAACTCTGGTGCGATTGCTCTATTAGTTCGGTTCATTTGAACAAGTGTGAACGCTGCCATCCGAACCTTGGTGCGCACCAAACAAGCGGACCGAGACCCCCGAATAGTGGGTCTCGGTCCACTTCCAATGAACTTTGGTGCTGTTCGACTGATATATGAACGCAGCATGGACAAAAGTCATCTAAATGGACCTATAACAGGAAGTAATTTGCCTTTACTGACCTCAAGCATACCTGGTTCTTCTCATCATAGGAGCTATGTTGCTAAGTACAGGTGGGTCTCAGTCCACTTCCAATGAACTTTGGTGCTGTTCGACTGATATATGAACGCAGCATGGACAAAAGTCATCTAAATGGACCTATAACAGGAAGTAATTTGCCTTTACTGATCTCAAGCATACCTGGTTCTTCTCATCATAGGAGCTATGTTGCTAAGTACAGGCATCGGAACTACTGTCAGCCGTTCTTGCAGCAGGTCTTCATTTGTGTGTGCAGCAGAGGATTTCCTGCCGCTGTTTTGATTGCTTTACACTATATTAGCTCTTCGTTAGTTCTCAGTTGGTAAAAATACCACCACATAAATCCAACAAGCGCATTTAGCCCAGCAGCCAGCATTGTTTTGGATGTTCGGCAAGTTCCGTCCCAAAATATACATCATAAAAGCTGTCCAATCACCTGTTCAACCTTATCCTTATGGCTTTTGTTTTGTATCTTTAGGTTTGGTGTTAAACATGCCATTGAACGCTAAGCAAACCAGGAGTAAATGTATCATTTTCTTTTTTGGTCCGGACCAAGAGAACCGAACTACAAGTGTGAACAGACCCTTATGGCACTTTTACACTGCACATTACGGTTCGACTCGCCTCGCCTCAACTCTACTCTCTACGTTTCTGAGCTTGCATTTCCACTGCAGTTTAGTGCTATCTCAACGTGCGTGGGATTATAGGCTGATCGTCATAGTTGTGCTGCCTCTACTGCCGTGACATTATATTAAACATGACACAAACTGACCAAAACAATAACACAACCACTAGTTGTTAACTACTAGCTCATTGTGCTGCATAAAGCAGTTGTTGCATGGTGATTTTACACAAGTGTAACAGTTAAATTGGCCTGGCTGTTTTAGAAGTAAGCTTCCAGGAGCTGGTCAACTAAATAAAGTGAAGCTTTCAAGCAGAGTATAGAGTTAACGTAACTAAATGTTAGGAAAAAAAGAGTCCAGGGCACTCCTACTCCCATTGCTCGCCAGTTTAGATAGCGTCCATTTGGTCGAACCTCTTCCACATTTCCTTGATGGTTCTGTAGTCATTTAAAAATTTTTTTTTACTTTTCTCTACACTGTTGAAAGGTCCGGTGGTAGCCGGGTGGCTAACAGCTAAGACACTTCCTGAGAGACTTTTTTGTTTCTCTAACGAGTGGACCGTCTGCATCTCGTTTATTGACAACTTTAAAACTAGCGGGTTGATGTTGCATGTCGGAAATCCAGTGACACTGGTAATGACGAGTCTCCCTGTCCAATCAGTGATCTGCAAGATTTTGACGTCACATTTAGTATCGGCTCGGCTCGCTTGGAACCTCGACCGAGGTGGTACTAAAAAAAGTACCAGGTACTATCCACAGTGGAAAAGCCCAAAAAAGAGAGCAGAGTTGAGTTGTACCATGCAGTGGAAAAGCCCCATTAGTTTAAGTTGAGGTCTTTGTTATCGTATCTCACAGAGTCTGCTGAGGGACACCGGCCCCGATCAATTTCTGAGATCATCCAATAAAGATCTTGTGTTGTGTGAGGCGAGGAACAAAGGAAAGCTTTCTTGGAAGAATCACAATATTTTCTTGTTCCCAGACTTTGGGAATTCAACAAGAGAGAAACTCAATCGATTCAAGGAGTGTAAGAAATTCTTGCATCAACGGAAGATCGCTTTTGCACTGATGTTTCTGGCCAAACTGAGAATAGAAACAAAGGATGGCCGCAAAGTATTTATGTGTCCCAAACAAGCACTGTCCTTCATACATACATTGGAATGAGTAAGCCATTTGGTGTTTCTCGATTTTCTGAGGAACCTGGCCGCTATCTTTGTTTCTGTTTCTGTTGGTTCCGCCTAGCGGCTGATGTTTGTTTTTGGAATAACACTTCTCCTTCAAGAAACTTTTGGATTGATGGAGGATCGCTTTTGCACCAGGGTTCCTGGCCAGATTGAGATATCTATATGCCCACACAAAGTATGTCTTTTATAAAGTCATGGTGTATTTTTTTTATGTGCCGTCCGAGTGAATTTTACTTTTTTGTGCTGGTTCTGCCTAGCGGCTAGAGTTTGATTTGTGGAATGGCACTGCTTCAGGACAGCTGTGGATGAATCTGTTCGTTCCTTGTGCTTATGCCTCCTGTTGGCTGGAGTTTGTTTTGTGGAGTATTTTTGCAGAACATTGTAATTATTACGTCATCTGCTGCACTCATAAAAAGCTGGCTCACTGAACACTTGTTTGTCTGTCCGAGGAAAGTGAACGGCTTTGGTTTGTGGAGGGAAATACCTTCAAGACAGTTCTGTGAATTAATCTACATGTTCTTTTGTGTTTATTCTGCCTATTGGCTGGGGTTTGTTTCACAAAGTATTTTCTGTTATGTAATTTTACCTTACAAAATTTGTGCAGAAGCAGCAGACTTGAGCAATCCGATGGCAAAGTTGTTGCGGGGGCTCTTGTATGCGTACATGGACCTTTTGAGTTTAGAGGGATTGACAATGGTTGGCTCTGTCGTGCGCGGGGTTAATGCACACATTTTTATTTTTTCTGTTTGTTTGGTTCGGGTTTGATTGTTGCACAAATGTTGAAATGTGGTCTGTATAATCTTATTTTTGACACACAATTTATTTTTTCTATTATATCAAAATGTTAAATGTTCAAATGTCTCAAACAGATTAAAGATAAATTAGGGAGAATCATAATTTTTTTAGCTGAAATTGGTTTGGTTTGGCTAATATTTACTCACTTAACGTTGATGACCAGGGCTTTTTTTATTGATCTCGAAGGGATGTTGCAGGCCGCTGGTACCCCTTATGTCCTTGATCATAGTGAAGCAAAAGTGTGTAAGCAAACATTTACGCTTCACAGGATGTGTCAAAATCTTGGTCTTGCAGATATTTGGTGACTTTTGAACCCATCTGTTAGGGACTATACATTTGTTTTCATCAGTTCATAAGATTTAGTCTATAATAGATTTTTTTTATATATCTAAGTCCCTCATTTCATCTGTTGTTGATTGTTCAACTGGAAAAATCTTAGTCTCAGATCACACCCTGATGAGTATAGAAGTGTTGCCACATATGGATAAAAATAAATCATATAGTTGGCACTTTAATGTATCCCTTTTGTAAAATCTTGATTTTCAACAAATGTTAACGACGGAAATCTATGTTTATATGGAGACTAACTGGTCTTCAGTATCTTCTGTGGGCGTGGCTTGGGAGGAACTTAAGGCTTTTCTTAGGGGCCGGATCGTACAGTATGCCTCATTCATCAATAGATCCAAGGCATGAGAACTCGTGGAGTTGGAAGGGAATATTTAAAGTGCAGAGGCAGAGCTAAAGCGCAGAATGTCATCTGATGGTTATAGAGAATTGACCCAATTGAAATACAGATATAATACTATTTTGTCACAGAAAGTGTAGTTTTGGTTATTCAGGACAAGACAGTCATATTTTGAGTCGGGGGACAAAGCAGGGAAGGTTTTGGCTAGATATATAAAGCAGAGAGAGTCTTTTTCTACCATTCCCTCAGTGAAATGTGCTGGTGGTGAAATGTTTACCTCAGTTATTGATATTAATAATGCCTTTAAAGTGTTCTATCTTGATCTTTATAGTTCCACGTCTTCGTCTACTGATGAACCATTTGAACTCCCTAAACTGACGACTGAGCAAAATAAATAACCTGAGATAACCTTTAATTAAGTCCATTGCATTTCATCAATATCATGTGGTCAGTGGCAAATGATCAGTCTCCAGTCACTGCAATCTAACTTGATGCCGAAAAGGTGTTTGATACAGTAGAATGGAATTATTTTTTAAGATTTTGGAAATGTATGTGTTCGGGAGTACATTTTTTGGTTTGATTAAGTTACTTTATAGACAACCTGTAGCAGTGGTACAAACAAATGGATTAATTTAATATTATATTACTCTGAATAGAGGCAATCAGCAGAGTTGCCCGCTTTCCCCATTATTGTTCTGTCTTGCCCTGCAAATTTTAGCAGCCATGCTAAATTGTTCACTTCCACCTGAGAGAGCCCCTCCCTGGTTTGTTATTGAACAGGAAGTTCTTGCCCCTATTTCGCCATTGCAAAGCGTCTCTATCAAACTAATTGGTGAAGTTAAGTTGCCCCCCCTTTATTTATTTTGCTTTTACACTTGGTATGGGCATAAGTGTCCAGAATATTTAAATCAAACATTTATGTAAATGTTGCCTTGAGCATATGCTAGAACCTAAGATTGTGTATTGGTAAGTCCCCTTTCTGCTGGTCAGAGTGGATTGTGAGAGGGGTTGCTACACTCGGTGGTGTTTAAATGTTGTGTGTGTATATATATATATATATATATATATATATATATATATATATATATATATATATATATATATATATATAATTTATAGACAAAATTTATTGCTGAAAATGAAATCGGATATATACATTTTGTTTAGCTTGACTCAAGATATCGGAGGAAAAAATAATTTTGATTGCAGCCTATACAGTTGTGAAGATATTAGTGAAAATGTTAAAATGTTTATTATAGCACAACCTAGCATTGGATTGGTGTGAGTGTCAGTCATGCCTGAGCAGCAGCTGGGATTTGGGACCACCCTGTCAAGTTTGGGATTTCTGTGATTTATGGTGTGATGGTTCTGTGATATATTATCTGTTGTCCAGACTGTTTTAAGGCAAGACATTAGTACAAATACAATAGTATCCCAGCACCTTCGGTGCTTAGACCCCTAAATATCCAGGGCAAAAAATTGTAATAAAAATTTTATTTTAATAAAATATTGACCCTGACATGTAAACTGAATGTAATATTTGGCCTATATGGATGCTGTGCAGTAATATACATAGTTACGAGGTGAACAGGTGTTTCACATAGCTGTTACTATATAGTATAGCAAGGCTGGAGCAAGATTCCAGAACCAGACCTATCCATTTTACACAAAGTAGTCCAAAACGTTCATGCAGAGGTCATACATAAACTGTTCAGTGCTGTACCATTTCTGACAGAATGACTAAGCAATTAGTCGGTTGAAGGTTTTGAAAGTAACAGTTTGTGAAAGTTTGATGTGTTGGGATTTAATCCTCCTCTCTCACACAAGAGAATTGCAGACACACAATCTCATCCACACTAAGCAACTTTAATTTGTTCCTAATAATTTCCCTTATCCATCGGAAAGAGAGAAAGTTTGCGTTTGAGCAAATTCAATTTTGTGTGGTAAAAAGGTGGCTTTATTCTGTGGGTGAGATTTAGGAATTGTTGTCACTTGACAGGATCAATATTATTTGTCAAAACTAATATTTGTCATACTTGCAATAGTCTAGCTAGTCAGACATAGTACTTGCAGCTTAAAGTCTGGTCTACATTTTAGGGTACTTTCACACTTGATTTGATTGCTTTGACCAAACCAGAGTTCGTTTCCTCCCTCCTTTCCCTGGTCTCTGTTCACATTATATTTTTGGGTCCAAACCACAGTCCTATTACTTCATCAACGTGAATACATGCGGTAACTGTTTACCAGTGTAACTAAGCAACAACTCAAAAAGACATTAGCTTCACTGTGTTATTGAAGTATTAATCCCTTTGGATTTACCCCCAAAAATGTACATGCACAAAACAACATTTATGTTTGTCTGCCATAGATGCATTGAATGTGCAATGATGTTATGAATTAGCGTTTGTCTGCCACAAGCCCACGGATGCATTGCATGAGATGTGAAGAATGTGAGCTGCTCTCTGAAGGTGATGCATTTGGACACAAGCTGGTATGAGAAATGAATTATACCATAGTAATTGCAATCGGGAGCCTGCAAAGACGCATTTATACATAATTATACATCAACAATAGCAGTTCACTTCCACGATTTGGTATGATTGTATTCATATTAGCAGCGAACCGCACCAGAGTTCACATGATCTGTACCCCAGACCACCATTTTAAGCGGATTCAGGTCCGGTTCGCAGGTCCACTGTGTGTCGCTAAAAGCGTGTAAATTGTTTTTAAGGTAATGCTCTGTAGGGCTGGGCGATATGGCAAAAAATATTATCACGATATTCTTTTTCATATCATTCGATATCGATATTTATCACGATATTCAATCACATATGCACATAGGAATTTTTTTTTTATTTCCAAAAAAAGAAGAGAAAACTAAATCCTAAACCGTCTAAATAGCCTTTACAAAACTGCATTGGGGGCCCAGACACATTCAATGCAGTGGTGTCTGAGGGATCTTCTATGAAAATATTACAATATTTTATAGTTTATCAATTGAGTGCCGTTAGATATGAATGTTATAAAATGATCTGTTCATTTTGAATCATAAATGAACAGATCATTTTATAATATATACTATATATATACATATACATATATATATATATATATATATATATATTACATTAAAATTAGTTTCATATTTCTTTACATACAGATATCCAAGTATGGTGGCATAGAAGCCCTTGTGACTGAGGAATGATACTGTATGGGGGTTCAGGGGTATCTCCTGAGAGAAACTTTTGAAAATGTAGAAGTCTGAATGGACCATTTTTCTATTTTCATTAACGTTAGAAAGACTAGGCTACAAACTAGTAATTGTTTTGTCTTTCATCCTTGTCAGAGATGATGACATATTAATAATTTCACAAAATTAGAACAGAAATCTATTTGTTTATTATTAAAGTCTTGGAACATGCTTATTAATAAAACTAAATTTAGAAAGAAAAAACGTTATGGTCTAAAGGCGCTCTGGAAACACGCACCTCATGTTTACTCACATGTGGGGAGAAAAGAGGATGCGGGTGCGGCCCGGGACAGGGCATCAGTGAAGCATCAGTTTCAGTCCTAGAGAAAAATATTCAAGAATACAGCTCAGAAAGATCAGATATGATGTAACCGGCACTGTTGTTTTGTCGCGCTGCTCACTAGGGACGATGAGAGGGTGTAACCATCGTCATGATGTCTTGCAGTCAAGATGGAATCAATCTGGGATTCGGAACGTGGTGACCTGTGTAGCGGGGGCAATAGCAACTTCATACAGTCTGAGGCTGCATTTCCACTGAAGTGGAACACCTTACCGGTGAACAGTGTAGTGACGGCGGATGCCAACATGACAGGACTCTGGACAGAGACACACAGGGCTGTAGTTGCTTCTAGAGATAGTAACACAGAGTGAGAATCCGACAGAGAATGTAGTGAGAGCGAGGAGAGAAATAGAGAGCTAATCAGAGGAAAGAGGGAACAGGTGGATTAATGAGGAACTCAGGGAAGATGAGAAACAGCTGGGAGCGGAGGAAAGGAGAGGGAAAGTAACATAGAACGACCAACAGAGGGAGACAGAGTAGAGGGAAAGAACAGAAGTGAGACATAACATGACAGTACCCCTCCCTCAACGAGCGCCTCCTGGAGGAGACCTGGCGGCGATGGAGGAAATCATCGATAAGCGAACGGTCCAACATGTCCCGAGAGGGAACCCAACTTCTCTCCTTGGGTCCGTAACCCTCCCAATCAACCAGAAACTGATGACCACGACCCCGAGCGCACATGTCAAGAATCTTGCGGACCCTATAGATAGGAGCGCCTTCAACACGAACGGGAAGAGAGGGAAATACAGATTTAAGGGGAAGGTTAAGGGTGGAAAGCCATACCCTCTGGCCGTGACAATATCTGGGGCTCTTAGTTCTACGCTTGTTAGCCGCCCTCACAGTCTGTTCCCTATAACGGCAGAGAGCTGATCTAACACCCCTCCAGGTGCGCTCGCAACGTTGGACAAAAGCTTGAGCGGACGGGACGCTGGAGTCGGCGATTTGCGATGAGAACAGCGGAGGTTGGTACCCGAGGCTGCTCTGAAAAGGAGACAGGCCGGTAGCAGACGACGGAAGCGAGTTATGGGCGTATTCAGCCCAGGGAAGGTGTTCGGACCAGGATGCGGGGTTACGGAAAGATAGGCTGCGCAAGATGCGGCCGACCATCTGATTGGCCCGTTCGGCTTGACCGTTAGATTGAGGGTGGAAGCCGGACGAGACTGACGGAAGACCCAATTAGCTGACAAAACTCCTTCCAAAACTGGGACGTAAATTGCGGACCTCTATCCGAAACAATATCAGAGGGGAGGCCATGAATCTTGAAAATATTCTCGATGACTATTTGCGCCGTCTCTCTGGCAGAAGGGAGCTTAGTGAGGGGAATAAAATGGGGCGCTTTGGAAAATCGATCGACGACAGTGAGAATGACAGAATTGCCCGCCGACGCAGGGAGTCCGGTAATGAAATCTAAGGCGATGTGTGACCACGGTTGAGAGGGGATGGGAAGTGGTCTGAGAAGTCCGGCCGGAGGGGAGTTCCCGGATTTAGTCTGCGCGCAGACGGAACAAGCCGCCATGAAACGACGCGTGTCGCGTTCCCAAGTGGGCAACCAAAAACGCTGGCGAATGGAAGCGAGCGTGCCCCGAACGCCGGGGTGACCAGCCAGTTTGGCCGAGTGAGCCCACTGAAGAACGGCCAGGCGGGTGGGGGTGGGAACAAAGAGGAGGTGTCTAGGACAGGTGCGCGGCGAATTACGAATGAATCGTCGATAAAAGTTTGGGAAACCGAGAAAGCGCTGCAGCTCGACGCGCGACTTAGGAACGGGCCAGTCTAAAACGGCTTGGACCTTAGCAGAATCCATCTTAATGCCCTCTGCAGAAATGACAGAGCTGAGGAAATTAACGGAGGCGGCATGAAAGGTGCATTTCTCAGCTTTAACGTAAAGACGGTTCTCTAAAAGGCGCTGGAGGACGCGACGCACATGCTGGACATGAATCTGGAGAGACGGAGAGAAAATCAGGATGTCGTCGAGATAAACGAAAACAAAGATGTTTAGCATGTCTCTCAGGACGTCATTAATTAGTGCCTGAAAAACGGCAGGGGCGTTAACGTAGGCCGAACAGGAGAACCCGATATTCAAAATGCCCTAACGGAGTGTTAAACGCAGTCTTCCACTCGTCCCCTCCCTAATGCGCACAAGATGGTAAGCGTTACGCAGATCCAATTTGGTGAAAAATTTGGCTCCATGCAGGATCTCGAAAGCTGATGACATAAGAGGGAGCGGGTAACGATTCTTAACTGTTATGTCATTCAAGCCTCGATAATCAATGCAGGGACGTAAGGAACCGTCCTTCTTCTGCACAAAAAACCCTGCCCCGGCGGGAGAAGAGGAGGGGACAATAGTACCGGCCTCGAGAGCTACGGATAGATAATCCTCGAGAGCTTGGCGTTCGGGAGCCGACAGCGAGTAAAGTCTACCCCGGGGGGGTGGTACCTGGACGAAGTTCGATACTACAATCATAAGAACGATGGGGGGGAGGGAAGTGGCCCGGGAACGACAGAACACCGTTCGCAGATCGTGATATTCCTCCGGTACTCCCGACAAATCACCAGGCTCCTCCTGAAAAACAGAGACAGAGGATACAGGGGGAACAGCAGACATTAAACATTTAACATGACAAGAGACATTCCACGAAAGGACAGTATTCTTAGCCCAATTTATAGAGGAATTATGTTGAACTAACCAGGGATGGCCTAAAACAATAGGGGCGAAAGGGGACTGAAAAATAAAAAAAGAAATGGTCTCGCTGTGATTACCGGAGACAGTGAGGGTAAGGGGTACCGTCTCACGCTGAATCTTAGGAAGGGAACTGCCGTCCAGGGCAAACGGGGCTGTGGGCTGACATAAGTCCATGAGAGGGATACCATGTTCCCGAGCCCAGGTGTCGTCCATGAAGCAGCCCTCCGCGCCAGAGTCAACCAACGCCCTGCAGGTGGCAGCAGAGCCCGTCCAGCGGAGATGGACAGAAAGAGTGGTGCAAGACCTCGAAGGAGAGACCAGAGTAGCGCTCACCAGTAGCTGTTCTCTTACTGGCGAGCACTGGCCCTTTACAGGGCAGGAGGTCACGAAGTGTGAGGCAGAACCGCAGTAGAGAGAGATACGGTGGGTGATTCTCCGCTCCTTCTCCTTAGCCGAAATGTGGATGCCCCCCTGTGCCCATGCAACTGGAACCAAGGTGGTGGAGTAGGGTGGTAGTGCAGCGGAGAGGGGTGCAAATGAAAATGTAGCCTCCTGGTCGCGAGCTCGGCGATCGAAACGCCTCTCTAGGCGAATGGCGAGCTCGATCACTGCATCCATGCGGGAGGGTACCTCTCGGGAAAGAATCACCTCCTTTACCTCCGTGCAGAGACCATCCAAAAAACGCGTGAGCAGCGCCGGCTCGTTCCAGTCACAGGAGGCTGCGAGAGTACGGAACTCAATGGAGTAGTCAGTAATGGACCGCTTACCCTGACACAAAGATGACAGGACCCAGGATGCCTCCTCCCCAAAAACAGAGCGGTCAAAAACCTGTATCATCTCAGTGATACAGTTAGTACATACCATAACAGTTAGTACATACAGCTTTCGCCTCCCAGATGGTAGTTCCCCACTCTCGAGCCCGTCCAGAAAGGAGAGATATTACGTAGGCGATGCGGGCTCTGCTCTGGGAATAAGTAGTGGGCTGGAGAGAAAAAACTACATCACACTGGGTGAGAAACGTGCGGCACTTTGTGGGCTCACCAGCATAGCACGGCGGGTTATTGATCCTGGGTTCAGGAGGCACAGGAGTCTTGGAGGCGACCGATGAATCAAGGCGAAGAAGGTGTACCTGACCTGTGAGGTGGGCGACTCGAGCAGCCAGGGTCTCGACGGCATGTTGCGCAGCAGATAGCTCCATCTCGTGTCTGCCCAGCATCGCGCCCTGGAACCTGACGGCAGACCGTAAAGGATCCGGAGTCGCTGGGTCCATCTTGGTCGGATTCTTCTGTTATGAAGGTAAGTGAGGACCCAAAAGCAATGTATAAAAACAGAGTCTTTAATGAAGCTCAGAAAATAACGTCAACACAAAGTCTTCTCCTTGAGAGGAATACAAACAAAAGCAGCCCGCAGAGAGGGCGATAACAAAATGGCAAAACAAATGCTTCCTTCGAGCTGTAGTTAGTCCACGGGTAGCTGAAGAGTACCACTCTCTCGTGGCGTCAGGTAACTGGGCACAGATATAGGGGATGGCCTTTACCGGTGAACAGTTTAGTGACGGCGGATGCCAACAGGACAGGACTCTGGACAGAGACACACAGGGCTGTAGTTACTTCTAGCGATAGTAACACAGAGTGAGAATCCGACAGAGAATGTAGTGAGAGCGAGGAGAGAAATAGAGAGCTAATCAGAGGAAAGAGGGAACAGGTGGATTAATGAGGAACTCAGGGAAGATGAGAAACAGCTGGGAGCGGAGGAAAGGAGAGGGAAAGTAACATAGAACGACCAACAGAGGGAGACAGAGTAGAGGGAAAGAACAGAAGTGAGACATAACATGACACTAAATATAAAAAATTACTCAAAAGCTTATCGATATCATGGAGTTTTTTTATCGCGATAAATATTGATATCATTTTATCGGCCAGCCCTAATGCTCTGTCAATTTTAATATCAACAAAACCAACCTCCCTACTTTAAACCTAACCGATAGTGTCATAAAAGCAAATGTTAGAAGAGTTATTTTTTTCTGAAGCAACCACGTATTTTTGTGGTGCTTCTGTGACACTTTCAGCTCACACGTTGACTTATGTGCTCTTCAGGACTCATACCACAGTCCTTTACATTGCAAGAGCAACGCAATTGAGTTACCGCACAATTTGATCACACATGAGCAAGCATTTAAATATAGTTGGTTATGTGATGCAAACGTTCAAATGTTTTACCTTACAAGTCATGTGCTGCAGTAAGTGTTTAGATGTTATAAGATAGTACTGTGTGAGGAACAGGGTGAAAAGTGTTAATGAACTGATAATCTGCCGTTTTACTTGTGATTTGTGTGAAAGTGAATAAAAGTCAAGAAACTACCAGGATACATACATCTATACAATTAAAAATCATCTCACAAAAATGTAGGTACTGTATAGTAACGTGATTCTGTGAGACCAAGTTGGATTATTTCACTGACATAACTTGAAAACAAAGCAAAATATACAATTCTACTTGTGGATATTTACTTACTACTCAGAACAAACAACCATGGTACCATTTTAACTTCCAGAAAGACTGGTGAAATCTGACTTTTGGAAGTTACTAAGCACCAGCCAATCAGTTTGGAACTGCTGAATTCAACCTGACATTTTTGTGTGCATTATGCATTAGATAATCAGTGTATGGATTGTGGGTCTGTGGGTCTGTGGGCATAGCGTCTGAGGCTGAGACCATGTTGGTACTAACCCCTAGATTGAGAATCTTGTAATTTTGAAAGACAAATGGTTTGTTAGTTTGATTTGAGAAGAAATCCATAAGTTACATTTGTAAGAACAACTCACAGTACCTACATGGTAGAAATTAGTTTGCATATTGATACATGTTCCATGAGTAAATCTAATGCAAAAGTTTTTATATCGTGTGAGCAATTTATACTTTCCAGTATCTAATTAATGCAAGTCTGAGCTTCCTCTGATGATATGGACAATAATTATGCCTGTAGTCAAACACCTGTAATTTACAGCATATGCCATTTGTATTTGGATACATCACTGGATGTGTGGGTGAGATCCACTCAAGCAGCAAACCTGTTTGCCATTTCCATGGTGATAAGATGCACCTTTGAGTACCTTTGATTCCGTCTTTTTATAGGGCATAGGTTGTAATGATTAAGTGCACACTACTTATTCTCACAATTTAATTTTTGATAATTACAATTCCTAGAGAGATTCTGAACACACCCATTTCTCGTGCAATGACAGAAAAACAAGTTCTAGGTCAATACATTGTTATCTTTGTCACAGCATAACTACGGCGACTAGATTGTACATATTTTGGAGGAAATGTTACTTTGGTTCTTGTCCATACACAACTCACCATCACAATGTTAGGGCTTTGCAAATTGGTTGCTAAGGTGTACTGAGTTGTTCTACATGTTGCTGTGTGGTTGCTAGGGTGTTCTAAATGGTTGCCAGGTCATTGCTAGGTGGTTTCTATATTGTTATGGGTGGTTGCTAAGCAATAACTTTATGTCCCAAGTCAAATTCAAATGGTAATCAGAAGGTTGCTGGTTCGATCCCCACAGCCACCACCATTGTGTCCTTGAGCAAGAAACTGAACTCCAGGTTGCTCCGGGGGGATTGTCCCTGTAATAAGTGCACTGTAAGTCGCTTTGGATAAAAGCACCTGCCAAATGCATAAATGTTAGACAAAAGCTGTGTTCACAGAGATTGTTAAGGGAATACATGTCAATCCTGTCATTATATTTGGATTGATGAGGGTTAACATTTCAATGGTCCTTTATAGAATTTATTAATTCATTATATAATGGCATACCTGCACGCTCGATCTCTCAACACACACACACACACACACACACACACACTCAGACACACAGTATTACTCAAATAAGCCTATGCAGTAGCCGTGGGGTTGCCAAGGGTAACACTTTATTTGTCACGAACCACAAATAGAAAAATTATGCAGGGTGCATATGGCACAGCAATGTTGAATGTTATTTGTCTTGGAGTGCTTTTACTAAGTTTGATGTGTGACTCAGACATGAAAATAGGCTAGTTATTCTTTATAATTGGTGAATAAAGACATAGTCATGGATTTATTTTGGAATTAATGCAGAATAAACAAAATCTGTGCCATGTGTTTGCCTTTACCAAATACCTCTTAGCGAGTAAGTTCAAATACAATGATATTGATGGGCCCGGCAACCTTTGTAGTGCATTTGATTATTATCTTATACATTCTGCATATATTTTGTTTGTGTGCTTTCATAAATTGTCAACAGAATCTCATTAGTATTTGTATGCAGTGTTTGGTATAATCTGATAAAGTAATTTGTTACTGTAATCTGCTTACTTTTTAGTCAAAAAAAGTAGTGTAATGCGTTACAATTTAAATTATCACAATCAGATTACAGTTACTGACTTTCAATTTAGATTTAAATGTACTTTTAAGTACTTAATCTACACATATTCCAAAATATGAATAATGTACATGTTATTTTGTTTCTGTGACAGTGATAATAAAGAGAAAACATAGACATTATTTTGAATTTGTGGAGTGGAATAACTTAAAAAAATCCCAGTGAAAATTGGATTAGAAAGTAATTTGAAGGAATATTAAGCTCAATTGACAGCATTTTCCGATTAACACTTTTTATTGATTCAGTCATATGAAAAAGAAAAGGAAAACTATATACTCCAAATCAGCTTTTAACCCCCATTATTCCCTTTCCCCCTCCCAATCCCCAACCCCACCCTCACAAATATCCCTGTGGTCAAACATAATACACACAAAAAAAAATAAGAATAATATATATATATAGAGAGAGAGAGAGAGAGAGAGAGAGAGAGAGAGAGAATAATAATCACACATTTAAAACTATCTCTCTCCACTGCCCCTCCCCGAGAACCTTCCAAAAATGCTAAAAAGATGCCCCATTTTTTATTAACTAAATCCAAGTTTCCCAGCCTTCTATATGAAATTTTTTTCGAATGCTGCCACCCTGCCCATCTCTATGCACCATTCCTGAAATGAAGGCACTCCAGGCG
The DNA here is from genome assembly GCF_025860055.1 of Xyrauchen texanus. Lineage (NCBI taxonomy): Eukaryota > Metazoa > Chordata > Actinopteri > Cypriniformes > Catostomidae > Xyrauchen > Xyrauchen texanus. The sequence goes on along the minus strand of NC_068318.1, from coordinate 9,260,425 downwards.
ACATCATCCCCTAAGGATGACCTGCCGGCCAATCATAACACTGGCTAGGACCCAATTTTTTATGTATTTATCCCCATATTAATGACCGCCCCATCGCCTAAAATACAGAGTCTGGGGTCAAATGAATTTTGAGAAAAACATAGGCTGTGTTCCCATCATCAAATAAATCTATTTTAGAGTAAATCCTATGGACTGATGAAAAAAGAATTATAGTCCCTACCAGATGGGTTCAAAAGTCTCCAAATATCTGTTAGACCAAGATTTGACACATCATGTGAAGCATCAATGTTGCTCTAGGGGGCTTGTATGCTTTTTCTTCACTATGATCAAAGTCCATCAAAAGATTAAAGTCTCCTCCCAATATTATATCATGAGGGGTGCCAGCAGCTTGCTACATCCCTTCTAGATCTATAAAAAAGTCCTGATAATCAACATTAGGTGCATAAATATTAGCCAAAATAAGACTTTGTCCCTGAATTTCTGCTAAAACAATAATTACTCTTCCTAATTTATCTTTACTCTGTTTGAGACATTTCATTTGTAGATGTTTACTTATTAGTGTAATGAATACCCTGCTTTTGCTCGAGCCAGCGCTATAAAAAAAAACGCCCACCCCATATCTCTCCAAAATTTTGAGCTTCCTGCAGAGAAAAGTGCATTTCTTGAAATATCAAGAAATATACACAATATCATATTTCTTACACTTCAGAAGAGAAATAACCTTCCTTCTTTTTATGGGGTGCCCTAACCATTTCACATTCACATGGAGAGAGACAATCCACTCATATTAACATTTGACATTTTGACATATAAGAAAAAATAGATTGTGTGTCAAAAACAAGATTATAAAGACCACATTCCAACTTTAGTGCAACCTTCAAAACCCGAACATCCCCCCGAACAAAACAAACAGAAAAAAGAGAAACATGCACATTAACCCAGTGCATGACAGCGCCAACTGGCAACCGTCCCTCTGAACTCAAACAGTCCATACATGCCTACGAGAACCCCTGCGACAACTTTGCTGTCAGATTACTCAAATCCAGTGTTTCTATACAAATTTTGTGAAAGAGAATTACACTACATAAGATAATCTAGAGATGCGAGTCTGCAGACAGGGAGACCGTACCATGGAAAATATATCACAGGGGTTACCGGAGTAATCACCAACTGTGGAGCACCTATCCCAGTACATGGCATATTGGTACCCATAGTGGGTCTGGCTGCGAACTTGTCTGCCGAATTTGCGAGCCATAGGGCAAGGGAGGAAGGACATCCAGCGTCCACGACTTTGTGAACTCAACTGGGGGGAAAGGCGCTATACACAAGTGATACACCCGGCCAGCTGTTCCGTATTACCAAACTCTACCTGTTCGTACCGGAAAGAACACGGGACGAAACTGGCTCAACACAAGGATTATAAAATAACTCAAAGGTATTAGGTGGTGCCCAGCCCGCTGCTCTGCAGATGTCTGCAAGAGAGGTGCCATTGGCCAGTGCCCAAGAGGATGCCACACTCCTTGTAGGTGTGCTCGAGCCCGCATGGGGGTGGGCACAGCCTGGGTCTGGTAGGCCAATGCGATGGCATCCATGATCTAGTGGGCAAGTCTCTGTTTGGAGACAGCATTCTCTTTCCGCTGTCCACCAAAGTAGACAAAGATCTGCTCAGAGGGTCTAAGTAGCGCAAAGCACACACTGGACACAGCAACGATAAGGCTGGGTCTGCCTTCTGCCGGGTTAGCACTTTCAGGCTCACCACCTGATGTCTAAAAGGGGCCGATGGGAACCTTGGGCACATAGCTCGGTTGGGGTCTCAGGATCATGTGAGAGTCTTCCAGAACAAACTCCAGGCACGTTTCACTGACAGAGAATGCTTGCAGTTCCCCGACCTTCTTGATGGAAGTGAGCATGGTCAGGAGGGTGGTCTTTAATGAGATGGTCTTTAACTCGACTGACTCTTGGGGCTCGAACAGGGCTCTCCGAATGCCCAGCAGAACTGCGGAGAGGTCCCATTAGGGAAAGAGGCACGGCCTAGGAGGGTTCAGCCTCCTGGCGCCTCTCAGGAACCTGATGATCAGGTTGTGCTTACCGAGGGACTTACCTTCAACTGCATCATGGTGCACTGCTATAGCAGCTACGTACACCTTCAGGGTGGAGGGGGACAGCCGCCCCTCCAGCTTCTCTGGCAGGAAAGAAAGCACTGACCCGACTGCGCATCTCTTAGCTACAGGAAGAACACCACTAAGCAAACACACACCACGTCAGGGAATACAGCTGCCTTGTAGAAGGAGCCCTGGCCTGAGTGATCGTGTTTACCACTGCAGGCAGTAGACAACTTTAGTTTTCCACGTCCTGTCCAGGGACCAGATGTGGAGGTCCAGAGGTCTGGGCGTGGGTGCCAGATTGTGCAGTCAGAGTCAGACAGAGTCTAACTCTGTGTTGAGAAAAGAGATACTATGAACTGGGGAGAGCTTGCTCTTTTCCCAGTTGACCCGAAGCCCCAGAAGGCTGAGGTGCATGAGCACCAGGTCCCTGTGTGCGCACAGCAACTCTCGAGAGTGTGCTAGGATCAGCCAGTCATCGAGATAGTTGAGTATGCGGATGCCCAGATGGAGAGATAGCAACCGCATCCAGGAATCATACAAAAATGTTAAGGCATCTTTAAAAAGACGTGGATTTAGCTCGCTGATACACAACCAATCGGCTCCGGAAAAAAAAATCTTAATAAGAGTGGGCGTTCCTTCTCCTTTTATACACTTATGTCCAGGGGAGTGGCATGCAAATTCCACTCGCCAATTCCCATTTGCCTTTTCTTAAAGATTGAGGTGTTTTGGGGCTCTCAAGAGCAACCCCTAGTGTCACTACATCGACACAGCATCGAGTGAGTGACAGAAGGGGAACTTGTTATACATGTCTCCAGGTAAAATTTCCTGCAGTGTCCAGGTGAAATGAACACTAGAGGTGCTACAACAACTGTGTTTTATTCACTTTCACTTAAATTGCTGATTTTTACTTTATAAATACTTTTTTCTCTGTTACTCAGACCCTGCTATTTTATGATATCCACATACTTCTACTCAAACACATCTTTTGAAAAAATAAATACATTTTAATGCTTGTATTACAGACTCACCTACATATGCACACTAATTCTAACATGAATAGCTTGCACGGTACTCACCTGATAGGGCATTGGACTTGGTGTCGGAGGAACACGGTTTAAGTCCATTCATGAATTCAAGCTGACAAGTGCCATAACAAAGTGATAGAAGTGACACGAAATGAGGTGGACGAGACTTCTGCATTTTAAAAAACAAATGGTTAGGTTTAGGGATTGGTCTTTTTTAAACATCTCATTTATATTTGAAAATACTGTTGGTTATGTTCAGGCAAAAGTTTAGATTAGGGAGGTATGTTTTAAAAAAAACATTTTATCTAAAATTTTAGAGCAATTTTACTTGCTTTTTGCGCTCCCCAGTTGGACATTTCACTGGAAACCTGCATCCAAACGTGAAATGCAGCACAGAAATTTTGAATTGCAAAAATGTTGTCATGTTCGTGTAAATTTCATGAGCTGAAATATAACTAAGGCTTTATGGAATCCTCAGAGTTTAAAACAGCCAAGCAAAAACAGCAACATCAAAGGTAAATTTCTGTGTTTTCATGCTAAATCGATTTTGTTACAAAAGTTAATCTTGCTTATGTGTGAAAGTCTAGATGTGGATCTTACAGTCATGTAGTCAGCATGGGATGACAACGGTTATGCTTGCAAGTGTATCCTTGCACATGTATAGTACAACCTACACAATAGTAAAGCATAAAGGTTGTATTATATTGTGTAGCCTGCTGAAAAAAGCAAGCATGACAGGTCACCAGCGTATGATACATTAGGATGCATGGGAGGCTGGTCCCCCGGTAACCAGCAAGACTACCATGGTCCGCAAGGCCTGGACCAGAAATACTATGTTGGTCGACCAGCATCACCAAGTGGATTTTATGCTATACCAACACCACACCAGCACTAACTGGACAAGCATTGAAATTCATACAAGGTGGCACATAGATATTCAAACCCCTTTGTGCATGCAGTTTAAATGTGTTCTTCTGGATATGTCTTGTTGAGTCACAATGAATTTCACACAGTAATCACACAGATCACACAGATCTAATCACTTGTGCAGAAATGAACGACTTTTGTAGCAAGTTGATGTCTCCATATGCATGTCTCCTGTCAGATTGTGCTCTTATTCTGTCACATGAATGGACTTGCCTGTGTGCCCATGTCATGCATCAATGGAAAATATTTACTCTATGTAGACAAATTTTTCTGCTGTTGGCTGTGTGTTTCTATGTTTTGTGTGTTGTACATATTTAACATATTCTGCAAGAGTAATGTAATTAAAATATCCCTGTGGGAGACTGCTACAAACTAATGGATAACATGTTTGGGTTCATTGAATTATAGCAATGTGAATATACAGCAAATGCGGTGCATAAATGCAGTATTTCGTGCTTATGTAAAAAAACTACAAATTTAATTGTCCATTTTTAATCACAGAGTCTCAGTATTACTGATCTTTATAGGTCAACAAGAGTGTACCAACAGGATTAGCAAACTGATTTCTTCCTTCTCAGCCAAATATCAAACATTAGCTCTGACACACAATTAATGTTGCCTGCAAGCTGGCTCTCTCAAAATCAAATGAAAACCAACAGTCCTGTTTCATTTCCAACCCGGATCGATTGTTTGCATTCAGCCACAGTACGAATCCGATTAGAAAGGTCTAATTCGATTTTTGAGAGCTGGTACTCGAAGACAGCTTAATTGATTGGCCGAGACAGATACCTCACAAAATAAAACACTAAAGGAGTTTCAAGAAGCCTTTAGGGGTTTTTTTTTATTTTAAAATGTACTCTAGATAACCACAACAACAACAAAAAAAGCTGTAAAATGTTATTTGCAACACATTTGGTTAGATTACTCAAGGTCAGTAATGTAAATGAAATACTTTGGATTACTTATTTAGCACTGGTAAATGATTTCACTTGTTTCAATATATATATATATATATATATATATGTATATATATATATATATATATATATATATATATATATATATATATATATATATATATATATATATATATATATATGTACATTATAGTACATTATCTGAAAAAAGCCTAAATATCTTCTGTAGCATTGCTTTAAGTAAATTTTTCATGTCCTTGTGCTTAGCAGTCTTTTGAAGTAGGGGTGTTTTTATTAAATAATTCTTTATTACTTGGAATTACATACTAAATAATTATGTCAAATCCATCTTTTCACCCATAACAGCACCCTCTGTTTGCTTGCATGAATGTAACTTCTTAAGAAAATGTTTCATCGCTGTTTAAACATTCCTCAGATTGCATCATTTATATGAATTTATAGTATTTTCATGAAAATTATGCAAAATATTTTCCTACTCCGTTAAATATATTCATGAAATAAGTGTCCTGAGATATCTCACAGGTATCTGTGACAATTGTAGACAAAAATGTGTCCAGGAACATTGACGCTTTTCTCCTGTCAATCATTTTGCTCATTTTATAGTGTTGTATTTGAAGCGGATCATTGAGGCTATGATTCATAATATTTGTCAGTTGAGGTCACTATTGTGCCACTGTTGAATTTGACAGCCACAGGAACAAACAATGCTGCTCTTTTGCTCTGTTTTGGTCTCAATATTATTTTCGGAGGGCGATGTTTTTGAACGAGGGGGTGTAGCTAATTCAATGGCTCTGTCAAGTGAAAGCTTCAGAATGCTTAAATTGCTTACAGCACCTTTAAATGAAAGAAAAAATATGCAAAAGAATCTCTTAAGTAATCAAATACTCTTTAATGTAACTGTATTCTGATTACCAACTATTTAAATTGTTACTTTTATGGAATACAGATAATCATTTAACATTTGTATTTTAAATACATAATGCCATTGCATGGATTCCATCACTCCCTAAACCTGATAGTCTTTTAGACAGGGTAAAAGTTTAATAGAAGGGCAGATTCTGAAATGTAAGTGCTGTATCTGTTTTCCACCCTGAAAAGATTTTAACCCTTTTTGAAACAGTTTAGAAATTAACATTTTGGTGTGACATGTAGTTTATGCCATCCAACAGTTTGATAAGCCTTTTTACAGCAATACAATTTATTATAGCAGTGTCAGACAGAATCTGCAGAATGACTTCTGAAAAATATTATCCAAAACACCTCTCAAATTAACCTTGTGGTAACAGGAACATTGATCACAGCAGAGGATTTTGGATGTCTGACAGTGAACATTAATTGGTGCTTTGATGGCTGTAGCAACGGTGCATTAAAGGACTAAACGTAAAGAATTAAAACCTGTTAGTGTGAAACACTGCACAAATATAGCTCCCTGAATTTATCTATTAATAATTGTAGAATTAAGATAAACATCTTTTTTTCATTAAATAAAAAATACAATTTTCATCACAATTTTAAAATAATTTTGTTTAAGAATCGCAACTTGTAACAGAATAATTTATTTTTCCCAACCCTACTGTGCAGCATCAGTCTTCTCCACCAGTGCAGTCCGGGGACCAGAATCTACTCTTTAAAATGCTGAAAGAGCACTTGACTGCACAGCGTGTCTGGATACAGTATATGCCTGGTTATAACACTCTTCTCCATTAATTGAACATAATTTGATGAATTACTGCTGCCGTAATCATTCTTTAATGTACACTGTGAGGTTACGATGATAAGGAGGACACAGAAGGCGGGTTGCTCCATTCAGGTAATAATTTTTACTGAATGCACTGCAGCGCTTACAGCTTCAGAATAATAACTCAGAATAGCAACTGTTCAGCTTCACACTAACAACTCTACAGCTTCACAATAACATCTCTTCAGCTTCACAATAACAACACAATGGACCCAGACTCTCTCAGTCTTCTGCTGGTGGCATGGGTGGTTTTATCCACTCTCCCCGTACTCACTGGAATTAGAGACCGGTGTTAGTCATAATGTAGCTCAGGTGTAAGTACCCTTACCACTTTCTCTCCGGACATGCACCCGGTCTGTGGGCTGTGATCCGAGCAGAGGGTGAAGGCCTGCCCCTGCAAGTAGTACCGGAGGGTGAGGACTGCCCACTTGATGGCCAGACGCACCTTTTCCATGGTCCTTTACTTTGTTTCCCTCAGGGAGAGCTTACAGCTGATGTACAGAACTGGGAGCTCCTCCCCCTCCACCACCTGCGAGAGTACTGCCCCCAGCCCTTTGTCTGAAGCTTCCATATGTAATAGAAAAGGGAGAAAGAAATTAGGTGTAAAAAGTGGTCCCCCACAAAGTGCATCTTTAACCTGTGTGAACGCCTGTTGGCACTGCTCCGTCCACTGGACCGGGTCTGAGATCCCTTTTTTAGTGAGATCAGCCAGCGGGCTGGTGACGTCCGAATAATTAGGTGCAATCCTCCTGTAATAACAGCCAGCCCCAGGAACTGTCTCTCCCCCTTTTTGGTCTTGGGTCTCGGGCAGGTCGCAATCACCATAGTCTTGTCAATTTGGGGATGCACCTGCCCGTGACCTAAGTGGAACCCCAGATACCGTACCTCCACCCACCCAATCGTGCACTTCTTGGGGTTTGCTGTGAGCCCCGCCCACCGAAGCAATCTCACGAACGCCTTCAGATGCTGCATGTGCCGCTGCCAATCATTGCTATAAATGATGATGATATCATCTAAATAGGCAGCGGCGTAAGCTGTATGCGGTCTGAGGATTCGGTCCATGAGACGCTGAAATGTAGCCGGGGCCCCAAACAAACAGAACGGAGTGTCACAGTTTGGTGCAATTCAAATGGTGTGGTCAAGGGGATCTGCAGTAACTAACCGATCAAGCAACTCATCTACACAGGGCATTGGGTACACATCAAATTTAGACACCTCATTGACTTTTCTATAATCCACACAGAACCGTACAGACCCATCGCTCTTGGGAACTAGAACAACGGGACTGGACCAGTTGATGTGGGATTCCTCTATTACCCCCATATCAAGCACGCCATTCAATTCTTCCCGAAACATTTTATTTTTGGGCTCGTGCAAGCGATAGGGACAGATACGTACCACCACTCCCGGTTTGGTCTCGATGTAGTGCTGGATGAGGTTTGTACGACCCGGTAGAGGTGAGAACACGTCTGCAAATTCTTGTTGCAACTTGGCAATTTCTGCGAGTTGATATGGTTAGAGGTGGTCTCAAAGTGACCGGGATGATTAGGTTTTGTGTTTACCTCCGTGCCGAGCTCTGCCCTCTCCGAAACTACTGTAGCCAACATCACAGGGACTGCCTCCCTCCATAATTTCAGGAGGTTGAGGTGATCTATTTGACGTGCGCCCCCTCGCTTTACCTCAAAAACGAGTTCCCCCACTCGTGTGACCACAAAGGGTCCTTTTAGAGCTTGATGTGGGGAGTAAAACGAGTACCTTATCTCCCGGTGCAAATTCCCATAGTCGAGTTCCCCTGTTATACAGTCTGCTCTGCCGTTCTTGAGCTTGGAGCAAATTCTCCTGTGTCAGTTGCCCCAAGGTGTGAAGTTTTGCTTTAAGATCAAGAACATACTGAATTTCATTCTTGCCATCTGAAGGTCCCTCTTCCCAAGCTTCGCGGATGACGTCAAGCCCCCTGCGCGGGCGCCGCCCATACAGCAGCTCGAATGGGGAAAAGCCAGTGGAGGCATGTGGGACCTCTCGTACTGCAAATAACAGGGGGTCGAGCCATATATCCCAATTTCTAGTATCCTCGTGCATGAACTTAAGAATCATATTTTTGAGGGTTTTATTAAATCGCTCCACCAGGCCATCTGTCTGCGTATGGTAAATGCTGTTGCGAATCGATATAATACCCAATAGTTCATAGAGCATAAGGCGTGCTTGAGGGTTTCGTCTCGTGACTGCTCCAAAGGGAAATCACCTCCAGGAAATACCCTGAGGATGGGAGGGGCCGCAGCTTCTTTCCCCCCCTCACGTCATCATGACGTGGAGCTGACGAAGAAGGCCCCGGCTCCACCTCCCCTGCCAGAGTATCGCACATATCACATCTCATCGCTTTTACGCAGGACCCATCCACACACATTCCCCTTAATGCATTTCAGAATTCCAGGCAATTAGTCCCCAAAACCAGCAGATGGGTGAGGCCCTCTATGTATGTACAATTTATCTCAATTACTTAATATTACAGACCTACCTCACTCTTTAATCATTACTCAGGGCTGATGAAGCAAAGAAGAATTGTGATTATTTAAATAAAATTCAATGCATTTTATGATTTTAAAGGGGAGTGCGTATGTGAGAAGGCAGCACTTTGCAGAGTCAGACTACTTTGCAAGAATATACAGTAGTACAAACAACAGTACATAAACCACATGAACAAGCACTGGGGGTATATTTCACAAACAAAATAAAAAAAGATACGAGTAAAGATTGTACAGAGTATGAGCAGTGATATAATCGCATTGCTTTCAAGTCCTTGGTTATAAATATAATCTCCAGGTATGTTATAAGGTCCATTAAAACATTCAAATAAAGGAATATTTCCACTCCAGAGTCCAATTAATGAAAATAAATGGTTCAAACCTCTTAAACATGTAGTGATCCTCCCGGAGTCCTGGTTTGAGTGCAGTGATTGGGGAAAGCGTTCACTAAATTGCAGTCATAAGGTTTGTATGATATACAAATAAATACAAATTTATAAAACAGACAGGAAAAGGTAACTGTCTGCTACTGCATTCAATTTTTTCATCATTTACTGTCATGCCATCCCAGATGTGTATGACTTTTTCTTCTGCTGAACACAAATGAAGATTTTTAGAAGAATATTTCAGCTCTATATGTCCATACAATGCAAGTGAATAATTAAGAATACTTTGAAGCTCCAAAAAGCACATAAAGGCTGCGAAAAGTAAACCATACGACTCCAGTGGTTAAGTCCTTATCTTCACAAGTGATAGAATAGGTATTGGTGAGAAACAGATAAATATTTAAGTCATTTTTTACTATATATCTACACTACACAGCCCTCCTGCACGTTCACGAGAGTTCTTCTTCTGTTTTTTACCGATTAGCATTCTTTGTGCATATCGCCACCTACTGGATAGGGCTGGATGATATGGCAAAAAAATGAAATATTGATTTTGATCAAACTTAGAACCTATTCATGATTAGTTTTTTTTTAAACTTTTTAATGTACTCCAACCTGACTCATTGTATGTTTTAGAATTATTAGACGTCCGATAGTTATTAGAATACTGGGCAACCTGGTTAGAGAAACCAAAGTTCCCCTTCTGTCACTCACTCGACATTTTGTCGATGTAGTGACACTAGGGGTATCTCTTGAGAGCCTCTGTTACCTCTTATCTTTGAGAAAAGGCCAATGAGAATTGGCGAACTCTGCCCAGACATGAGAGGCAGCACCAGTTGCCGTCAAAAGCAGAGAGGTAACGACCGCATCCAGGAATGACACAAAGGCAGAATGGCATCTTAAAAAAGACACGTCTTTAAAAATACGTTCAACGTCAATGTGTTTACAGTTTTAGAGAACTATATATATATATATATATACTCTTTTAGAGGGCTGTCGAAGCGCTCAGGGGCGTAGTCTGCACTGGAGTGCAGAAGAAGAGAAAAGCCGCTGAATTTGCATGCCCCTCCCATGGACATACAAGTATAAAAGTAGGGAAGCGTGCGTCTGTTCAGACAGATTTTTTCTTCGGAGCTGAGTGGCTGTGTTTCAGCTTACTGAGTAAAATGCAGTGCTGTTCCACTCACCTCTAAAGAGCATACGCTGTTGGAAATACGGCACATTTCAGCGGCTTTTCTCTTCTTCTGCACTCCAGTACAGACTACGCCCCTGAGCGCTTCGACAGCCCTCTAAAAGAGTATATATATATATATACATATATATAGTTCTCTAAAACTGTAAACACATTGACGTTGAACGTCTTTTTAAAGACGTGTCTTTTTTTAAGATGCCATTCTGCCTTTGTGTCATTCCTGGATGCGGTCGTTACCTCTCTGCTTTTGACAGCAACTGGTGCTGCCTCTCATGTCTGGGCAGAGATCACACAGAGGCAGTGTTTGTGGATGGCTCATGTTCTCACTGCGAGAACATGACCATGGATATATACTCTTTTAGAGGGCTGTTGAAGCGCTCATCGTAGTCTGCACTGGTGTGCAGAAGAAGAGGAAAGCCGCTGAAATGCAGCGTATTTCCAACAGCTTATGCTCTTTAGAGGTGTCCTGTGCAAGGTCAGGGAGGACGTGGAACAAGTCATCTCATGCTCCTCATGACAGCACCTCCCTGGCAAATTCCCCTGATGAAGGACCTTCCTTCTCAGCGACGGGGCACCCTCTGGCATCCGTGCACAGACCTCTGGAACCTTCATATCTGGCCCTTGGATGGGATGCGGAAGATTAAAACGGTCTACTACCAGCCGTCGTAGACACAATCGCTCAAGCCAGAGCTCCATTTACCAGGCAGTTTTAAGCCCTAAAGTGCCACTTATTTGCAAATTGGTTTTCATCCCGATCTAAACAACCACTGAGGTGCGCTGTCTGGTTAGTGCTCTCATTGCTTTAGGAGAGGCTGGAGGAAACCTTCCACCTTGACAGTTTATGTAGCCGCCATAGTGGCTCACCACAATGCAGTGGATGATAAGTCGTTAGAGGCGCCCGGAGGTTGATCCCTCCTAGGCCATGCCTGTTCTCCTCATGGGATCTCTCCGTTGTCCTCTCGGCCCTCGGAGAGCCCTATTTGAGCTGCTAGAATCAGTCGAACTTAAGGCCCTCACCTTTAAGATGGCCCTCCTGATTGCGCTCACTTCCACCAAGAGGGTTGGGGGACCTGCAAGCACTCTGTCTGCAACACTTGCCTGGAGTTTGGTCCGGCAGACTCTCACGTCATCCTGAGACCCCAAGCGGGCTACGTGCCCAAGGTACCTACGACCCCTTTCAGGGATCAGGTAGTGAACCTGCAAGCGCTGCCCCGGGAGGAGGCAGACCCAGCCTTAGCATTGCTGTGTCTGGTGTGTGCTTTGCACACCTATTTGGATTGCACGCAGAGCTTTAGACACTCTGAGCAGCTCTTTGTCTGCTTTGGTGTACAGCGGAAAGGAAACGCTGTCTCCAAACAGAGGCTTGCCCACTGGATCGTGGACACCATTGCGTTGGCTTACCAGTCCCAGGCCATGCCCGCCCCCTTGTGGGTTCGAGCACACTCTACAAGGAGTGTGGCATCCTCGTGGGCACTGGCCAATGGCACCTCTCTAGCAGACATCTGCAGAGTGGCGGGCTGGGCAATACCCAATACCCAATACCTTCGAGCCGGTCTCGTCCCATGTTTTGCCAGGTCCAAACGCGTAGAATTCAGTAATACGGTACAGCTGGCCGGGTGTATCACTTGCGCATAGCACCTTTCCCCTCCCCTGAGGTGAAGATGTGAGCTCTACTCTCCCAGTTAAGTCCACAAGTCACGGACACTGGGTGTTCTTCCTTCCTAGCCCTCTGGCTCCGAACTCAGTAGAGGTAGTTCGCAGCCAGACACACCACAGGCACCAACTTGCCTGCACTGGAATAGGTGCTCCACAGGTTCTGATTATTCCAATTTCTCCTGTGATGTATTTTCCGCGGTACGGCCCCCCTGTCAGCGGACCCGCGTGTCCCTTGGGCAGAGTTCCAACTGCCCCCTGGTCGCTGTGTTTGTAGAGCTCCTCCCTTTCGAGGCAGGACCTACCACCGCGCCACTTCCATGTTAACCTCCCCTGCTGGGAAGGGTGTGGTCTCCACGGGGTCTTTTCCCCCTTAAAGAATAAGATTGGAAAATAACGCCTTCCCCAATGCGTGTTATAGCTTTAGATGGCCCCAGCCGCATCTAACACTCTATGGAGAGAAAACATAGAGAGAGAAAAGGCCATGGCTGGCGCGGCCTGCTCCCATGCTAGTTACGTCGCTTCCCTCAGGAATGTAGGGAACTATATGACGTCTTTTGGGGCGTTGGGGGAAGGTTACGTGCAGTCTGATGCACCTGCTATTTTCGCACGCAGCAGCTTTCTTGCAACTGCATCAGAAGTCCATGTAACACTGTTCAGTATTGTGGCGTTTTTAGATAGGGACCCCTTGTGTCACTACATCGACACAACATCGAGTGAGTGACAGAAGGTGAATGTCTCGGTTACTGTACTAAGCCGCTGAAATGGCCGAGACCTTACTCTCGGCTCCTCAGCTCAAAACCTTTTGGAACAGATGCACGCTTCCCTCCTTTTATACCCGTATGTTCGGGGGAGGAGCATGCAAATTCTGTTCGCCAATTCTCATTGGCCTTTTCTTAAATATAAGAGGTAACAGAGGCTCTCAAGAGAAACCCCTAGTCTCACTACAACGACACAATGTTTTGTTCCCTCCATCAGGGAATGGAGGTTACGACAGTAACAAAGATGTTCTTTTAATTATAGGAAACAAAAGATGTGCAAGAAAAATTTACAAATGCACCACAGGGGGAAGTTGACTCTTGCAACACAAGCTTTGAATATTGTCTGTGAGTGCAGATTGCAACATTCAACTTAAACATTTTATTTTACAAGTTTTCACATCAGTGCTATGAGTGTAAATTTCAACTTACGAGTACACATATTTATTGTACAAGTTCTCAAATCCAAATATGCAAGCTCTCAAGTTTTGCTACTGATATACCTCCATAAAATAGAGGCACACCCTCTAGAGGTTCACGTTGAGCAGCGCAGCAAAATGAAATAATTTATCATTACAGTTCAACTAGCAAAGTTTGTCAAAATGATCGCTTGCCAAATGTTGACTGTAGATTCAGTACACTTGAAACACCTCACAGCACAAAGCAATAAGTGAATTAGTGAATTTGCCCTCTGTTCTGGTTGGTGTTAGTGTAATATTTAAGGATCCAAGCCGCTAAAACAAACATTGCAGATTGAATCTTAGCGGTTACTCCAGATTCAGAAACTGAAGTGGTACTGTAATTACTATGCCACTCTTGTATAATTACTCCTTTGAACGAGGGGCTTAACCCGAGCATGGATTTTCACCTCTCCATATTCTGCTAAAAGACAACTAGATCTTCATCAAGTTAAAATACTATCCTTTTATTCTCTATCCATCAACCACACCTTTGTTCCTTAATCTCCTATATATTATCTTACCTGTCCTTTTAATCGGTCATCTGAGTCTCAGTCATTTCCTCTTCTTCTGACATTCATCATCTGCTTCTAGGGTCTTTGGATTTGGATCTAGGGTTGGATTTTCTCTTCCATTTGTTCTGCCCATTCACATTTATCACACTCCTCGTGATTTTAGTATTCAAATCATAGGTGCAGAGAAACTTTTATCATGCTAAAAGGTCCATAACATTCTTCTGACACATTTGATTGAAGGTAATGGAGTTCAATAGCAAATGCAGTGGTTGTATGAAGGGTTACTTTGATGTCATCAGCAACTTCAGGGCCATTTATTGCTAATCTAATGTCTATTGCCTTCTTCATTTCTATAACTCTGTTTTCTCTCTCTTTCTCAGGGTGTTAATGGAGAGGCTTTCGAATGACAGCCGGGACAGTGGTAATTACAGGTGGAATTCTAGCTACAATAATCTTACTGTGCATTATCGCGGTACTGTGCTACTGTAGGCTGCAGGTGAGACCTTGACTGCAACACAATGGTGCTCACGTCACAAAGAGGATTGCTCCTCTCTTGCCCTCTTTTGTTCCTCCATCTCTTTTCTCATTTGGAGAACTGTCATGCCTGTCTTTTTGGTATAATGCATGATTTAGTACCTTTTCTCTTCCCTTAGAAGAAGTGTCACAGTCTTTGTTTTGTTTAGATCTCTTTAGATTCCAACAAGATTTCAAGGAGGTAGCTTCTTCTCACAAGCACAAGCAAATGTTAAAAAGAAGTGTTCTTCTCTATCCCATCTCTAATCCTGACTTCAATGTTTGTTGCATATATCATATTCCAAGTCTTCTGAAGTCATATGATAGCTTTGTTTGTGGAACAAACTGAATCTTTGCTTTTTACTGAAAATCTTCCCCTCCGCCACAGCTCTCAAATCTCATTCGTGCTTCCTCATGTTCAAACTTGTCTTGGTCGGTCACTTGGCATGCAAGAACCAATGGTATTCTGCATCACTGACATCAAACCTTATATGACACATCTTCACACAGTATTTCTGAATATACATTACGTACGAGATATTTGAAAGCTGCGGTCGAGGGATTTTTTTTTCTTCAAAAAACAAACATACAACTCCACAAACAACCCTGTGGTCACACATGAGCACATACAAAAGAAGAAAAAATATATAATAATCACAGACATTAACTACCCCTCTCTCTCCAATGTTCCACCCCGAGGACCCTCCAAGAACACCAAACATCTGCCGCATTTCTCAACAAACAAATCCAAATTCCCCAGTCTTCTATTTGACCCTTCTTCGAAAGCCACCACCCTCCCCATCTCCGAGCACCACTCCTGAAATGGAGGCACCCAGCCGACTTCCAACCCCTTAAAATCACTTGTCTGGCAATCATAACACTGGTTAGGACCCAATTTTGTATGTGTTTATTCGCTATATTGATAACCGCCCCATCACCTTAAAAACAGTGTCTGGGGCACAATGAAATTTGAGTGCCCAATACATCACACACAAAACTCTGAACCCTCAACCAAAATTCTTGGATCTTAACACACCACCAAAAAACATGGGTTGTATCTTCATCTTCTGATTGGCATCGCCAGCAGGTGGTTGTGTCTTTAAGACCAAGCCTATACAATTTCTTCTTAACCTTTATTTAACTAGGAATATCACATTGAGGTTTAAACCTCTTTTACAAGTGGGACCTAGTCAAGACAGGGTCAGATAGCAGGATTAAACAGATAACAAGCAACAAGTAACCAAACGCAACATCATCATTAGACAACAGCAAACACAGAAAAAACAAGTCACCACGACACGATGTTATACAACACCGAAACACAGCATAACAACACAAACATATAGGTATTTCATAATACCCTACATGGTACTGTTCGCATAAATAACTATATTTGATCATAGGTTTGTTTAGTAAGGAGTTAAGTGGTGATAGAATTAGCAAAGCAGCTGCAATTAGCAGTAACCACCTCCTTTAGTCTATGTTTAAAATCATTTAGAAAGATGAGGGATTGTAGTTTGAGTTTAGTCTGTACATCATTCCAAGTGTTAGGTATACCTTGTCTTGTCTCACTGTTGCCCTTTGTTTGTCATTTTTGACACTTTTTGGGTTCCTTAGTTTTCACTTTTGTCACCCTTGTAGCTCCATAGTGCACTCATCATTGTTTTCACCTGTGTCTCGTTCAGTCTTCATTTTGTCCGTGTATTTAAACCCTGGTTCTTTGTTTAGTCACTGTCGATCGTTGTTTGTTTAATGTTGATATCGTGTATGGTTTCTTGTCATGCCTTTGCCCCTGTTTCCTGCCCTTCGTGTTTGTTCTTCTAGCTGTGTGTTCTGTTGTTTGATAGTTAGTTTTTCCCATCGTGGACTTTTCTTTGTGTTTACCCTTTTGTTACTTATATATTAAACTGCATTTGGATCCTAACCACCCGTCTGCATTCTCCTGCTTCCACAAACGTTACACCAAGACCAAGGGCCGTAATGGAACAAGCTTAGCTTTCCAGCCTCTGTTCTAATAGCAGGCACTTTGAACTGTAGCCAGTTCTGTGAACTTCGATATAATAAAAATGTCCTATTTAAATAATTTGGTAGTTTTCCTAAAATGACCTTATAAATTAAAATATACCAGTGTTCATGCCTTCACAGATGAAGAGATGACCATCCTACCAAACTATACAATATACAATGATGTGTTCTAAAACTAGAGTTAGTGACATACCTAAAAGCTGAATGATAAAGGTGGTCCAATTTGGACAAAGTGGACAGAGAGGCAAACCTATAGATTGTATCCCCATAATCTATCTGTGACAGAAATAGGCCAGCAACTAAGCGTTTTCATGAAGCCAAGGAGAAACAGGATTTTAGCCTATACAGAAAACCCAATGTGAATTTTAATTTCTTTGCAAGATAATCAACTTATCAATTTAGAGGGGGTCCAATAGAATCAATGTAAAATCTTCAATTGTATAAGGCAAACCCTTGCATCTCTAGATGCAGACTTGTTGTTTTTTAGAATCCTAGCCCACACTCCCTCCTCCAATACCAAGTTTAAATCTTTCTCCCATGATCTTTTGACAGATATTAAAGCTCCATCCCCCAGACACTGAATTAGCAGGGAGTAATACACTGATGCCTAATTACCTTTTCCAAAAGTAGTAATCACCACTCCCACAGTATCTGCCATTTTAGGGGGTGTATGCTACTCCCAAAAATAGTACAGAGCAGGTGTTGCAGCTGTAAATACCTAAAGAACTGAGATCTGGGAATCCCAAAATGTTGAACTAAATTTTCAAAGGATCTCAACACTCCACTTTCATGGGAAGTCGCATGGCGCTGTGTGAGGGTCAGACATGTGAACAGTAAGCTCTGCGCTCTTTTGCTAGCTTTTATTACTTTTTGTGTCATAAACCGGTGAGATTCGATACACAATATAACTGTTCTATGAAGACAAGATGTCAAAGAATTCAAAATCCTCAGACTCTGGAGACATTAAAAGACAGTAACATTCTCAAGCTGATACCTCTGAGAGGGCCTCAGACCGTGGACTCTCGTGAAGGTCGTTGCTGACTTGGAGGATCTTGCTGTATTATGTCGATCGATCACTGCCATGCAGACAAAATTCTCTGAGTTGGTTACAAAAGTGGGGAACGTCGAGAAATTGAATGAACGGATGAAGTTATCTGTTGTTCTCAAGTGGACCTGACTCACTGAGCATTCACTCTCCGAAGAACTGAGTGCTGTTTTTGTTTCTTTTTGTGTTGGTTCTGCTGTTTTGAACCCATCTGGTAGGGACTGTATATTTTTTTCATCAGTCCATAACTGGTCCTCAGTATACTCTGTAGGTGTGGCTTGGGAGGCACTTAATGTGATTCTTAGGTGCCGGATCATACAGTATGCCTCATTCATCAAAAAATCCAAAGCACAAGAACTCGTGGAGTTGGAAGGGTATATTAAAAGTGCAAAGGCAGAGCTGAAGTGTCGTATGTTGTCTGACGGCCTCAGAGACTCGATTGAAATACAGATATAACACTATTTTGTCACGGAAAGTGGAATTTGGCTATTCAGGGCAATACAGTCATACTTTTAGTCAGTGGACAAAGAAAATGTCTGGCTAGATATATAA
Source organism: Xyrauchen texanus (assembly GCF_025860055.1). Taxonomy (NCBI): domain Eukaryota; kingdom Metazoa; phylum Chordata; class Actinopteri; order Cypriniformes; family Catostomidae; genus Xyrauchen; species Xyrauchen texanus. Next base: position 9,242,073 of record NC_068318.1, on the reverse strand, counting down.
TTCAGAGAGAGATCTTTTCTACCATTGCCTCAGTGATTTTATTCCCAGCTAATTTGTTTTGTTTTAGTTAATATTGACCCTTTAATAAAAAAAGGTTTTTGAGCGATGTGGGCAGGTGCAAATTCAGTTTATTTATGATTGGGAAGGTTAATGTTATTAAAATGAATTGTATTCCAAAATGTAACTACCTGCTACAGTATCTCCCTATAGATGTCCCCCTCTCTTATTTCAAGTAATTTAATACTATAGCTAAGTCTTTCATTTGGAATGGTAAGCGTCCTAGATTACATTTCATTAAACTGCATAGGCCGATAGACAAAGGTGGGCTAGGCCTACCCAAGATTTTTTTTATATTATGCATTCGGTCTCAGACATTTGGCTCATTGGTCGCTTCCACCTGAGAGAACCCCTCCCTGGTTTTGTATTGAACAGGATGTTCTTGCCCCTATTTCACCATTGCAAAGCCTTTCTATCAAACTAATCGGAGAAGTTAAGTTACACCCCGTTATCTCCCATTTGCACGTGTATGGACTAAAGTGTCCAGTGTGTTTAACTCTGACATTTATTTAAATGTTGCCTTGAGCTTATGGCAGAAACCAAAAGTCCCCTTTCTACTGGTCAGAGTGGATTGTGAGGCAGGTTAATATGTAATACCTAAATGAGAGTGGAATGTTGAGATCTTTTGAAAATTTGGTTCAACATTTTGGGATTCCCAGATTTCAGTTTTATAGGTATTTACAGCTGCGCCACGTGCTCTGTACTATTTTTGGGAGTAGCATACACCCCATAAAGCAGCAGATACTCTGGGAATGGTGATTACTGCTTTTGGAAAAGGTCATGAGGCATCAGTTTATTACTCCCTGCTAATTCAGATTCTGGAGGACAGAGCTTTAACTTCTACCAAGCGATTATGGGAGAAAGATTTCAACTTTGTATTGGAGGAGGGAGTGTGGGCTAGGATTCTAGGAAACGTCAAGTTTGCATCTAGAGATGCAAGGGTGCTTCTGATGCAATTTAAGATTTTACATAGATTTTACATAGAGTTTTGTGTGTTATTTGGTGGGCACTCTGGTTTAGTTTTGCCCCAGACTCTGTATTTTGGTCGATGGAACTGTCACATAGAGAATAGGGTTCTGACCTGTGTGTGTGTGTGTGTGTGTGTGTGTGTGTGTGTGTGTGTGTGTGTGTGTGTTTGTTTGTTTGTTTGTTTTGTATTTTTACTCATGTGTGACCACGGGGATGTTTGTTGGGGATTTTGAGGGGTGGTTGTGGGGTTTAAATATTGTTTGTATTTATATATACATATTTTTTTTTTTGTTTGTTTTTCTTTATTATTGTAAGAATTATGTTGTTAAAAAAATATTAATTACAAAAAAAATATATAGTGGATAAACACATAATAAATTGGGTCCTAGCCAGTTTTATGATCGGCAGACAGATTGTTCTGGATGTTGGCTGGAGTGCCCTCAGTTCAAGAGTGGTGCACAGAGATGGGTAGGGGGGCGGCAGTCGAGGAAATGTCATGTAGAAGGCTGGGAAACTTAGATTCATTTGATAGGAAATGGAGCAGCTTTTTGGCCTTCTTGGAGGACTCTCGGGGAGGGGCATTGGAGAGAGAAGTATAGTTTTAAATGTGTGTGATTATTATTATTATTTTAAATATTATTTTCTTTCTTTCTTTCTTTTCATGTGTGACCACAGGGATGTTTGTTGAGGGTCAGGGTGGGGTTGAGGATTGGGAGGGCTAATAGTGGGGATTAAATGTTGATTCTGTGAATATATGTTTGGCTTTTCCTTGTCAATTGTATGAATCAATAAAAACTGTTAACATGCTGATACGCATTTGTTCGCACTCGGTGGTGACGTCACTCTGTTTACATTTAATATATAATGTATATAAATGTAAATAATGTTAACAAATTATACATCTTTTCAAAGATCTAAGGGTTCAACATTGATATCCGATTTCTGTTTCACGATAGCAGTGCTCCAGAAACAGCAATTTGTTTATTTGTGTCAGGAGTACAAATGAAAACATGCAATATCAAAACGGGACTTCATACCTTTATTATGAAATAACGATCGCCAGATGAATCCAGTTCACCACACTTGGGTCAATTGTCCATGACAAGGGTTCATTGTATAACATTCAATAGCACTTTTTGTCCATAAAAGTGATAAATCTATGAAATATTGATATATTCTCCATTGTTTATATGAGATCTCGCCTGGAAGAATTATCCTTCGTCGTCGTTCTTCAAAAAACTATGCAATCTGAGCAGCATTCATGTTGTAAAACTGTGTATTATCTTATATATTAGAGCCCAACGAGCCCATCTCCAAAGTCTATTTTTAAAAATGTGGCATAGTTTCATTCATAATAGCAAAGCAGTAACGTCAGAGATTGTGTTGAATTTGAGAGGCGGAGCCTTAATTTTACTCTGTATGCTTCCAGTGATTTTACAGAGAAAAAAGCTTGTAGGAACCTCAATTTTTGTTAGATCATCTTCAAATTTGAAACATAACTTCTTTAGGCTTGTGGCTTTGAGAACATTGTATTTTCTGGGTTGTCTTGGCACATTTATTATGGTTGTTTTTAATTATAAATACATATTCAGCACAAAATATTTCCATTACTATAAACTTCATAGTTCTCGAACTTTAAAAAATAACAACATATATTCATTCTGAAACTTGGGAAATAAAGCCCAAAGTGTTTTCTTTCAAAAGATGCAACTGTGTCCATACTCCAAAGGGTCCAGTAAATACAACCATTTAAGGTCAGGTATGTCATTTTCATGGTTTGTGCTCAAAAAGGGGGCTCACATCAACAGGTTAATCAGAGAAAAAGCACAAATTCCTTCAATAGTCCTGCCACATCTTCCTATTTTTCTAAGAATTTCATCAACATAGGAAAGAAAATGGTGTTCATTAAGTGATTTCATGGGGTCTTTAAAAGAGTTTCTGTTGTCTCTGTTTGGCATCATTTTAAATGATCTATGATGAGTCTGGTTGTTTAACTTTTAGTTTGTACTTCAAATATCACATCATGTGGCACTAGAGTGAGCTACTTACAGGCGTAAAGGAAAAATCAATTATACTCACCCTCATTTTTGGGTGAACTATCCTTTAACTGTATTTTATCCACAAGAACACCACTGCACCTTAAACCTCACATGTTTTTTCCCATATTCCCTGTTTCAGTATTATTGCTGCAAGAAGGAGGAGTCGGAGTCAGAGGAGGAGGAGCCTGACTTCGCCGTCACATCCCGCCTGCCGCAGGAGCATTCAAACCACAACATCCTGGCGGCCACTGTCCCCACAGCAACCACCCCCAATGGGCCTGGCCTCTTCACGCCACCTCGGGCTCGAAAACTGACACGCTCGCAGACCTACTGTCCGTGTACACATTATGATCTGCCCTTTTACCTGCAACAGCCAGAGGGCCTGCGGAATGGCGGTGAACGCATTAGCTACCGCAGCGTGCATCAGCAATATTTGGGGCTGCCCACTCCAATACCCACTCCGCTGCCAACACCGTTTCCCACTCAGCTGCCAACACCGCTACCCAACTACCACAAACTAAATCTCAGCCGTTCGGTCACCATGAGAGAAATGTTCCAGCGGAGTTGCAGCATTAGCACTGAGGTCTAGACAATCTTGCAACTTAGACTGGATGTCCAAATGATGCGCTCTGGCAACAGACTTAAATGTCAAACTATGTACTTCAATGTTTCATAAAACTCTGTCTTTTGCCTGCATAAACTCAATGGACTTAGGAAAATTACTAGAGTGTCAAGTTTTCAGGAAGACTCCTAGTGTATTTTTTTGTAACACGGCGGCACAGCTATTGTTAATGCTGCTAAAGAACTATAAGGGCAAAATAGGATGAGATGGAAGTTTCTTTCTCTTTCCCTTGTTTAGTTTTTTCTAACTGGAAAGACTCAGACTAAAAGACACAAGGAGATGGCTGCTTTCTATGCTTTCCTTGCATTCAAGACACACCAATACAAGGAAACTGCTGACATTTACCATTTTTGAATATACAGTCTAAATTGAAAATTTTCTATTGTTCATGTGGCTTATGTATTGAATTGAATTTAGCTGAATTATAGCTTAAAAAAACTGCTACCTACATTGATTTATCAAACCAACATATTCTGAAACTCTTGGGTGGGCTGCAAACCACTGAATCTAAACATGATATAAGCAGAACATTACAAGATGTATTAGAGTTTGATTATGAGGAAACATAACGGGATAAGAGGCATTATTTTTAACTGACAAATGTTTTGGGGCACCACTCTGTGTGCTAATATTAACATGAATTGACGTTTTTCAAAAGTACATAATATTTGTTCTGTTTTGGATGTTTAAATAATTTGTTCCGCTTTATTCACTTTTCTGGTTTCTAAAAGGTTCAGATTTTTGGTTCATCTAAAATTAAATTTCTCTCATCATTTACTCACCCTCATGTCATCCCAGATGTGTTAAACTTTCTTTCATCTGCAGAACACGAACACATTTTGTTTCGACAATTTCTCAACTCTGTAGGTCCATACAATGCAAGTGAATGGTGACCAGGACTTTGAAGGTCCAAAAAGGACACAAAGGCAGCATAAATGTCATCCATAAGATTCCAGTGGTTTAATCTATATCTTCAGAAGCAATATGACAGGTGTGGGTGAGAAAAATATCAATAGTGAGGTCCTTTATTTCATATAAATCTTCTTTTGTTTTTGCCAATTCACATTCTTCGTGTATATCGCCACCTACTGGGCAGGAAGGAGAATTTAAAGTAAAAAAAAGTATTAAATGATGATCTGTTTCTCACCCACACCTGTCATATAATTTCTGAAGACATGGATTAAACCACTGGAGACATATGGATTACTTTTATGATGCCTTAATATGCTTTTAGGAGCTTCAAAGTTTTGGCCACTATTGACTTGCCTTGTGTGGACCTACAGGGCTGAAATGTTCTTCAAAAAACCTTAATTTGTGTTCAGCAGATGAAAGAAATTCATACACATCTGAGATGGCATGAGGGTGAGTAAATGATGAGAGAATCTTCTTTTTAGCGTGAACGATTCCTTTAACATATCATAATCTATACTGAATGACCAAGTTTACATGCACATCATTTTCCAATTTTAGTCCATATTCTGGTTAAACTTTTATTCTGAAAAAGACATTCACATGCTCCAGAGCTACCCCTATATACCCCTCTATATGTGTCATCAGCATATTGTAAATAAGACATGTGAGATATATTCCCGTTATTCTCATCAGGAAAAAATGGAGATGGACAGTCTTGCCATTTATTACACTGCATTTGAGTAATTTTGTGTAGTAACTTAACTCATTTATTCTCATTTATGTCCTTATTTATAACACACAAGAGTGCAATTGTTTGGAAAATGTAAGATTCAAGAGAGAGAAAATGTTTCCTTCATGCTGTCCTCCTAAGATTTGATTCTTAAATATAAAGTCTTTATCAAATACCACCTAGAATAACCTTTGTTTGTGCATGTTCAGATTTATACAGATGGATATTCTGAATAATGCATTTACGTGACCCACAATTCTGATTAATATAGTGTTTATATCAGCTATCTTGCTTAGATTTCTAGAAACCAATAATGGTTTGCCAATCAGGTTAATCCACATACTGTACATGATATTACATAATCAGAATATGACAAAATTCTGATTAATATTGGAATACTCTTATGCATGTAAATTACCACATTTACTTACACATAATTTTGATTAAGGTCCATATTCTGGTTAAGCCTTTATTCTGAAAACACATTTACATGGAATATAACACAACTATTGGAATGTACAAGTAATCTGTATATGTGAGTCCATCCAGCTTCTTTCGGATTTCTAGAAACCGGAATATTGGCTTAAATGGATTATGGCAATCAGGTTATTGTGTTTTCGTACATAACACATACATAAACGGAACATGAACAAATTAGAATTTTCATGTTCACGTAAACTTGGTTAATGATGTTCATGTTTCTTGATTATTTTACAAACCTGGATGTGAGATCAATGCAAGGGCCAAAGTGTTGTATTCTGAATTTCAAGAGCTGCATTTGCTTTCTAAGTGCAGCTTGTTGGACTCAGAACATCATCTTCATAGGGATTTTTCACTGTACTCTCCATTCTTACAAAAGCATCAATCAGCCTATTTCCTGCCTTGTGTTATAAAACAAGTATATATTATAAAACAAGTTATGTTACAAGGCGATACAACTTTACTCTTTAATAATGACATTGATGATCAAGAATATTTTTTCTCTCCTTTACTCCTTTGTTTCTAGCTTTCTTTCTCTGTGTATAGCTACACACTACAGTCCTACAGGTGACTTCTGTTATCACCATGTGGTAGAGTTGTGATGGTTGATTTTAAATTTCTCTTTCATTCATCGTGACACATTTATGCTTCACGCTCTCTCATGTACACACACACGTTTCAGTGCCTGTTAACCAACTGTATAATTATGATTATTTTATTTATGAATTGTTTTGACTTATTTATTTTGCATCACTGCTTTTCACAGTATTTTTGTTTCAGCCGTAGGTAAATAATATTGTTTAAGTGATGCCGCAATGTTACAGTAATGGATTATACAATTAAGAACACAATGTGGAAAATAAAACGTGTGAAACGTTTTTTAGATTTTCTCTAATGGTGAAAAATTTGTTCAAAATCATGGTTGGATTGTAATAAGAATGATATTGCCAGGAAAATCTGAATTTGTTGGTGGAATTATTTATGGTTTTCCAAGATATATATTCTACCTGAAATATAGAGTAGTATCAGAATTAGCAGTTCAATATTAAAATATTATAGGATATTACATCATAAACAGTTGGTTATGTCTAGTAAAACACATGATGTCAGGAATTCAAGCCACACAAGTTGCAGTTAGTAAAACCAAGTGCAAGAGTGTTTTCTGAGACTCTCAGGATTTACAGGGTTAACACAGTGAGATCAATGGTACAGGTGATATCACACAGAAGAGAAGCTTCACAAACTGAAGGATTCACAAGGTTCATGTCCACAGAACTGAAGAAGAGGTATCAGGTGAAGTAGCAGGGTAAACACTGAACAGATATCGATGATCAAAGAAGAAATACAGACAAGGTAAATAAACACCGCGTGAGAGCAGCACGGTCAAACTAGAGTCCTTTGTGTGAGATTTGACAATGAAGTGGCGTGAAGGCGAGTTATTTATGCAGGCTGTTATGAGCGAGTAAATCGATTGCAGGTGCAGTGAATTAGAAATCGGTTGAAGAGGAGCGGAACACTGAGGGAGGTGGAGAGCTGAGGTTCGCGTGACAAAAATCCCCCTCACAGGCCACTCCCGAGGACTGATGCCAGAGCTGAGCAGTCTGGGTGATCCGCGTGGAAGGTAGAAAGCAGCGAGTGTTCCAGAATGTCGTCTCGAGCCACCCAAGACATTTCTTCTGGGCCGGACCCCTCCCAGTCGAATAGGAACTGCAGACGACCCCTCGGGCACAAGGAGTCCAGGATTTCCCGCACAGAATACACCGGATCATCCTCCAGGAGTGGCGTAGGGGCTTCATCACCCCCATCGGGCTCTGTGTGAGAGGGAGACAGAGAAGGATGGTAAGGTTTTAATAGTGACACTTGAAAAGTAGGTACAATTCTATAGTCTGGTGGTAACTGAAGACAATATGTTACGGTATTAACTTGTTCTAAACTAATGTAAGGGCCAATGAAACGGGGACTTAGCTTTTTGCAAGGGAGGTGAAGTCTGATGTCCCTGGCGGAGAGCCAGACCTAATGTACTGGCTGGTCGGGTTGCGGATCAGAACAGCGGACATCAGCCTGGCTTTTCCGTCTTCTTATGGCCCACTGCAGGTGAACATTCTCCTCATCCCAGACCCTCTCACTCATCTGGAACCAGTGGTCAACCATGGTGACTCTGAAGGTTCGCTTGCCCAGGGGAATAAGGAAGATTGGAAGCAGAGTATGTACTGGAATGGAGTGAGGCCGGTGGTCTGCTGGCAGAGAGAGTTCTGTGCATACTCAGCCCAGGGAAGGTAGTGAATCTAGTGGTTCTGGTTGCGATGGCAGTAGGTCCGGAGAAAGCGGACCGAGCTCCTGGATCTTCCGTTCATCTGCCTGTTCGTCTGTGGATGTAACCAGAAGAGAGACTTACAGACACACCCAGAAATGATAAGAAAGCCTTCCATACCTTTGAGATTAATTGTGGTCCACGGTCTGACACTATGTCCTCCGGGAGTCTGAAGTTCCTGAACACCTGATGGAACAGGCCCTCGGCTGTTTCTAAGGCAGTTAGTAAGCCCTTCAGTGGTACCAAGCGGCAGGCTATGGAAATGGTCTACGACCATGAAGACACAGGTGAACCCCTCAAAGGAAGACAGGGCAGTGAAGAAGTCCACTCCTAGGTGGGACCAGGGTCTTTGAGGAATAGGCAGAGGAAGAAGCTTTCCGCCTGACATACCTGGATATCTGGGGCCACCAGTAACGGATGCAGAGGAGTGAGAGGGTCTGTGTTATGCCGGGATGGCCCGATCCGAGGGAGGAGCTGTGGGAGTCCTCGAGAAGGGAAGGGCGGAGCGCAGCAGGTACATAAGTGTGTTTGGGTGGACATTCGGCTGGAGGAGGATCGGTCTCAGATGAGACCTCTGACAAGGATTCAGCCTTTTCACCTCCTAGAGATATTCCAGTTTCCGATGGTCTGTGACCACTTGGAAAGGGTGCTTGGTGCCCTCCAACCAATGGCGCCACACCTCCAGCGCCAACTTGATGGCAAGATGTCATCATTTTGTTTGCTGTTGAGAGCTTGCAGAAGGCGGCGGCACAAGGATGGAGCTTATGAGGCATCAACCTCCACAATGAACGGGAGCTCCAGGTTTGGATGTCACAGTATGGGAGTGGAGGTGAAGGCCAGTTTGAGTGTCTGGAAGGCGTGGATGGCTTTAGGTGACCAGGGTAATTTCTTTGGCTTTTGGTGCAGTAGTGAGGTTGATGGAGCATTGATGGAACTGAAGTTCCTGATGAATCGGCGGTAAAAGTTGGTGAACCCGAGGAAGCGCTGGAGTTCCTTGACCACAGTTGGTTTTGGACAGGATTGAAAAGCTTCGACCTTTTAACCATGTTTGACTTGGAGTGGCTGAGCTAAGAGGACTGTGGTAACTTTATGTATTTATATATGTTACACACCTCAATCTGGGTGGCCAAGGACAAGACTTTGCCTCCGCTTCTGAGACTGCCAATCCAGGCATCTTATCACGTGGCTCGTTGTGCATGACACCGCGGAGACTCTGCATGTGGAGGCTCATGCTACTCTCTGCGATCCATACACAAATTAGCATGCATCCCATTGAGAGCGGGAGCCATTAATCGCGACCACAAGGAGTTTATCCCATGTGACTCTACCCTCCCTAGCAACCGGGCCAATTTGGTTGTGATTTATAGTAAAAAGAATGATAAAAAGGACTTAAATATTGATTTGTTTCTCATCCACACCTATCATAAGTGGGTTATTATTATCAAAATAAAACAGAGGATCTAATGTTTAGTGTGTTATAGTATAGGCTCTAAAGTTACTTCAGCTTAGATCTAAACCTCATCATGAGACAAAACTTCATCATGGTTTTGGTTTTGTACAACAATTCAACCAACTAGTAAATAATATTAAATTACTTACGATTCTGACAAAAAATGGCCAGTTAGTTCATGGATTTCTTCTTTGGCAGTAAAAAATAGTTCCAAAAGAAGCTAAGCATCAAGAACAACTTTCTTTCTGCACTGCAATCATACACTTGTTTTGAACTATTGGTGTTTCATTTGTTAACTAATTAGTGTTTTTGAATTAATCTTATAAGTGAAAGAATCTTTCTCATTCACTTCCACTGTTTCTGTTGTGAATGTCTTAAATCAGTTAAATCAATGATTCAATTTCTTGCCATTTAAATATATTAGAGCTGAGTATAACCACAAAAATATATATTCACAATAAACATTTCCATGAATTTAAAAAATGTAAGTTCTTTACATGACTTTTCCAGGACTCGAAATCTCCATTTTAAAATTCCCTGATATTTTCAGGTTTTCCATGATCTTGATAATCATATATATACACTCACCTAAAGGATTATTAGGAACACCATACTAATACTGTTTGACCCCTTTCGCCTTCAGAACTGCCTTAATTTTACGTGGCATTGATTCAACAAGGTGCTGAAAGCATTCTTTAGAAATGTTGGCCCATATTGATAGGATAGCATCTTGCAGTTGATGGAGATTTGTGGGATGCACATCCAGGGCACGAAGCTCCCGTTCCACCACATCCCAAAGATGCTCTATTGGGTTGAGATCTGGTGACTGTGGGGGCCATTTTAGTACAGTGAACTCATTGTCATGAATAAGAAACCAATTTGAAATGATTCGAGCTTTGTGACATGGTGCATTATCCTGCTGGAAGTAGCCATCAGAGGATGGTACATGGTGGCCATAAGGGATGGACATGGTCAGAAACAATGCTCAGGTAGGCCGTGGCATTTAAACGATGCCCAATTGGCACTAAGGGGCCTAAAGTGTGCCAAGAAACATCCCCCACACCATTATACCACCACCACCAGCCTGCACAGTGGTAACAAGGCATGATGGATCCATGTTCTCATTCTGTTTACGCCAAATTCTGACTCTACCATCTGAATGTCTCAACAGAAATCGAGACTCATCAGACCAGGCAACATTTTTCCAGTCTTCAACTGTCCAATTTTGGTGAGTTCTTGCAAATTGTAGCCTCTTTTTCCTATTTGTAGTGGAGATGAGTGGTACCCGGTGGGGTCTTCTGCTGTTGTAGCCCATCCGCCTCAAGGTTGTGCGTGTTGTGGCTTCACAAATGCTTTGCTGCATACCTCGGTTGTAACGAGTGGTTATTTCAGGCAAAGTTGCTCTTCTATCAGCTTGAATCAGTCGGCCCATTCTCCTCTGACCTCTATCATCAACAAGGCATTTTCGCCCACAGGACTGCCGCATACTGGATGTTTTTCCCTTTTCACGCAATTCTTTGTATACCCTAGAAATGGTTGTGCGTGAAAATCTCCGTAACTGAGCAGATTGTGAAATACTCAGACCGGCCCGTCTGGCACCAACAACCATGCCACGCTCAAAATGGCTTAAATCACCTTTCTTTCCCATTCTGACATTCAGTTTGGAGTTCAGGAGATTGTCTTGACCAGGACCACACCCCTAAATGCATTGAAGCAACTGCCATGTGATTGGTTGATTAGATAATTGCATTAATGAGAAATTGAACAGGTGTTCCTAATAATCCTTTAGGTGAGTGTATATATATATATAGGGTTCTATGTATAAGGTATATACTGTATATAAGCAAACTAAAGATGCTTTAATTATTTCAGCAATTTTGTGTTTGCTCAATTTAAAATGGATGAAAATAAGCACAAAACACAAAATAAAATAAAAAAAAAGGGGGGGGGGGTCTAAAAAGTAAAAACACATACATTTTTTATTTTATTACAGTGTGTATACATTTTAAGATAAATTAGAATTCAGATCTGAATTTTCAATGAAATACAGTCTGTATCTTCCTGTAATTAAATATTTATGGCCACAATGTTCCCCAGAATACAGTTGGGATGGTCACTGGAGGAGTATTGATGTTATATGACATGCCTTGAATTATCACTCCCTGAGATGAACCTCTTTCTCTCTCTTTGTATCGCCCTCCACCGAGAGCCAGCATAAAGGAGGGTATGTTGGGTTGTGTATTTTACAGTCCTTGACAGTGATATGAGTGAAGAGCTTCTGCTCATGCTATATCTTTTCCTTTAAGAAGACGCATTAGATTCTGCTCTGAGATAGTGTTTTCGGTAGGTGTACACTATTCTTTGAGCTTCTTGTCAGTTTAATATGGTTGCAGACCCTTTCAAAGATAAAAAAAAAAAATGGAGGTCAGGCTCACAGCATTTGCTTGCCTTGTTTTCCAGCCAAGCCTCAGATGCTGCCAACTAAATACCACTCACTGTAGTTGTTGCAGAGAAGAGTGAATAAAGTAAGATGAAAATAACAATAATAAGAGATGAAAACACTCATGTAAATGAAGTCTTTACTTTAGTTGATGTCAGATCTAGAGAGCCCACCAAAGTCTTGTTAGTTTGAATCTGGAGAAAGAGACTGGAATTACTGACTCTGTGGATTTTTCCTCCTCCCAACTCTTTTCCTCTCTCCTGCAGCTCTTTGTGTGGAGAGAGAATAAATAAAGCATGGCTCAAGAGGGCTAGCCCAATGGACAAATTTGTCCTTTTCCATTTATTTATTTATTTTTTCTCTTAGTCGAAACCCTTCTTCCTTTCACACTGCCCAGTCAAGCATGGGCACATGGCTCTTTTTACATCTACTGTGGAAATGGCCACAAGCTCTCGAGCTAGTCTGCGTCAGATATTGGCCTTAAACACATAATACAGAGCTGTGTTCAGTGAATGCTGAGTCAACTTGTCTCAAACACCCAAGAGCAAGATCAATCTGAATCAAACCGTAAAGTTAGTGTGTTGCTTAGTTGCCAATGTTCACATCATAAACTAAATTCCCTACACTCAGTTTAAGCTATACACATCCTTTTATCGCAAGACTTTCGACTTTTAATCACGTGCAGGATATGAATTACAGATATACAGCGTCGTGGCCAGGGGTACACAAAGTCTCGATCCCTCCATCAGGGAACGGAGGTAACAATAGTAACCTAGACATTCCCCGTCTGTCGCTCATTCGACGTTGTGTTTAATGAAGCGACGCTAGGGGTCCCTATTCAATCACGCCATGTACTGAACCCTGTTCGTAAGCTGCTGATGCAGGTGCGGGCAGGCAGTTGCGTGCCAAAGCAGCAGGCTGCATCAGACTGCATGTACCCTTCCCCAACGCCCCATAAATTGTCATAAACTTCTTAGGTTCCCGCCATCCAGAAGGGGGGGAACAAGCGACGTGCCAAGAATGGGAGCAGGCCGCGCCAGCTGCACCTTTTCTCTCTCTATGTTTCTCGCATAGAATTAAAGTGGCTGGGGCCATTTAACGCTATAACACACATCGGGGAAGGTGTTCTTTTATTATTCTTTTATTATTCTTTCTGGGGGTAAAGACCCCATGGACACCACATCCTGCCCAGGCTGGGGAGGTTAAATGTGGCGACTACGTTACAGAACGTGCATAGAACGTGTTTCTGCGTGAGCATCTTGAACGGGAGTTTGTGCAAAGCCCGGTTGAAAACTCGTAAGTACAGGATCGGTTGCAAGCTGCCACCTTTTTTGGGTATGATGAAGTAAGGGCTTTAGAAATCTTTCTTCATCTTGGCTGGAGGGACAGGCTCTATCGTGTCTTTGAGTAAAATGGTCGCATTCTCCAAATGTAGGGTGTTGGCGTCTTTGCCGTGCACTGAGGTAAAGTGGATACCGCCAAAAGGGGGTGGGGCCCTGTCGAACTGAATCGCGTAGCCAAGTCTGATGGTCCTGGCCAACCAACGCGACTGGTTGGGAAGTGAAAGCCACACGTCCTAGCTCCGTGCAAGGGGCACTAAGGACATGATCATTTTCGACATACCAGGCAGGGCTTTGCAGTGGGGCGGAGCAGGTAGTATTGCATCGGGAGGGAAAAGTGCGTCCCTTGGCTTTGGTATTTTATTGAGAATGTGGGTACCGCAGGCCGAAGGGGGTGCAGGAAACTAAATAAAGGAAAATGAGGATTCTCCTCCCGGCCCTCCACCGGGGGACGGAGTGGTCTGCTTACCAGCTCCAGAGCAAACTTCTCGTTCCCTGGGTTCTCCATCTCAGGAACACTTGGGAGCCTTCCGGGTCCTCTAGGATGTCCGATAAATGGGGGTGTGCACTTCCTGCGGGGTGCTCGACACTGGGGTGGAGAGCTAGGACCAGGTTGAGGCGGAGCTGCCTGACGTTTGGAAGTTGCAGGGGGACACCCTCGTTCCCCCCAGTGAGCCTACTTGCACAGAGGTTGTGAAAGGTCAGGGAGGACGAGGAGCAGGATATGTTGTATGGTCTCTGTCTGTTTACTTACCATTGAAAACTGCCGGGCGAAGTCTCCGATGGTGTCGACAAACAGCCCAACGTGGGAGATGGGGGCATCAAGGAAATGAACCTTTTTGGCCTCTCGCGACTCGACCAGGTTGAGCCAAAGGTGGCGTTCCTGGACCACCAGTGTGGACATCGCCTGCCTGAGAGCACGCCATCAACTTCGTTGCTCAGAGGGCGAAGTCGGTCGCTGAGCGCAGCTCCTGCATTAGTTCCAGGTCAGGGGAACTTGGGGAATCGACAAATAACCCCTTGCCACCCTGCCATCGAGGGTAGTGAGAGCAGTGGAGGTCATGGATTGTGTGTGGGCAGGGAAAGATGCCTGCCACGAACGCTTGAGCTCATCATGCACCTCTGGGAAGAAAGGAACAGGGGCGGAGCATGGCCGTGAGTGGTGCTCTGGCCCCAGGAACCAATCATCGAGCCACAAGGGTTCAGTGGGGAGCGCGGAGTGTTCTACTCCAGCCTTATACCCACAGGGAGTCCAGCCGAGTCCTCCGCGTCAGACATGACGAGCCTGCTCTCCAATGCTGCGATCGATAACTCATCTTCGTTGGGAGCTCTGAACGAGATTGCGGACCTGCCGTGAGATGAACCGGAAACCTCGCTCCAGAGCTCGGTTGGAGCATACAAGTGTGACTGGGAATGGGAGGTCAGTGAGGGAATACCTGGCGGAGAAGCTCCCATTGATGTCCACATATCGCCCCCCTCAAACCCATAGGTAGAAGGACCGAGTCTGGGAGCTGCTGGGGTGACTTGCCCTCTTATGAAGTTGAGCCACGACCACAACGTAGCCATGGTCATGTCCTCGCAATGAGGATATGAACCATCCATGAACGCTGACTCCGCATGTGTGGCACCCAAACACGTAGGGCAGCGATCGTGGCCATCAGAAGCAGGGAGATATTGACCGCAAACAGGAATTATACACAAACGAAAAGGCACCTTGATAAAGACACTTTCGTTTGTACCACACTTTCAGAGAAAATACATACTCTTTTTGTCACTCTGCTGTACTGTCAAATCGTCCAGGGGTGTTGCTCGACACAACCATAGTGTGTGAGGGGGAGAACCACTGTAATGCGCCGTAGATCCAACAGCATTAGCGAGAGGGAGAGATGAATGGAATGGCAGGAGGGATTCAGCTCAGTGAATGCGTCCGCTTGGCTCCGAAGAAGATATCTGAGTGTGTGTTTGCAAGCGGCACTCCTTTTATACCCGTATGACCGAGGGAGTGGCATGCAAATTCCACAAGCCAATTCTCATTGGCCTTTTCTCAAAGATCAGAAATATCTGGGCTCCCAAGAGTGAACCTGTTATAGAGGCAGACGAAGGCAGACGAGGGGTGAGGATGCGGTTTATTGACAAAATAACTACACAAACAACACTTGAACAAATAAAACGTCCACGATGGGAAAATAAATCAAAAACACGAAAAGACATCCAAGAAGAACACAGGCTGGAGAAACATCCACGGAGGGCAAAGATAACATTCAAACATCTACATTCAACGACCGACAGGGACTGAACAAACAACGGGGCTTAAGTACACAGGGAGAGTGATGATCAAACGGGACACGGGTGAGAACAATGAATGACAGGCAATGATGAGGGCAGGGAATTATGGAAAGTGTAGTTTACAACAGGTGACAAGTGAAACACGGGGCAGACAACAGGGGATCGTGACAGAACCCCTAGTGTCAACTCATCAACACAACGTCGAGTGAGTGACAGATAGGGAACTATAATTTTTTATATCAATAATTACATTGTTACTAGTGCAATGTTAATTTCAGATGATGAAATTGATTTCAGGTATTAGTAAATTGAAGAGTAACTACAAATATCATAAAAAGAGTTCTTACTAGTTACAATAACATTACAGAAATTTTAAATTAACATTGCCATTAGAGAAAAATTAGCATTTTTACTAGCAGGGACTAAAAACAGAATGTAACCAAAAAATGAACAAAATCCCTTTCAACTGTTCTAGAGTGAAAACATAATTATAATTTTATTTAATCCCGCTTTCTCCCAATTTGGAATGCCCAATTTCCCACTACTTAGTAGGTCCTCATGGTGGCATCGTTACTCACCTCAATCCGGGTAGTGGAGGACAAGTCTCAGTTGCCTCCGCTTCTGAGACTGTCAATCTGCGTATCTTATCATGTGGCTCGTTGTTCATGACACAGCGGAGACTCCCAGCATGTGGAGACTTATGCTACTCTCCACGATCCACGCACAACTTACCACGCACCCCATTGAGAGTGAGAACCCTTAATCGCGACCACAAGAAAGTTACTCCATGAGACTAAAATGTGAAGTCACAGACCAATTTTGCTCATCTGCAAATCAGTATGTGAATTCATACAATGAGAGTTGCACACTTGTAGAATATTTTCTCACAAATAATTTTATTTTCTTGGATACTTTTCTTTCACAAATACAAGTACATAACTACAACTGCTTGATTCTGCTGCTACGAGTCTCAAACACAGTTTTTTGCATGCAAATGACAAGATTTGCGTGCTCTCCCTTTTGCACAACATATCTATGTAAAATATGGAGCAAAAGTGATTTGTGCATCTGTAGAGGCAGCGGTGGCCATTGTTCAGAGATTAGAGAATTCTGGCCAATCAGAAGAGCTAGTTTGGGTGCCTATTTGTTTTTTATTATTATTTTATTATTAATGCTTGAACAACAATAACATAAGAACATTGCCAAGGGAATAAATACAAATACACAAACACACAATAAAACGATACATAATTGACACACACATACATACACATTTTTTTATAACTTGTTGAGTGGCTAAAGCACAGGGCTGTTAATCAGAAGGTCGTTGGTTCGAACCCCATGGCCACCACCATTGTGTCCTTGAGCAAGTCACTTAACTCCAGGTTGCTCTGGAGGGATTGTCCCTGTAATAATTGCACTGTAAGTTGCTTTGGATAAAAGCGTCTGCCAAATGCATAAATGTAAATGTAACTCATTTTAATTTAACTAACAATTTAACTAATAAATAAACCAACTAATAAGTTGCTAAATGACATGACAAGGACACAGACACTACAGTTGTATTAATACAATAACACACAGACATTAATACACCAGGAAAGCTTTCAAGGATTTTCTTTAAACATTTCTTCATAATATTTAAGGAATCTTAGGGTTTTCTCTTATTTATATAATAAAGAGATTTAAGATTTAATTAAATTTCAAAGTGGGGATAGGATGGAATACTGTTTGCATATTTTTGCTTATGAATTAAGTATTTACCATATAAAATAAAACAAATTTGCAATATAATCCAGGGGTCTATTTTTATTATCGATATAATAAAAAGTAATGTTTTTTAAACTGAAAGCGTGTGTAACTGTTACGATCCCTTGTTGTCTGCCCCATGTTTTCTGTTTCACATGTCACTTATCACATTTCATGTCACGTTTTCCTTGTTGTCCACCCGTGTTTCAATAGTCTTTGTATAAAAACTACATTTCCCATCATTCCCGGCCCTCACTGCCAGCACTGCATTATTGTCCACACCTGATTGTTATTTTGTCATCATCGTGTCTGTTTATTTAAACCCTGCTGTTTCTCCGTTTGGTTGTCGATCATTGATAATGTTTTCTAGTGTTTCTTGATGTTTCCTGATGTTTGTTCATGCCTGCTCATGTTTTCTCCTGAATGTTCGGTCGAGGATTACCTTGCCCTTCGTGGATGTTCTTTCGTGTTTTTAGTTTCATTTTCCCTAAGCGGACCTTTCATTTTTTCCTGTGTTTGTCTGATTATTGTTGCAATAAACCGCAGTTAGATCCAAACCTCCCGTCTGCCTTCTCCTGCCTTCCCAGAATCATAGCAGTAACATTGGCAGAATCAAATATGGGAAAATCTAGGTCAGACTAAAATTGTTTGGAAATAGTGCAACCAATAAACAAATGTACAAATGTCTCTGTTGTTTACAAAAAGAACATGAGCTTTCAGTGTCCAAATATTTAGAAATGTTAGAATTGACGGGGTATATTTTATGTAAAATTTTGAAAAGTATTTCCTTTGCCTTATTGGAAATACAATATTTTCTAGGTAAAAGCGGGGCCCTTTTCCAATCAATATCTTCTACCAAGGACCTCCAACAGAACTTTCCTTCTGGTGAAATTTTCTTTTTAAATTGAAAAATTTGGCATACATGACTATTGGTACATTTCGTATCTAATAGATCAATTCCTTCCAAGAGTAATGTAAATTGTATTGTAACTGTATTCCTTGGATTATATATGGAGTGACTTTTAATAAGGTAAATGAACCCAGGTGAGATTGTTTTAACCATTGCACTAAACTCTTTTGGAGAAACCAGGAAATTGTGGTAAGTCATAAATTGCTCATAAGTCAAAAAATGTTCAAATAAGGTAAGGATACAGCTAATATTATTTTGTAACCATCTGGGGGGAAAAAGCAACTTATTCCTGATAGTGATATCACTGTTATTCCATAAAAGTGTTCTATGGGGTGAGAAACTATGGACATAGCACAGCTTCCAGGCAAGGAGACACTGCTGATTAAATTTGGACCAAGCAATAGGTAGCTTAGAAGGTAAATATTGACATTTCAAATTAAAGGAAAGGCTACCAATTTTATGAAAATATGATTGGGGATAAAATACCAAATGGATTTGCGAGACATCTTTTAAGCCAATTTATTTAAAGATATTTATCATGTCAGAAAAAAAAAGAAAAAAATACCTCCATCCGCTCTGCAGTTGGAGAGCACTTCTTTAATTTATGAGTTTTCTTTTTCCAAATTAAATAAAAAAAAAAAAACATTATTAATTTCTTTAGTAATTTTATTCTCAACAAAGATTTCAGCCTTTGACAGGAGGACTCTGCCATATAACGATAGGTCCCGTTGTAGCCAGATAAGTAGGCGCCCGGACGAGTAGGAAAAAAAACTTCCATGAGCATCCTCCCGAGCTGGCAGTGGCAAATACCAATAAAGTTATGTTTTTTCTTTCTTTTTCTGAAATTCTCAAAAGGGTAATCTTACATTAGGTGCATACTTATGATACTCACCTGCGAAGACCCAACCTGTTCTGTCGTTTTTCTAGAAGGTAAAGCAGAAGAGAATATAAGGAATAATTTGTTTAATATTAGACGACTGAATAGCAAACCTTTCGTGAAACAAGAATGACTAAGAAACACTGATTACCAACCGTAGCTGACCAGTGCACATATTTAAACTATAAACAAATGTATAATAGTGAGTGATTTCAGAAAAAAGAAAGAACATTTTTTTTTACCTTTATTGGTATTTGCCACTGCCAGCTCGGGAAGATGCTCGTGGAAGTTCCCGCCAATGAGATGGATAGCATCCGTCAGGCAGTTGAGGGAAAAAAACTGCCTGACGGTTCTGGTGCTCAGAGCTCTGAAACTTTGGCCAGAAGGCTCTGTTGGTCCATACAATGGAAGTGAATGGTGATCAGACCTTTGTAGCTCCAAAAATCACAAAAAAGAAACATAGCAGTAATCCACATGACTCCAATGGTTAAATCTATATATTCAGAAGCGATAAACGAGAGGCAGTGGAACATGCTTTTTTACATCAATGAAAGTTGGTGTACAGACGTTAAAAAGGATGTGCTGTCCTAATTTGGAAGCGCTCTTTATTAACTGTAAGCCATTCTACTCGCCACGGTAGCTTCAATTTCACAGACTGGAGTGTATTTGAGGTTGCAGCCACAGACCTGGATGAGCTCATATCTGGTGCATTCCTACTAGGACTTATTTATCATTCAATAACGATAAACTCTGGTTTACAGCAGAACTCAGGCAGCTTCGTCATGCCAAAGAGGATACTTACAAGGTGGGGATAAAGTATTGTACAACCAGGCCAGAAACACACTGAATAAGGAAATCAGAGTGGCTAAAAAAAGATATTCTGAGAAGCTGAAAAACAAGTTTTTAGCTAACAACACTGCATCAGTGTGGAGTGGCATGAAACAACTCACAAATTACAGGACTCCTACCCCCAACCCTGTGGTGGACCAACAACTGGCTGACAACCTGAATGTGTTCTACTGCAGATTTGAAAGGACCAATCTCACACCCCATACCCGCTCTGACCTTCACTTCACACAAACATCAACACATCCTGCAACCCCCCTCCTGCTACTCAACCTGCACTTAAGATCTGTGAAGATGATGTGTGCTGGGTTTTTCAGAAACAAAAGACGAGGAAGGCTTCAGGCCCAGATGGCGTCTCACCAGCGTGTCTTCAATCCTGTGCTATCCAACTGGCCCCCATCTTCACACAGATCTTCAATAGATCACTGGATCATTGTGAAGTCCCTTGCTGCTTCAAATGCTCAATTATTAATTAAGCATTAATAATTCCCTGTCCCAAAGAAACCAAAAACCACAGGACTTAATGATTAAAGACCTGTCGTCCTGACGTCTGTGGCCATGAAGTAATTTGATAGACTGGTGTTGGCCCACATGAAGAACATCAGTGGACCCTTTCTAGATCCCATTCAATTTGATTATCGAGCAAACAGGTCTGTGGATGATGCAGTCAACATCTAGACAGACCAGGGACATATGCAAGGATCCTTTTTGTGGATTTCAAGTGGGAGACATACATTGTCTCCATTGTGAAAAAAGGCCCAGCAGAGGATGTACTTCCTTTGCCAGCTGAGTTCAACCTGCCACAGACGCTGCTGATACAGTTCTACTCAGCACTCATTGAGTCTGTCCTCTGCACTTCAGTACATGTCTGGTTTGGTTCAGCTACTAAATCAGACATCAGAAGACTACAAAGGACAGTTCTGTCTGCTGAGAGGATTTTTGATTGCCCCCCTTTCAGTGCAAGAATTGCACTGTACCTAACAGATTTGTATTTTGCACTGTACATAACAGATAAAAGATTTGTATTAGAATTGCACTATGTATATCTGTGTGTGTGTGTATGTATGTGTATAATTATTATTGTTTTTTTATTATTAGGCTATCTATGTCTTGCTGCTGTTTTTGCATTGTTTTTTGTATTGTTGTGCACTGGAAGCTTGTCACCGAGACAAATTCCTTGTATATGTAAGCATACTTGGCAGTAAAGCTGATTCTGATTTAGTCCCCCATCTATCACCTGTTACAAATAAAGAATACATGCTGAAAATATCTAAACAAATTCACAGCAATTCTTTAGGAAATGTAAAAGTCTGCTTATATCTTTTTCATAAATTTATTTTTTCTTCAATGCTCTGTCTGAGAATGTTTCATTCCGTACAATTTGGTCCAGCCATACTCAGTGACACTATTGTCTCCCACATTTACACAGTTTGTTAATCCAATTAAAGGACATTTTAATTGTGTGAAGTGATATAGAAAGAGATGCTTGCAGTCGTAGGTGTCAATTTCATAAGGGGCGTGGAGGTCATATTATCAGTGGTTGAATGGTTCCCTTTTTTGTACACTTATAGAGATTTAAATGGATTGAGATTCAAAAATAAAATGTATCCAGACCATACGCCTACATGCATGTTAACAACCAGCGCTTTTACTCATTGATGGCATGTAGAGTTGCCACTTTTGATGTTTTAAAATAAGGGACACTTAAATGGGGGGTTGGGGGTTCATATGCATTATAATATTAAAAAAATGATATCCTTATATGCTAAAATTAGAACTTTCCTGACCCATGACTAATAAAAAAAAATACATTTATATGTTACATTTTTTTTTTTTTTTTTTAATAATTTGTATTATTTATTTATTTTCCTTCACCTGTACTTATCGTTATGATTGTATTGAACATTTATATAGAAAAAATCCACAGTTTTAACACCATTTGTGGACTTTTCAGACGGTCTCTTACCACACCCTCCAGAGTTTTAGCACAATGTGTGGACATTTCAGACGGTCCCTTACCCAACGTAGGCAAAATTTCCAACTTATATCAATGTTAAATTGGTGATCTGGAACGATTTCACCGTGATGCCATCTGACCAGCTTAAATACGGGACAAATCACGTCCCGTATTGATTCAATACGGGACCCATAATTGTATCTTTAAATACGGGATGGGTGGCAACCCTAGTGGTGTATTCTTTAAAAGACAGAGTGCAGTTTGTATTTAAATAATTAGTTAATGTTTTTCTCTTTTCAACACTATTCCATAAAAAAATCGCTTACAGCATATTTAATAATTATCCCCTAGTACTTTCAGAGGACTGAGTTTGAAACAGCTATAAAAATTATTTTCCCTCATTACATTTATTTAGACTACATTGTGAAATGCTGCCATCTACCGACTAAAATATGAAACTGCTCTACATTTACAAATTCCCCTATCTTCAGCTTTCCTGTCTATAAAAACCTTGTAAAAACTTAACAACATATTTAAAAAGAAAAACATATACCTATTTAAAACTCAAGCATTCAGGTTTTAACGGACATGTTTCCACATTACACCAAACTGTACGTGTCACACACTGATCAAGTCACACGTAAAATTACGTGACCGGAAGCTCATTGACAGACCAATCAGTGATCACATAATGAACCAATCAGCGAATTCGCATGTGATGACGCAGAACGGCGGGAAATTACTTTCACTGCCTGCGACGCTTTAATCTTCAACTACCGTGCAGAAGTCAACTAAATCAGCTGTTCGCATATTATAATCAATGTACCTGAGTTTTTAATGGACGATGAAATGGATGAGACAGCGAAACTAGTCACGAGCGTGAGTGTTGATGACGCCTCCGTAAAATGTACGCCACAACGAGGGGGCGTGTCTTCAAGAAGAAGGTAAACAAATGCAGCCAGTAGTTTATTGTGCACATTTTTTAGTATTTACTGGCATATTTTAATGAGTAGCATCGTTTGTTTATTCAATGCAGACCTCCAGATTCCAGATGTAGCGCCAGGAACGTAAATTCTGGCTTTAAATCTCCTGTAAGTAAAGTTGACTCTGAAACATGTGGTTGGAGGGCTTCTGTAGTCATACAATTGTTAATACTAATGAAAATTTAAAAAGTAAAGGCCTCATAACTACAATATTTTTATGATGCTTGCTGATCTTTAAGATAAAATATCAGAGAATGTATTTAAGGGTTGCATGTGTATGTGACACATAACAGTTATAAATGTTATGTGTGACAAAAACAGTTGTCTTTGGTCTGTCATAGGTTCAGAAACCCAGTATGATGAAATCTGCAGTCTGTCCAAAGGAAGAGGTCAAAGCACTCAGGAAAACACTAGATCAGCTTGACTCTGAGATCGCCCTGCTGGAAAAGGAGTAAGTAGTGAATTGGGGAGACAGAGACTATTTGGAATAACAGGTGCCTTGAGATTTTGTATGAATGTATAACTATTAGACTTTGATTATTCTTAATTAATTGTCAGTTTAAGGTGGTTGGGAGACCATACAGTGGATATAAAAGTCTACAGTCCCCTGTTAAAATAGCAGGTTTTTGTGATTAACAAATTAAACAAAGATAAATATCAGACTTTTTGCAACTTTAAAATTAATGTAATTTAAAAATTACAACCTATGCAATGCCACTGAAAACCAAAGTGATTCATTTCAGAGAAAAAAAAAAATGTTAGAATAACTTAACTGCATAAGTGTGCGCACCCTTTTTATAATTGGGTATGTGGCTATGTTCAGAATCAACCAATCATCAAGCTCATGTGAAATAGTAAACACCTGTCTACACCTGACTTTGTGCCAAGTGACTTTGATTAACTCCAAATAAATCTCAGCTGTTCTTGTAGGATTTTTCGGACATATTTTTCGTTGCATGCTACTACAAGAGCCATGGGCCACAAAGAACTTACAAAGCATCAACGGGATCTCTTTGTTGATAAGTATTGTTCAGGTGATGTCTACAAAAATAATTCCAAGGCATTAGATATACAATGGACACAGTGAAGACAGTCATCAATAAGTGGAGAAAGTATGGCACAACAGTGACATTATCAAGAATAGGACGTCCCTCCAAAACTGATGAGAAGACAAAGAAAAAACGGGTCAGGGAGGCTGTCAAGAGGCCTACAACAACATTAAAGGAGCTGCAGCTCTTTCTGGCATGTACTGGTTGCACTCTACATGTGAAAACAATCTCCCGTATTCTTCATCTGTCTGGGCTATTGGCAGGGTGGCAAGACGCAAGCTTTTTGTAATGAAAACATCAGAGAGTCCTTGTCATTCTTTTCATTCAAAAAGAATGCAAACAAATGGCTGGTTGAGAGCCAATCTTGTAGTCACTAATGCTTTCTGTGTACACTTAAACATTGTGTATTTATTTATTTTAATATGAATTGTATTTTTTAACCATAATGTGTTGTATGTAATTGTATTTTTGTGATTTTATACCTGTGGTTATTTTTAAGGTTGCCTTTTTTACATCTGGCTGGGGGACTACTGATGAAAATTAGCACTTCTGAGCTAACTCGGGTACATTTACATTGTTTCAATGTTGATTAATGTACACTGTCCCCTTTAAAAAAAAAAAACAAACAAACAAACAAAAAAAAAAGGTTAAACATTTTGCCCAAAATTTTAAAAGGAGTGTTTGGCGCACATCAGCAGAAGAACACCATACCCACGGTGAATCAAGGTGGTGGCAGAATCGTGCTTTGGGGCTGCTTTTCTTCAGCTGGGACTGGGGCTTTAGTGAAGGTGGAGAGAATCAAGAATAGCTCCAAGTACCAGACAGTTTTGGCACAGAACTTTCTGGTGTCTGATAGAAAATTGAAACTGAAGAGATCTTTCACCTTTCAGCATGACAATGATCCAAAGCACACATCCAAATCAACAAAAGAATGGCTTTAGCAAAAAAAGATTAATATTTTGGAATGGCCCAGCCAGAGTCCAGACCTATACCAATTCTATAGAAAATCTGTGGGGGTGTTACCTGAAGAGTGCCATGTACAGGAGATGCCCTCGCAATTTGACAGATCTGGAACGTATTTGCAAAGAAGAGTCAAGATGTGCCAAGCTAATAGACTCTTATCCAAACAGAGTGCTGTAATAAAATCAAAAGGTGCTTCAACTTCGTATTAGATCTTGGATGTGCACACTTATGCAGTTAGGTTATTCTAATTATTATTATTATTTATTTTTATTCTGAAATGTGTCACTTTGGTTTTCAATGGCAATTGCATAGGTTGTCATTTTTACATTTAAAGGTGCATCTTTGTTTAATTTTTTTACATCACAAAAACCTGCTGTTTTAAAAGGGGTGTGTAGACATTTTATATCCACTGTAGCTCTGTTTAACCCAGTAAAACACTACCTACAAGACACATCAATACACAAAATAAAGCTTTGGTTGTCTGTAAAATAACGGAAATTCAGTTTGGGATGTTAAGTGAAAATCATGGACAATGGTCAAAATTCCTGTCAATGCACCATTTAACATTTAATTAGAAATGCTTTAAATTGTGTGCTGCAAAAAGGTGTTTCTTGACACATAAAGGAATAGTTCACCCAAAAATGAAAATGTTTAGCATAATATTTTAGCTCTGTTGGTCCACACAATTCAAGTGAATAGTGACCAGAACATTAAAGCTTCAAAAAGCACATTAAGGCTGCATAAATGTAATCCATATGTCTCCAGTGGTCAAATCCATATCTTCAGAAGAAATTTGATACGTGTGGGTGAGAAACATCAGTAATCAAGTTCTAGTTCCCTTTGAATGTGAATCACCAAAAACAAAGAATGTGAAAGTGAATATTTATAGTAAAAATGTTTTAAAGGTTGATCTGTTTCTCACTTACACCTATAATATCACTTCTGAAGACATGGATTAAAACACTGCATTCGTATGGATTACTTTTTTGCTGCATTTGTGTGCTATATGAAGCTTCAGTGTTTTGGTCACTATTAACTTGCAATATGTGGACCTTCAGAGCTGAAATATTCTTCTAAAAATCTTCATTTGTGTTCCGCAGAAGAAAGTTACACACATCTGGAATGGCATGAAGGTGAGTAAATGATGAGCGAATTAAATTTTTTGGGTGAACTATACCTATTATATTATATAAAATGTGTTATTATACAACAGTTATATGATACCCTAAAAATATACAAAATATAAAAAATGTATCATCTGATCCTTTAAAGTCAATTAGAATGCTTAGCAGTCTTGTTTGTTGTTAATTACATGGTTATACTTCCAGTACTAACTATTCAAAGCAAGTGCATCATTGTGATTGAATGTCTGATTAAATGGTGCTTTTGTTATTCTGTTGTAGAGGATTTGTTGTGCAGGAGTTGGATCAGCACATAGATTTACTACATGAATACAATGACATCAAAGACATTGGACAAAGTCTTCTGGGCAGATTAGGTAAGACTTGTTGCCATTTGAATATTAAAATATGTTCCAAAAGTCAATGGGAAAGCCAATATTTGAGGATGGCACCCATTTAAATAAAGATAAACATGCATGTGGGGCATTCATGGTTCGATCTGATTATACACACAACCTAGAAATATAAATTGCACATTTTATTCCATGTTAGTTGTTCATCTCATCTCCATAAACTCTTGTGGCCTACACACTTCTAACATCCCACGTATACCAGGGGGTTACCGCTACCGTACGCTTGGCATTTCTCTCTAGTGTCAAGATTATGTTAATAGCATCCTCCAGGGTTAAATATAATGGGGCCCCTTTCAGGCTCTCAGACTGCTGAGTTTCTTGTCTTCTCTGGCCTCATGGTGACTTCAGCTGGCCGGAGGGGGTCTGTGACACGTCATCCTGCCATATGTGACCACTGACAAAGACAACTGTCTCTGTCTCTCTCTCTCTCTCTCTCTCCCTCTCTCTCAGCCAGCCAGCGTGGAGCTACCACACGAGACTTGTACAGTCACTTCGACCTTGAGTTGGATGATTGAGCTACATGAGAGAGCTGTGGAGAACAAGAATCTGGAAAGAAGGCCTCATTGAATACTGTGACACTGTAAAGGGCTATTTCATTATTTTCTGACCCTTATGTTGTTCCTAACCCTTATGCTATTATTGTTTCTGTGGAACACAAAAAGAGACTTTTTGAAGAATTCCACACAGATCTTTTTCATACAATCTTCAAAAATTACTAAAAGAACCATGAAAGTATTCATGCAATATATTCAAAGCATATGATATGTTTGTGTAAGGAATAGACTATAATCCATTATTCACTGAATATCTTGCTCTCAGCCAAAGCTCTGGAATGATTCAAAAGTAGCACGCCAAGGTGTAATGAACTGCTTTGACGTCTTTGACTCCATACAACATTGTTTCTTGCATGTGTCGTAACCAAACGTGATGCATGTCCAAATATGTGGACTTGAGAATGGCATTTGAGCTCTGTGGTGGGGATTATTTTTAATGAATAACAACTTAAAATATGATTTGTTCCTCACACAACGCTATTATATGGCTTCAGAAGACTTAGAAAATAGCGAAATCATAAAAAATTATATGGGCTACATTTAAAGGTGATTTATATATAATAATTTTTATTTTTTTTGGAGCTTGACAGACATGGCCACTATGAGCTGTTATTATATGGAAAAGAGCTGTGTGCCTATTCTTTAAAAAAAAAAAAAAAAAAAGCCTTTTTAGTTTAACAGAATAAGGGTTTGGAACACATGAGAGTAATTAAATAATGACAGAATTTTCTTTTTTTTTTTTTGTGGGACTTATAAATGGTTGGAATGTACCATTTTGGCCTTGAGTGTAGTCATTCATATGCAATAATTGTATTTATAACAAATATACTAGTTAATGGCTTATATTGTTTTTTAGCTTCACGTTGTGCTTTTTCTGAATTTCTGTCTAATTTCAATTAAATGAACATACTCAAATATGTCAAGCTGATACTACATTACAATTAATTAAACTAATGTATTGTTGTTGTCCCAACATTGCTTATCATTGCTATAAATTAGCTGAAGTATTTAATTTAAAAAATAATATTATTATTACTTCTATATACCGTACTTGTCCGGTGGCTCAGTTAAGCTCTAAAAGGCAGACTTTAAAATGGCTTGTCCAACTGTAGGAAAATTATGATAGAGTGTTATGGATTGTGTCATGATATTTATGGATTACATAGATAATACTGCCTGCTACACTGATAGCAAGTTGCAAAAGATCAACAGTCATACATTGTGTTATCTAGCATGGTAATCAAGTTTGAGTTTTTGCTAAGTAGATGTGGTTTTCAAATGAAGAAATGCGTGTTTGCTCACTTTTTGGTAATGAATGAAGCAAAGAAAACACTGTGCTCTTAAAAAAAGCATGAATTAAGTTGATGTAAATTCATTCATTTGCCCACTACTCTGCTTTTTAAAGACCAATTTATTTCTGACATCTGAGTGAAAATAAAATGTAGCTGGGCTAGACATCATTTTGTTCATTGAGAATTTTTTAGATGGTGAAAAGTGGTGTCTTACATGACAAATATGAAAAATAAAAGGGCTTGGTGACGTCAGTGGAAAATGAAAGTACTTCAAACATCACTCAAAACCAAAGGTTTCTGGTAACCGATGCCATAGAAGAAATTCGTTTTTTGCTCTCCGCCATTATTTACTTTTCTGAGACAGAAAGTGTCAACATGTTTGCTCCCATGTGGCGACCCGCTCTATCTAAAATAAAATAGCTTTTGCTTCATTTTTTGAGATTCGGAAATATTTCAGTCCTTTTTAAAGTTGTGGTTTACTAACATTAAATGGTAAAGGCTTTTTACAAGACGTTGATATCTCCTTAAAAATTAATTACTGCATTAAAACAATTTATCATAAAACAATATCTTATACAAAGCATTTATGTTCCTGAGGCACTTCACTGAATTTGACCCAGAAAATAAGTACACCGCGTCTATAATTTTATTCAGACATTAATCTAAACATTTATTTCTGTTCCTTTGGTGAG
Organism: Xyrauchen texanus; assembly: GCF_025860055.1. Lineage (NCBI taxonomy): Eukaryota > Metazoa > Chordata > Actinopteri > Cypriniformes > Catostomidae > Xyrauchen > Xyrauchen texanus. The sequence goes on along the minus strand of NC_068318.1, from coordinate 9,213,031 downwards.
AAAGATATTTTGAAGTGTATCGTGAAACTCAACAAATCAACACGGTCACATGAAATTAAGACATTTAATCAGATAATCGAAATTATATTTTAATTCATAAATATATATAGAATGTATTAATTTCATGCATGCTTTGTGGTCTTAAACATCACACGAGGAACAGTGGCCACTTTGAGCAAAACATTTAATAAATCACACACACACAAATATGTCACTCACAACCCTGTCACAGGTTTCAGTTACTAACTTCTTAATATTGTCCAAAAATATGGAATAGTCCATATATTATACATTACAAATACTACGTTTCAAAACATTTGGGTGCAAGAAGCCAAGTGTTGGGAGAGATGTGATGGGGTTGAGAAGAGAGTGAAAATATTGGATCATTAAAATGGGAACACAATTAAAAATCAATGTTTGCTGAGCACAGCTTGACATGTTAAGGGCTAGCACAAAAAAGTGTGGGGTTTAGTTAAAAATCTGACTTTAAACATGTTTAATAAAAATAATGAGACTACAGACACACAAATTGTCTATGTCATCACATAAAAATTATAAAACTCTTAAATGTTATATTAGTAGTCAATAAATTAGTTTGAGGGACACATGTAGATTGATTTTTTTTTATAATTAGTATTGTGTAGTCATTTTCATGTGATGAGGTATATATAATATATATATATATATATATATATATATAAAAGGGCTTTTTAATGCCTGAGGTGAGAAATTATGGTCTGTAGGAAGTTTAATGTGTGCCTGTTGTGGAATATTCAGACAATTAATAAAATGTAGTTTTATAATAATAATAATAATTCCAAGTTGAAATATCCCAAAATTCAAACCCTTTTATTAGTCTACAGATACTGGAGTCGTAATCTCTTGTGTACATCATTTTATGAAATTTTTTATTTTATATAGTTTTTTTTTTCAATAAACATTTTTTTTGATTCTTAGACATATCACTAAGAAAAAACACAACATATATACATTGAAAAACATTTAACATTTAACCCCCACTATTACCCCTACATATTAAACCAGGGAGGGGCTCTCTCAGGTGGACCAATGAGCCAAATGTCTGAGACCGAATGCATAATAATTAAACAAAATCTTGGGTAGGCCTAGACCACCTTTGTCAATCGACCTATCTAACTTATTTAAATGTAATCTAGGATGCTTACAAAAAAATATTTGAATGTGTGTAAAGTGGTGTGGTGTAGTGGTCTAAAGCACATAACTGGTAATCTGGTAATTGGAAGGTCGCTGGTTCGATCCCCACAGCCACCACCATTGTGTCCTTGAGCAAGGCACTTAACTCCAGGTTGCTCCGGGGGGATTGTCCCTGTAATAAGTGCACAGTAAGTCGCTTTGGATAAAAGTGTCTGCCAAATGCATAAATGTAAATGTGTAAAACATCTGAACAAGAATAAAGAGTGCACCTTTAAAGAAATAGTTCAGAAACAGATCAATATTTAGGTCCTTTTTTACTTTAAATGGTCCACACTGCCCAGTGGGTGGTGATATCCACAATGTATGCAAATCACCAAAAACAAAAGAAAAATTATGTGAAAGTGGATTTGTATGGTAAAAAAGGACTTAAATATTGATCTGTTTCTCACCCACATCTATCATATCACTTCTGAAGACATGGATTAACCACTGGAGTCTTATGGATTACTTTTATGCTGACTTTATGCTTTTTTAGCTTCAGAATTTCAGTCACCATTTAGCCTACTTGAATTGTGAGGACCTGCAGAGCTGAGATATTCTTCTAAAATGTTTATTTGTGTTCTGCAGAAGAAAGTAAGTCATACACATCTAGGATAGCATGAGGGTGAGTAAATGATGAGATAATATTCATTTTTAGGTGAACTATTCCTTTCAGAAACCCACTGGTAAGACATATTAAGGTGTTGCCATCTGGACCCCAAACTCTTTTGACCATGTTAGTTTAAATAGGTAAAATGAGGACTGTTCCTCTGAAGGAAATTAACGGTAATATATTCAGAATAAAAATCATCAGTCTCATCCATGTATATACTTTCCCTTATTTAAAACACATTTGAAATCACCATATATTTTCTATCATTTTATTCCACACAAACAGCTGATTTGCCACTACAATGGCCATCAGCCTGAAATAAATGTGACAATCCCCTCCTTCTCATCCTCCATCATGCCTCATGGTCCTGCAGGGTTTTGCAACTACCGGGTGGAAACTGCCGTGATGATTCGCTTGCAGTGCACCATTTCCTTGACAGGACGTTAAGCCCCGCCTTTCCTGATAGCAACGCAGCTCTCCAAGAACTCGATTGGTCCAGAGAGCTATCAATCACTATTCACACACACCGGCGAAGAGAGAGGGGGCGGTCTCAAGTAAGAAAATTATAAGGTCATTGGAATTACCAGGGTTACAATCCAGCGTTACAATGAAGCAATAGCAGACAAGAATGAAAAAATGAATTAAACGGGAGCAAAGTCCAACCAAAGAAGCCGTACTTAGGCAAACACCGGCGTGTGTGAATCAGCGCAGGTTAACGCGGTGGAGGTTTCACTTAAGCCGATCTAGGTGGGATCGAACGGAACAGCTTCCCTTTCTGCTTTAATACACACGCTATCGTGATCACGGAGACCAAAATCGAGGTATTTCACTGAGCACAGACACCTACATTTACAAATATGCTACCAAATGTCCATTTCCGGAATCTCCTGAGTGATTAATCGTAATGCTCGCGGAGGAAGCCTCTGTCAACTGCCAGTTAAAGATGTGACTGAGTCAACATGCCTTGTGTGTTGTTTGCCTATTTAACAATTTAATTGACCATAATCAATATAAAGGCAAACAGGATTCCAGATATCCGCACTTGGTTTTTTTTTTCACTATAAAACACCCAGTACATCCTTAAGGGACCGTTCACACCGAACACGTTTTGCGTTAGTCCGCGCTGTTTTCTAGGTATACATGCGCTAGGGTCTAAATGGACGTCTCCCGCAGGAGCGCAGCGTTTTTTAGACGCCGTATCAGGTTAAAAAATACGTCAACTGTCAAGAACATGTCAGACATCTGCGTTCTAGTTTTTTTTTGTTTTAGCTTGTGGACGTTTGGTGTGAACGTAAATGTGCTTGAAAGCACAGCGTTAATTTATAACGCGGATTGTTTTTAGATATGATACAGTGAATTTTATTATTCGTTCTGATTGTAATCGTAAATTGAAGCTTCTTGTACTGCAGTGCTGTACGGCCAATGCGCGCGCTGTAATTTCCGGGCCCTGAGCAGCGAATCAGAGCTAGAATGCAGTAACCTTCGCGTAATGATGATAATTACGCTTCTGAACTGCTATAATATGCATCCGGATCCACAACACTTCTGATTGTCGTCCTTTTTGTCTTGCGTCAACACATGGCTGAAGGATTTAACAAATGTTAAAATTGATTTTCCTCGACTATTCCTTCTAGATAGCCTGACATTGCAGGATTCCCAGTGCTGCGGAGAAATTGTATGATAGGGGTGATGATGTGTAAACCCGTGTGGTCATTTCTGCCAGTCATCTGAATAAGAACATGTGAAATGGCTTAAATCTTGGTAGCGTTCCAGTTTTAAAGGGACGGTTCACCCAAAAATGAAAATTCCCTCATCATTTACACACCATCATGCCATCCCAGATGTGTATGACTTTTATTCTTCTGCAGAACACAAATGAATATTTTTAGAAGAATATTTCAGCTCTGTAGGTCTATACAATGCAAGTGAATGGTGACCAGATCTTTGAAGCTCCAAAAAGCATATAAAAGCAGCACAAAAGCAATCCATAAGACTCTAGTGGTTAAATCCATTCTGAAGTGAGCTAATCGGTTTTGGGTGAGAACAGACCAAAATATCTATATTTTGTTTTTGCAGTACATCTTGCCATTGCTGTCTCTAGGCACAATCATGATTTCAATCTTGATTACACTTCCCAGTGCTTGACGCGTGCGCAGAGTGCTGGATGTCGCTGGGAAGTGTAATCGAGCTTGAAATCACGATCGTGCCTGAAGAAACTCAAGATTTTGTATTTTGGTCCGTTCTCATCCAAATGGATCACTTCAGAAGACATGGATTAAACCACTGGAGTCATATGGATTACTATTATGCCGCCTTTGTGATTTTTGGAGCTTCAAAGTTTTGGACAGAATTCATTAGCATTGTATGGACCTACAGAACTGAAATATTCTTCTAAAAATCCTAATTTGTGTTCTGCAGAAGAAAGAAAGTCATACACATGGCATGAGGGTGAGTAAATGATGAAATAATTTTCATTTTTGGCTGAACTATCCCTTTAACTATATAGGTGCCCACGTGATGTGTCTGTGGTAATTCAGCAGGTGTAAGTTGCCACTGCATTCAAATGACCTGTCGAAAAGAATAGGGCAGATCAGGTAGCTCTGTTGACTTTCATCACTGAAATTCAATCCACCCTAGTTACTTTACAGGTGATTTCATCAGGCATAGAAACATCTCAAATACTTTTTTAATGCAAAACGAGCGTTAGGGTTAGCGTGAGAGTGTGAATGTCTGTGTGTGTTGCCCTGTGATGGACTAGACTCCTGTCCAGGGTGTTTCCCTGCCTTTGCATAGGACAAGCGGCTATAGATGATGGATGGATGGATGGAGGATTTTAATTGATTATAATATTAAAACTTAATATTAAACCTTATATTCTGTCAAGTTTTGTGTCAGGGATGGAGCACCCATTCCTATCTTAATTCACACCAGGGATTCAGAAACCGAGCAAATGAGGATTATTATCCTCCATTACTAGTATATTTGTATGATTGCCAGATGTAACACTGACCATCACAAATCAAAGCAATAGATTGTGATTAAATATATATTGCTTAATAAAATACTGCTGCAAAATTGACTTTATTCCTGGTTCAATACAAGTTAAGCTCAGTTTACAGAATTTTGGCATAATGTTGATTACCACAAAAATGTATTTGACTTGTCACTCCTTTTCTTAAAAAAAAAAAAAAAAAAAAAAAAGCAAATTCACTTCCATTATAAGTGCCTCACTGTAACCTTGATTTTAGAGAAAAGGAAGGATGGGTCGAAATTAATCTTTAAATTGAAAGTCATCTTAAAAATCTTTCGATCTCATCTAAACATTTCTCCTTAAATACTTGGTTTTGTTGTCAAATATGAATTGTGCCCAATGTATACATTTCTATACAACACAAACATTTTTGTAAATATATTTAAGGATGATTTGCAGCAGATCATGAGGGGAAAGTGCCCAACATACATATTAAACTCTTAATTTAGCTTGGTTCCATTGTATTCATGCTATTATGAACTTTTCCAGTGTCGTTCTCACTCACTATATCTGTTTATATTTAAATAATTTGTATAAGGGTTAGAGGGTTTGTCTGGTTTTCTCACGGGTCACATAAGTACTCTTGACATTTATATGGTCAAAGATCAGTTATTTTTTTATACAATTCCTTCTTGTGTTGATCTTTGAATCTTTACTTGATCCTACCAAGGATTGGAATTATCAGGTTATAATGATTATTTTATGGCTCTTATAAATAATCAAGTTTTTTCAATAGCCAGTTATAATGGCACAAAAGCCCAATAAATCATCTGTGCATCAGTTTGACCCACAGATAATATAATGCTGTCGATAGGATAAGTGATGTTGAAATTGTCCGGAGATACAGTATCAATGATTGTCCTGACTGATTGTGTCTGTGTTTATGTGTGTGTGTGTATGTTAGGATGTTTAGGTTGGCGTGCTCCACGGCCTTGCTCTTCATTCTCAGGCTGCTCATAGGCTTGTCCTGGTTCCAGGTTGTACCAGCCATCCTCATTTTCTATCTGGGTTCTGGAGGATGGAAGACGCTCGATGTGTTTGCAAAGACCATTTACCGTGACTTACAGTAAGTATATCTATATATGTGTGTGTTACAGTGTAAATTTGCAGGGTGTCAGTAGTTTAAAATAATTAAGCTCTTGATTTGTATTTTTAATAAATGTATTAAAGGTATAGCTCACCCAAAAATAAAAATTATCTAATAATTTACTCACCGTCATATCATCCCAGATGTGTATGACTTTCTTTCTTCTGCAGAACACAAATTAAGATTTTTTTAGAAGAATATTTCAGCTCTGTATGTCCATACAATTCAAAGTGAATGGTGACCAAAACTTAGAAAGGATCCAAACTAATTTAGGTGAGAACAGACCAAAACATAACTTTTTTTTTTCACTGTTCGTCTTGCCACTGCAGTCTCTAGGCACAGTCATGATTTCAAGCTCGATTACACTTCCTAGTGTTTGATGCATGCGCAGAGCGCCAGATGGCGCTATAGGACGTAATCGAGCTTGAAATCACGATCGCCAAGGAGACTGCTGATGTCAAGGTTTTGCTATATTGAAAAAGGAGTTATAATTTTGTCTATTCTCAATCAAAACCCATTGGATTACTTCAGAAGACATGGATTTAACCACTGGAGTCATATTGATTTAATTTTATGCTTGCTTTATATGATTTTTGGGGCTTCAAAGTTCTGGACACCATTCACTTGCATTTTATGGATCTACAGATCTACAAAATCTTCATTTGTGTTCTTCAGAAGAAAGAAAGTCATACACATCTGGGATGGCATCAGTGAATGAACTATTTAAACGCATTCAAGTGTGTATTTTCAGTGCCTCTTCATCAACAAACAGAAGTGCTGTACAGAAATAATGACTTTTTCAAATTGGTTTCTCAAACACTTCTCCCATTGGTCAGAAGCAAATTTTCCCACCCTAAACTCATGCCATTGTTTGAGCCAATGTTGCAATGTCAGGCTGGTTGGGATGATCAAAAGAAACATGTTCATGCTAAGAGTTGTGTCTAAGGGACCCCATTTCAGTCATAACTAAAGTTTGACAAAATGTGTAGTTACTGCATTTTGCATTGGCAGGGCAATACAGGATATATACCTTTTAGGGAAATTAATGGCTTTCTTATATATTTTTTCCTGCATATTATGTTAAGGAGAAAATTGTTTACCACACAAAATGAAGACTATGTATCTCAAACTGTCTTAAAATGAATGCAAACACTAAAAAACAAATATTAAACAGTATAACAAAAAATGTATTTATATCTATTATAGTGTTAACTTTATATAAAACATATTGAACAGAATGAATGTAACAGAATAAAACCATGAAGGTTTTATTAAATTCACAAATCTGATTTATCATGGCATATGTGATTTGTAAATAATGGTCACATAATTAATTAATTTGGGCTGAGCAGTTTGTGGTTTCATGTACAACACCACATTCCTGTATTTCAAGCTGGTCATTTCCAAAGGGGAGTGAGTGGTTGAGGTGGGTTTCTGGGCAAGGTTTGGCAGGTTCGACTTGTTTTTCCTCATAGAGTAGCTTTTGAAATAGCCATTGAGTAATCTAAAGCAATAATGTGTCTTGAGACATTTTTTTGTTTCTACAATCTGAACTTCCTTGTTCTGTGGTTATTTTAAAAAACAAAGTATAAAGGGGCCTGGGTAGCTCAGCGAGTATTGCCGCAGACTACAACCCCTGAAGTCGCGAGTTCAAATCCAGGGTGTGCTGAGTGACTCCAGCCAGGTCTCTTAAGCAACCAAATTGGCACGGTTGCTAGGGAGGGTAGAGTCACATGGGGTAACCTCTTTGTGGTTACGATTAGTGGTTAGTGCTCTCAATGGGGCGCGTGGTAAGTTGTGCTCGGATCACGGAGAGTAGCATGAGCCTCCACATGCTGTGAGTCTCCACAGCATGTGGAGACTCACAACAAGCCACGTGATAAGATGCGCGGACTGACGGTCTCCGAAGCGGAGGCAACTGAGACTTGTCCTCCACCACCTGGATTGAGGTAACCGAGCCACCACGAGTACCTACTAAGTAGTGGGAATTGGGCATTCCAATTTGGGAGAAAAGAAAAAGTATAAAGTACTAATTTTAAAAGATCGGTTCAGCCAGAAATTTTTCATGACATGGCGAGTAAATTATGACAGAATATCAGAACTATCCCTTTAAGATCAATTTAAAACATTTAAGTGTAGGTCTCAAATTTCTACATTTTATCTTATTTAATTTGTTCCATTTGTTCAAACATAATCATAATCCCACTGATGTATTTGTTTTCTTTTATAGTGGAGCCAGTGTTTTGCTGAGGGTAAAACTGAATGTCAAAAAGCATCTACGTGAGCGTAACACCGTCCCCAAACTTTTCGCCAAGTCTGTCCTGAAATACGGTGACAAGACTGCTCTAGTTTTCGAAGGGACAGGTGAGAAATGGAGCTTCAGACAGTTGGATGAGTACTCCAACCGTGTGGCTAACCTGCTTCATCAGAGGGGCTTTAAGGAAGGCGACGTGGTCGCTCTGTTCATGGAGAACCGCTCGCAGTATGTGGGCCTCTGGCTGGGCATGGCAAAGATCGGAGTGGAGGCGGCACTCATCAACTTCAACTTGAGACTGGAGGCACTGATTCACTGTGTCAACATATCCAGCGCAAAAGCTGTGGTGTTCGGCAGTGAACTTACAGATGGTAAGAATTTATTTGACAGAAGTTGTCAGTGCTGATGAGCTACTTTAAAACTGTAGCTAGCATGTGTTTCACGATTTAAAGTCATTAAACAACAGTCAACTACAAAAGTAGCATATATTTCTAACTTGGACTGGGGAAAAGTATAGATTTTCTGATGCATTGCTCTCATTTGAACAATCTCGATATTGATTCTTTAATCCTAAGATTTATCTATTACTCCATGTGCTGCCCTCTTCTATGAAAGTAATTCTCTTGCATATGCAACCAAATTTCACGACATAAAGTTTTGTCATTTGCAACTGGCTGGTAAATTTCTCTCACCAGTGATTGTGTAGTAAAGTGGTGAGGATGTTTAGCACAGAGATCTTTTCACTGTGTGTTGAGAGTAAAAGTTTGGTTTGACTAACGTTTGTCCAAAGACATTCGGGAAACAAAATTTAAATAATAAAAGAAAGAACAACAGCAAAGTTGAAATTTATGTCAACATGTTACAAAATGTTTACCCTCTGTGTTTATAGGCAAAAACTGAACTAAATCCAAAATTTTAATATTCTTTATGTTGGAAAGTCCAACATTTTTGAGAATTACCCATTTTCAATTTCGGTCCGTTCCTCATATAAATGTGTTGTGTGATTTTAGAAAACATGGAACACAGCACATGAGTTATTCACTTTTGTTGGAAAGCGAAGTGCGTTTTAAGGGAGCACACAACAAGTGCACATCAATTTCATCATGAACGAACCAAGAATTGTTCCTGTGAGAATATGTAGTTAAAGATGCTCATTGTTGTACTGTAATAATGTAACTGAATGGTTAAAACATTTTTATTTAAACTTAACAAAAATCATTTGTTTTAATAATATCTCGAGCATAGTCCTTGAAAACAAATACAAATGTGCTTGAAAAGTACTTGAAAGTCCTTGAATTTAACTTTGAAGCATCTGTACGAACCCTGGTAAATTTTGATTTTATATTAATTTCCCGCAGGGGTTTTGTTTCTGACTTCTTGAAACAAAAAAGGAAGTGGAGCTTGGGCAGAGTTGAGTGTGTGTGTGTGTGTGTACTCTGAAGCATGGAGAATAAATGAGTAGTGTAGATCACAGATTTATAGAGGGCAGAGGTCACCAAGCGTAGAATGAATAGTATGTCTGAGGTAATAATGGTATTCTGAGACATGTGCCTTAGTAGAAGAAAGGGAATTCATATCAGAGGTCACAAAATGTAGCAAATCTTAATGAAGTCGAGTTTCCTAGTTGCCTGTTAAGTAATTGGAAACTGACTCCTAAAGCATGCCATGTTGAGTATGCTTTGTTTAGTGTTGATTTCATACTGCTGGGCATTTGTTTGTCCTGTGAATCATCTGGGGAGTTTTCTAGACTTTATTTTTTTTTCTCTCCTTATATCTGTTTATTTGTCTCTCCATGTGAATGTGCTACATTTGTCTCACTTTTTCTCTCACTTTTTAAACCTCAGCGATGTGCGAGGTGCACAGCTCTATGGGAAAGACTGTTAAGCTGTTCTGCTCTGGAGAATGGGACCCCAAACGGGTTCCTGAAGGAACAGAGAGTCTGGAACCACTCCTGGAGGCGGCCCCCACATACAGGCCCAAAGAACCAGATCGTAGCTTTACAGGTAAGATCGCCCAACATACACATGCAACTAGATACACCCCATTTAAACCAATTTGTTCAATACAAAAAGTGTCAATGAAAATAGTTCTAGACCCTTAACCATCCTGTTGTTTTGGGGTTAATTTTGGCAGGTGAAAGATAAAGAATACGTTATAAATACTGCATAGTTTTTAGTACTGGAACCAACCGTTGTGACTTTGTCAAGACCATTAGAACAAACAAAAGAGAATAGGTCAACACTTTGAAACAACTTGTAATATTTCCAGAAAGAACGGATCTGGAAGGCCCAAAGTCTCTTCATGTAGGGATGACCACCTGCTGAAATTTACAGTTCTCAAAGCGAGGAAAAAATATAGAGCCAGATTTCTGCCAAAAGTAAACAAACAAACAGAATATTTTGCAAACAAACACAATACGCTTTGCAAAGGAAAACTCGACTCTCTAACAAACAAAGTGAGAAAATGAAGAGTAGTTGTCCTGTACCACTGGCTGAACAAACAAATGTGCTGTGTTTTACAACTATTAAAATGAGTTTCATATGAGCTTAGATCATATTTCACAAATGCAATCTATTCTACAAATTCTACAGGATTGTTGAACCAATACAAAATCCTATGTGAACCAGTCGTTGTCTTGCGATCAACTTGTCGATCGCAATCAATGTAATTCTTGCTAATTTCCTGACCAATGATTTGTCCTACTTAAAATTTGGTGTCGTGACAGCCCTACTTATGAGGTGCAATTTCAGTTAGGATGCTGCCTTTTTCGAGAATGAAAAAAGTTCTTCATCCGAAAAATTGCTTAAAATATTGTAATTTTTGTGTGTGTGTGTGTGTTTATCAGACATAGTGTAAACAAGCATCATGTGACCGACTTGACTTCAAATATCTTTTTTTATTTTTTTAGATCGACTTTTTTACATTTACACATCAGGAACCACTGGAATGCCAAAAGCTGCTATCGTAGTGCACAGCCGGTAAGAATATTCAGTGAAGTTCATAGTTCCAACTTTCAACTTTCCTGGTTTTCACTCCATCTCTTCCCTCAGGTATTACCGCATGGCTGCCCTGGTGTACTATGGCTTCAGAATGAAGTCTGAGGATGTGCTTTATGACTGCTTACCACTGTACCATTCAGCAGGTACATTAATGAACACTGCATGCTTTACAACCTCATGACGCATGCATTTCCTGTCAACAGTGTTTTGATGAATGCTACTTCCTGTTTCGACATGGTTTTGAGGCTTGTTTGGTGATGGCTAGATAAGATTGATTGACCTATGTCCAGTTCTGTTAATGCTGTGGTTTTAAGACCTCATGAAATTCACACATTTCCTATTGGATCAGGAAGTGGGGTGGGACTAATTGAAAGGCCTATCTCCTTTTTTAAATGACCAATAGGCTGGGTTGGGAGCAACAAAATACATTTACCGTGATTACGCATTTAAAATACAAAATATAAGTAACTGTATTCCACTATAGTTACAGTTTAAATCATTGTTATTTAGAATATAGTTACATTCAAAAAGTATTTGGATTACTGAAGAGATTACTTATTGTCATTTGTTTAAATTAATAATTAGTGTTTTCAGATGGAAAACATTTATACATATAAATGATGTAATCCAAAGTGCATTTGAATAGCGGTGAAACACTTTCTTATAATGTGTTACATTCATACGAGCAGACAGAGAAGTGAGTTTGAAGTAAGTTTGAAGCAGAAGAAATGGAACTAAACCTTGTGTAAATTGTCAGCTTTACGCTAAGCTAAAATGCTATTTCTAGCCATTTTACATGCACATGTTACAGACACAATCATATTTTTTTATCAAGAAAATTCACGTTAGATCATACTCTCTTTTTTTTCTAGTAAGACCTTTGATATTAGGGCAAAATTCATATTCTTGATGATAGTTTTTTTTTTTTCCTGTAAAAATATACATAAAAATAGATCAATTTGATTTATCATGTTTTAGAAACAGCACTGCATAAGATATATAGGTTTTTCAGAGAATGTATTTTTAACATGTGTATTATTTTTATAATCCAATTTTTTGTTATCCAAAGTATTTAGAATAGGTTACTGGGCTGGGTATCGAGTTCGATACATTTTAGGCACCGACCGAATTGCCTCCTAAACAATCGAGTATCAAAAAATGTCTTGTCGTTCGGTACCAAATTTCGATACCTAAGGGGTTAATCTTGTCAACGTCAGTAATAAGCATGTAGCATGCTAGAGGTCCAAATTTAAAAGTGCTGGTGATTTGGCTGTGTTTAGGCATCAAGGAAAAACACTAGTAACAGAAAATGGTTTGAGTTCCAGGACTGAGAATGTTATCAGTAATATTACTAACACTGTTCTACATTACAGAGAAATACTAAACCATAATAATGAGCCTTTAAAATATAAAGTTTACAAGCGCACGCACGAAGCGAGCAGGAGTGACACCGGGAAAAGCGGTAATGATTCTGAATGTGTCGGAAAAACCAGCAAGAGACTGTCTGAACATTTTGTTAATTTATAGAGAGAAATGCACATTCGGGTTGAGCAAACAGACGATGATCTCGGGATCAATGATGGTCAGAGTGATTACCAATAGCTGATGCTTTTGACCATGTCATGACGATATTTGACTCATTTTCCCATTAAATAATTATTATTATTAGACTATTATTATTATCAAATTAATATTACGAATAATTTGCCCGTAAACACAAAGACACATGTTTGAAGAAACACTCTTTATTATATTATTTATGAGTACTGCAAATTACCTCAGACATCTCCGTTCAGGAGGTGCTTTGAGTTCAATTCACTTTATTTCCACAGAGCAGTTTATTGTGAACACAACTCTAAATAAAATGGTTATTTTTACATTTAGAATTATTTTTATGTCTTCATTTGTGTAAGTAATTTTCCACCTGCATGTTTACACTGATTCTTGCCTGACAGTAAATGGAAAGGTGGTTATGTACAGTATCTCACAAAAGTGAGTACACCCACGTCATTATAGAGGAGTGGAAGAGGACTCCAGTGGCAACCTGTTAAGCTCTGGTGAACTCCATGCCCAAGAGGGTTAAAGCAGTGCTTGAAAATGATGGTGTGGCCACACAAAATATTGACACTTTGGGCCCAATTTGGACATTTTCACTTAGGGGTGTACTCACTTTTGTTGCCAGCTTTTCAGACATTAATGGCTGTGTGTTGAGTTATTTTGAGGGGACAGCAAATTTACACTGTTATACAAGCTGTACACTCACTACTTTATATTGTAGCAAAGTGTCATTTCTTCAGTGTTGTCACATGAAAAGATATAATCAAATATTTACAAAAATGTGAGGAGTGTACTCACTTTTGTGAGATACTGTGTATATATAAATATATATATTATTTTATCACTTTATTATTTATTTATTTTCTTTTTCGTTTCGTTTGGAGTGCAATTTGAATTTAGAAATGTATTTGATTTAAGTTTTTAGTTTTTTAAATAAATGATTTTATTTTCAATGCAAAATTAATAAAGCAAGAATATTCTCTTATCCCTCAGCCCAAGGTTTCCGATGTAATTGGATATATATATATATCGTGAAGGAGGGAACAAAACAAATGTATTCACACATGATATATTTTCCTGGATAACGAAATACCCGATAGGTAGAGAATGCACAGATGAAGCTGCTTTGCCAGAGAAATGTTCACAAATGTTGAAAAAAAAAAAAGTTGAAAAACACATTTTAAATGCACTTATTTTTTTCCAGTTTCATTTGAACTTTTAGTTAAAATAAATGGTAAAAAAAAAAAGTTCAAAGTTTGAAATCAAGGTGTCTTGCTTTATTGTGTAAGCTTAAACCTAACCATGTTAGGATCACGAAAATAATCCAATAGTATCACCTAGCGTCCAATCAGCGGTAATACGGTTCGTCGTTTTCTTGCTGAGCTTCTTTTTTTTTCTTTTTTTTGACCAAAGTATTGAAAAATACTAAGATACTAAAGATATCTGTATCGATATCAGAAAAATTTTGAACTATACCCAGCCCTAAGTGGAATACATTTCAAAAGTAACCCTCACAACCCTGCCAATAGGCTTTTGTTTACATCACAGCCATGAACCATGAATTGCTACTTGCAATTGCAAGTCAGTCTGAAGCAGGTGTATTAGAGTGGGGGACATTCTCATTCTAGAGAGCATTTGATTGGAGAAAAAATTGTCATCATCATTAGTTTTGGTTCATTTTCCCAGAAGAGAAAGGCTGTTGCGTACATCAGCTAAAAGTTAATTTTGTCAACTTTTAGGAATATACTAGCATATAGATAGCTTCAAAGCTAAAAGACATCGAGTAAAAGCCACAAAACTTCAGTTTTTTGTTTAAAAATAAGGCTTAGGTTTTTGTTTTTCGTCTGTGGATGAATGGAGTCTTTAAACTGGAAGTGATGAATAGGTTTGTGCTGAGGTTAGATTTGTTCTCTGTCACAGGTAATATAGTTGGGGTCGGCCAGTGCCTGGTCCATGGAATGACAGTTGTCATCAGGAAGAAGTTCAGTGCTTCTAAGTTCTGGGATGACTGTATCAAATACAACTGCACTGTGAGTAATTATATATATATTATGCAATATTTAATTCTGTGCACATATTTGTTTGTGAATAGAAAGTTGTTTTGAACATTCCTTTGTTGTGGCATAATGTTGATTTAACACAAAAAATATATTTTGACTCGTCCCTCATTTTCTAAAAAACTAAAAAAAGCAAAGATTTACAGTGAGACATTTACAATGGAAGTGAACCTAGGGCAAAATTTTCAATTTTAAAATACTTTTTCAAAATTATAGCCACAAGACATAAACCGGATGCATGTTAATATGATTTTAGTGTGATAAAATCACTTTCTAACCTTTTCTGTGTAAAGTTATTGCCAATTATACAACTTTGTTGCCATGACAATGTAATGTCAACAAACCCTAAATGAACTGTAAAAATGGTGATTTAAACAACTTTACAGCTCAAATAATACATGAGTTTTAACATAAGATTTAATGTAATTGCTTTTATAAAAGTATAAGCTTCATATTTCTACCTTTTTAAACCCTCCAAAAATTGGCCCCATTCACTTCCATTGTAAGTGCCTCACCAGAACCACGTTTTTTGCTTTTATTAAAGAAAAGGAGGGATGATTTGAAATAATTTTTTGTGGAAATCAACATTATGCCAGAAATGCTGTCCGTTGAGCTTAACTTTTATTGAACCCAGAATATTCCTTTAAGGCACAGTTCACCCAAAGATAGAAATTGTCATATTTTTCTCTATAAACAGTTCCTTTAAAATACACACAACTTTGAAAGTATAGACTAAAGACTTAAACATGTTATGTGTTAAAAAGAAACTAGTGTCTAACCTTGTCTGTGGCAAGTTATATCCAGTTTTTCAGCTCATGTCATGACCATGCAAAGCCAATGAAAATGTTACATTTTGCATAATGTGAGCACTAGAAAGGGATGACTGCATAGAGATAAATCATTATGCAGATTATTCACAAGTAAACTCTAATCATTTCTGGCCCTCAGATCGTGCAGTACATTGGTGAGATCTGTCGCTATCTGCTCAACCAGCCAAAGAAGGACACTGAGCGACAGCACAAAGTGCGCATGGCCCTCGGTAACGGCCTCCGCCAGTCCATCTGGGAAGAGTTCACAAGCCGCTTCAACATACCACAGATCGCAGAGTTCTATGGAGCAACCGAGTGTAACTGTAGCCTGGGCAACTTCGACAACAAGGTCGGCCCAAACAAAAGTGCACTTTGAACTGTCTGTAAAAAGCCTTTATCAGTTGCACGCTTTTAAATCTTAATGGTTAATACCATTACATGAAGATACAAGAGCATTTAAGAAGCTGCAGCAATTTTATGAAGCCATTTGCAAGATGTTCAATATTCAAGCACAGCTGGTAATGAGCCATTTCAGCTGATAAATGTTTTATATTGCTGGGTGCTGTAATGTAGTTTTAAAGAGTCTGTGGGATGGGGTCATCAGATAGACTGCGATTTTTAAGGCAATACACTGTGTTTTATCTACAGACGGGGGCTTGTGGCTTCAACAGTCGGATTTTACCCTACTTCTACCCCA
Source organism: Xyrauchen texanus (assembly GCF_025860055.1). Classification (NCBI taxonomy): domain Eukaryota; kingdom Metazoa; phylum Chordata; class Actinopteri; order Cypriniformes; family Catostomidae; genus Xyrauchen; species Xyrauchen texanus. The sequence goes on along the minus strand of NC_068318.1, from coordinate 9,196,715 downwards.
TCCGCTTGGTGAAAGTGGATGAGGAGACCATGGAGCTGATCAGAGGACCTGATGGAGTTTGTATCCCATGTGGCCCAGGTACATTTCTCAAACAAATTGAATGTACTCACATTTTCTTGAGAAAATTTAAAAACTAGCTCTAGAATCATCTTTGTTTATATTTCCTAATTTTGTGTCTCAGGTGAACCAGGTCAGTTGGTGGGCAGAATCATTCAGAACGACCCTCTTAGACGGTTTGACGGCTACGTCAACCAATCAGCCACTAATAAGAAGGTTGCCAATGATATTTTCAAAAAGGGAGATAGTGCCTACCTCTCAGGTATTGTATATTGCCATCATCAAAAATGTGCACTCCCATATACATCCAAGAGCGAAAAGACAACGCTAATTAAGTCGCAGACAAAACTCCTATTTACACTTCAGTCATCTGACAATTCAAATATCACTCACTTAATGCACAATAAAACTCATTTGCAGTGTTCATTTTTCAAGTTCTTGTTTGTCTTGAAGAAAATATCCTTTACATTTATTGAGTATTTTGCTGTCATGTTCATACATTTTAGTAAATTTTACTAAAATGGCATGTAATTTTAGTCAGTAAAAAAAGAATTTTTAGTTGACAGTAATGTGAAAAATGACAAATGTATCAAACAGTAACAGACCACATTTTTTCAATATTTAAGCATTTTGAAAATGCATAAGCATATGCACCAATCAGCCACAACATTAAAGCCACCTGCCTGCATTTCATCTCATGAAATAATTGCATAAAATGAATATACTGAAGCTACTTAGAGTAGTAATACAAGCGATCATGAAGAGCTGTTTTGTGACTGATTCACTTCACATCACCTAACTGGCTCATATTACACACAAAAATTATCTTTTGCCACCACCTGCTGGCTAACATATATAATGTAAAAAAAAAAAAAAAAAAAGGCAAACAGTAGCTCTTAACACATATGCACTGCTCTTACACTTTAGTTTAGAATGCCATGAACACAAGCGGAGTGATACACACACAGTGAAACGTCGGAGCGCTGATGGTGTCTCCCATCCAATCAGATTCGATGACCGGAACTAACTGGTGTATGTATATGTATGTATATATATTAGAGCCGGTACTTTAACGCGTTAATTAAGATTAATTAATTACACAAAAAATAACACGTTAAACATTTTTTACGCATTTTAATCACACTTATTTTTGCACCGCGGAACGTTTCTCACTGGATGAGTTTCGGCGGACCGAATATACTGGAGCACCAACTAGCGTTCATGACTTCAAACAACAACAAACCACAGTGAACATTAACGAAGAAGCTGACGAGACCGCTTTGTTTGGCCTCGTGGATGGGAAATTTTGTTATTAAAAAGCGAACGGATGGAAGCGTCGATAAGAGCATGGTTGTGTGCAAGCTATGCAACAAGGAATTTGCATATCACCGCGGCACATCGAGCCTCAAGTATCACCTCAACGCAAAACATATTGCAGCATATAGCGGTTATTGAGAGTTGGACTTCGTCTGTTATGGCCTCTGAAGCAACAGAGAGATGTTTTCTAAATGTACTTGAAAGTATTGTGTTTTACTTAAAGAAACAGTTTACAGAAGGTCTACCTACATATAGGCTACCTGAATTTCTGAAATGTACTATATTTCTATATATGCTATTGTTACACTTAATGGCAAAAATTACACTGGTCTGCTGGACTTGGTTGAACAAAAATAAACAATATTTTGTTGCTTAAGCTTATGTATTCAGTCATTATTCAATGGTATACTAAAAATCCATGTGGAAAAAATTACTTCTCACTGTTCTCAGGTCAAATATTTATGCAATTAAAATGCGATTTAATTTCGATTAATTAATTACAAAGCCTCTAATTAATTAGATTCATTTTTTTAATCGAGTCCCGGCCCTAGAATATATTCATAAAAATGCATCATTTTGATTCTAAGCTGTTGTGGTCTTGATTGTGGTGAATATTAGTGACACATTCGCTCTTGAATAGGCCGCACATATATAGACAAATGGATAATAAAACTTGCTTTTTATTTCTCCTCTCTCAGGGGATGTGTTGGTGATGGACGACTACGGCTACATGTATTTCAGAGACCGTACAGGAGACACATTCCGCTGGAAAGGGGAGAACGTCTCCACCACTGAGGTGGAGGGGACACTGAGCCGTCAGCTGGATATGAAGGACGTGGTGGTGTACGGAGTGGAGGTGCCAGGTAATCAGAATTTCCTCTCCTATTTTTGTGTTTGTATTCAAAGTATAGGATGATCTATCGAATTTCAATATATCTAGAACCAAAATAACGATGAACCATATTGAGGCAAAACGTTATATTCCTAAATTTGAAACATTGTTTTCTGTCCTTGTGTTCCTAAAGGAAAAGACCCATCAACATCATAATCTCTCTATCTCTTGAATTTTACCCCTACTGCACTTTTTTTCTAAACTGTTTACAGAGTTCACACAAGGTCCTTGAATTTCTTAAAGTGCCTGAATTTAGCTTTTTGAAATCTAAGTACTGGATTTCCTGGAAAATCGCCTTGAATTGTTGAAAAGTGCTTGAAATTAAAACTGACCATTTCTTCTGTTCTGTGTAACATGTATGTATCTATGATGAGATCCTGTCCAGATACGCTTTAATCAGCTAAAGCTAACGGTAAAGGAAAGTAGTATTCTAGCAGTCAACATTTTGATGTCTTTACAGAATACAGTATGCTTCAGTTGGTTTTAGATCATTAGTATGTATTAAATTTATAATGCAGTAACATGAATGATTGGCTGCCCAGCCAGAGTGCAGTGGAGAATAATCTATATGAAAAGAGCTGACTGCAGCATCTTTAGAAGGTCTCTGGGACTGCACAGCCAAGTCTTGCCTTGGCCTGCCTCTGGTTCTGCTTATTACACTAGATCTGAACAGGAGTGCTGAATATAGCGCTGTACATTTGAGACTGCCGTCTGGAAGACACACTCTCACCTTCACAACAAAGGCATCAGCAGTTCTTGTGAAATTGTTGGTCTGCTATATATAGACACGTGTGTGTTTTTAGGAGTGGGGGAAAAATGTAATTGATTCAACGATGCATCACAATGTTAATCCTCATGATTCTGCTTGGATCAATAAAAAACAACAACATTACCAATACAGATTTGTAATGCAACATTGCAAAACCTCATGTAGCATGCATCTACAGTGGCATTTATACCACAAAGGTGTCCGTGTACACTGATGTAAACAAACATACGTGGCGGCCTTCACATTAGTTTAACAGCTAAAGAAAAAAAAGGAGAAATACTTATTCTGTTTCTAAAACCCTATTTTTGTTCATCTTCATACTGAATTTGAAAGAAAACTCTCAGCAAAGATTTGCACCACTACATTGATTCTGAAAATGTGAGGTGCATTGGGAAAGGTCTTAAAGGGATAGTTCACCAAACAAATGAAAATTCTGCCATCATTTACTCACCCTCGTGCCATCCCAGATGTAAATGACTTTCTTCTGCTGAACACAAATTAAGATTTTTAGAAGAATATTTCAGCTCTGTAGGTCCATACATTGAAAGGGAATGGTGACCTGAATTTTGAAGCTCCAAAAAGCACATAAATGTAGCACAAAAGTAATCCATAAGACACAAATGGTTTAATCCATGTCTTCAGAAGTGATATGATAGGTGTGTGTGAGAAACAGATACATTTAAGTCCGTTTTTACTATAATTTCTCCTCCCTGCCCAGCAGGTGGTGAGATGCATAAAGAATGTGAATCAACAAAAACAAAAAAGAATTTACTTTTTGTAATATTGATCTGTTTCTCACCATCATATCACTTCTAAAGTCATGTATTTTACCACTAGAGTCATATGGATTGCTTTTTTGCTGCCTTTTATGTGCTTTTTGGAACTTAACAGTTCTGGCACCCATTCACTTGCATTGTATGGAGCTACAGAGCTGAAATATTCTTCTAAAAATCTTTGTTTGTGTTCTGCAAAATAAAAAAGAAAGTCATACACATCTGGGATGGAATGAGGGTGAGTACATGATGAGAGAATTTACATTTTTAGGTGAACACATTCCTTTAACTTAAAGCCTGAACCCTGACCCAAAGTGACCCTAACCAACTGGTACATTTTAAGCCTGAACTTGAAATCCTTCACTATTCATAAACTTGTAAACATTCATCACAACTATTAATCAAAGATATAAATAAGTTACATTTTCCAGCCCTAGTAAACGTAAACAGTTTTAACAAGGTACGGCGGCATCTCTGAGCACTAGAGTAAAAGTGGAAAAAACATTGGCTCACCATTTATCATGCGCTGAAACTTTGCTGGGTTGTATGAAGTCATCTTTGCAACCTGAACTTCTTTAAAGCATTGAATATTTATGACATATAGCGCAACAAATTAAACTGAACGCAGGTGTCTCGAGATGCACTTCTAAAAATGAAAGTTCTTTGACAGTGACAAAGTGTCCAAAAAAGAGGCGGTGCTTTGTAAGATGCTGTAAAAACAGCGAAACGTGGTGCAACAGTCAAAGATGTCTGTTCAACGTTTGTTTACAAAGGAAAAATAACTGAAAAACAGTGCAGACACATGCAAAAACGCATTCAGTGGAAACTGCTTCTGCAGGTCCCATCGGGCTCTGTTCGGGTAGTAGACCTCTGGTCTCTGTGCGTCAACTTACATTTTAATATGCTTGTTCACACTTTTTTACTGAAGAATTATTATAAGCCCTTTATGAAAAATTCGAGCTTCACAATTCGGCTTTCGCCTGTCTAGCCCCATAGCCTTTCATTTTAAGTTCATTACTGTGAATATTTTTGCTTACCGGTATTATTATATTTTATATTAGTTATATTCTGTGGTAGTCAACATTTCTCGGATGGTGTTGATGGAGCTTAAGTTGTGCCATGCTCTCTTCTTGTTTGCAGCAGTTCATAGATCTCTGTTCTTAGAGCAATGACATATGATCTGACTAAACAATGATCTCCATATCCTTACTCCATTTCTTTTAATCCACAGTGACTCAGCATCTCTATTTTAATAGGCTTGGCTTATGCAATTTAGCTTCCTGTGGGGTTGATATGGGACCTGAGATTGTGTGATGGTGAGGGAAAGGTGCGTAAATGGTTTGAAGGGATTTACATGGATGTTTTACCTCAGGTGCTGAAGGTAAGGCAGGGATGGCGGCCATTGCAGATCCAGATCACAGCACAGACCTGGAGAAGTTCAGCAAGGATCTGGAGAAAGCTCTTCCGCCCTATGCTCGACCCGTGTTCCTACGCTTCCTACCAGAAGTGAACAAAACAGGTGACCATCTGAGGCATATTGTACGCTAAGATAGCGAAATTATGTAAAAATCTACTTTTTAATCATATGGACCGTTATGGACAGTTGGTACTGTGCCGGTAAGATTTTATATCCTCAATTTAGAGGGGTATTTGTGGTACACACAAACGTATAAAATTATCTTTTTATTTCTTATTTATTCATGTTCTTTCGGTTATTTCAGGGACTTTCAAATTCCAGAAGACCGACATGCGACGGGACGGATTTGACCCCAACATCGTTTCTGATAAACTCTACTTCCTGGACTGCACTAAGGGAAGGTATATAGAGCTGAATGCAGAGATCCACCGCAACATCGTCTCAGGAAAGCAGAAATTATGAGACAATTGCTGCCCTCCACCCATTCCCTCACTCTCCCTGAAACTCCACTTTCAGCAGGCCTCAAACCCCGCCCCCATCCAAACCCGCCCCTCGTTACCTCAGCAAACACAGTGAGGGGCTGCAGGAATACACCATGGTCATGTTCAAGTCCCCATTGGTTAATTTGGACACCCAAGCAACCCTGTTGTCGACAGCCAACACCATCTACAACGAGACGGGACTGGGCTGGGCGGGGGATACGGCCATATTGAAATTTAAAAAAAGCAAAAATATAAAAAGAATAAAAGCAATTTAGTAAACAAGAATGCAAAAAAATTTAAAATGAAAAGGCAAAAGGATCAAATACACATGTCTGTCAAACAGTAAAGCATTCCCTTAGCCTGAGCTGCACAATGCTTGCCTAGCTATAAGAGTCGGGATTTGTGATTGGCCCTCGCTTGTTTTGATGGGTTTGATGAGTAGCTGCCATTGTGAATGCACCCTATTAAGCCATGACCAAAAACCATGTGAATAGACATGCAATACAAACCCAGCACTGGCTCTGCATTTGTCTAGCTCCATGACTTGATCAATGCTATTTATTTAAATGTAAAACATGCACCAAATACAGTATATATAAGTTGTAGAGTAGTTTCTCATCTATTTATGTCATGATTCTGTGTACTACATTGAAAACTTCTTGTATGATTGCACTGCTACGGTGTCCATCTATTTAAACTTTAGGCCCAACCATACTCTACAGAAGTACATTAACTCATACCCTTCTGGCTATGTAAGTGCTTGTTTTTTTTTTTTTTTTTTTTTTTTGGTTTTTTCATACTTGTGTTAAATATGTTTTGGTCCATAGTGTGAGCTGACAGCATGAAATCTTTCATTTTCATCAGTGTTTATGCTGATCGGCAGCGTGTGGCGGGGTGTAGGCCTGGTGCAACATTGTGCAGACTGGGCGGCATGGGTTTGCTAGAAGTGTCGACCGTTATGTTTTCGACAAGGACATCATGGATTCTCTGCAGTACACTATAGTGGACTATGCATGGAGGTTTATGGAAGTTGTGTAATACTCTGGTGCTAAAGAACACGTCTCTTTTCAATCTGCGTAGTGGGGGGCGACTTTCCTGGATAAACTGTGAACTGGCCTTGCTCCTTGATGGGAAGAGATCGGAAGCAGGAGAATGAAGGGAAATTGATGTTTGTCATCTGTACCTTCCGAGTTAAAGTTTTTCTTTCAGCAGGATGAATGATTGCAAACAGAGCAATGTGCCTTACTGTCAGGTCACCATGTAGTGTTATTGCTCTTGTCCTGTATCATTACACTCGACTCAGACTGGTCCTCATTCTATTAGCTTATTTACCCCATTCGTGTCTCTTTAAAGCGATGGTTCACTTAAAATGTTTTATTCTGTCATTATTTGCATCTGCCATCAGTTAACAGCCACTTAAGGGGACGATATTTTGTGAACAACTTAAATTTCAATCTTTTCCTCACACAAAGCTGTCAAAAAGAATGTAATATGGGTATGGAATGATGACAGAATTTTATGTTTTTGGTGAACTATTTTTTTTATATTTTATTCTGAAGCTTGCTTCTGCTGTCCTAATAGGCGTCCTTTAACTTCTGTGATCATTTTTGCATGATCTTCTCTTGCAAACTTTCCCACTCATCCACTGACAGTTTATTTATACCGTAGCAAGTATTTAACTGTGTGTCTGTGCATGTGCGAGGAGATGATGTCATGATTGTGTGACAGCCCTTGAATTTCTCCGGTCCCCATTTTGTTTGCCACTGCACATGATCATACAGCACAGACGAGAGGAAAACAATAAACTGTGTTAATATTATATGGGTTAATCTCACAAAGAAATGTCAAGGTCATATTTTACTCCAAAATTAAAAATGAAGACATTTTATTGAACAAAAGAATATGAAAGCCATTTTTAGTGCCTAGCCTATTTGTCATGACAGTTAGGCATGTTCTACCCCCTCATTTCTGTTATGACAAAAATGGAAAAAAATATCATTCCCATTACCGTAATGTGAAAAATCTTATTCTTATTACCATAATGACAAAAAAAAGTATCATTACTGTAATATAAAATCTCATTCCATTTCCGTAATGTGAAAAATCTTATTCTTATTACCATAATGACAAAAAAGTATCATTACTGTAATATAAAATCTCATTCCTTTTCCGTAATGTGAAAAATCGTATTCGTATTACCATAATGACAAAAAAAGTATCATTACTGTAATATAAAATCTCATTCCATTTCCGTAATGTGAAAAATCTTATTCTTATTACCATAATGACAAAAAAGTCTCATTCTTATTGTCGTAAGTAAAAACAAAAACCATTCTCATTACCGTGATGTGAAACAACATTTTGTTCAAATCGTATTTTCTTTGCCTAAATAACAAAAACTTTCGTTCTCATTACTGTAATGACAAAAAAACAATCATTTTCATTACTATAATGGCAATTTATTTTATAAAAATTATGAAAAATCTCATGCTAATTATCATTAACAAAATCGTATTCTTATTATCATGATGAAATAAATCTCATTACTGTAATGCAAAAAATGGCATCCTCATTGTCATTATCAAAATGTATCAAACTTATGAAAAATCTCATGCCAATGATGGAAAAAAATCTCATTACCATAATGTGAAAAATCTCATCCTCATTTACAGAACCCAAAAAAAATTCTAATTACAGTAAAAACAAAAACCATTCTCATTACCGTAATGGGAAAAGTTTTGTTCTCTATCATAACAAAAAAAAAATCTTTGACTAAATAAAATTTTTCGTTCTCATTACCGTAATGACAAAAAAAGCTATAATTCTCATTACCATAATGACAAAAATAAATCTCATTCTCATTACCATAATTTAAAAAAATCTAATTCTCATTAATGCAATGATGATCTTTTAATCATTTTCCATATTTTCCAGACACCATAAATCCATAAATTAACATATCTATGTAAATGGATAGATAAATAGATATTCAATTTTATTTATTTATTATATTTTTATTTATTTTTTTGCAATAAAGTAATGAGAATTGGAATCAGGGATGTGCTTTTATTAGCATAATAATGTCCCAGTTCAAAACCTTTAATTGTTCAAATAAATGCATTTAATGTCGTAATGCAACATAATTTATATTTGTTTGTTTAGATTTTGGGGTGAAATATGAATAAGGCATGTTTTTGACAGTTTAATGAGATTCACCTAAATAGTGGTACCGGATATCTAGAAATTTGATTAATCAAGCCCAGGCCACAGCAGTGGCATAACTGGTTAGTCAGCCATTATTTAGTTTTCTAGTGATTTGTACTTTCATTATCACTTGAATGTTCTTCTTTTCTTTTTTTTTTTAAGTTAATTTGTAAAATAATGAGCTGTTCTGATTTGTTGTGGATTGAGCTTTATTTTTCCTTTAAGCTTGCTATCTTTTTTTTGTTTGTCTTTGTTCTGGGTGTGTGAAAGAGAGGGAAAGCACATCTAACACCACACTGAGAAGGATTTGAGACTTCATTTGAAGTCTGAAATCTAATCTTCATATCTTTCTCATTACGGTGTGTGTTAGTTTTTGTGTCCAATGACAACAAGAATCCTTACTAGGGAACTTTGCTGAGGCCTCTCTTGATAATCTCTCTCCGTTAAAAGGATGGTTCACTGTTCAAAAAAGAAACTTTCAGCAATCATTTACTCACCTTTGTTGTTAAACTTTTTTTCCATTGAATGCAAAAGAAGAATTTGAGGAATCTTTATGTAGCTCTTTTCCAACAGTTCATAGAGACCACATCTTTCAAGTCTACACACTACTAAAAGTCTTCTGTTAATAAAAGTCCAAAACTGAATAATGTTTCACAGAAAATCTTAAAATACTGATTTGAAATTACATGAGGCTGAAAAAAATAAGGATACCATTTTCATTTTTGGGGTGAGCTGTTCTTTTATAATCTCATAAATACACACATACTTGTGCATGCACACAAAAATTACCTTCAGTTTCTGTAATTTCCTCAAATTATGTATTGCTGCATAACTTTTGTGTATTTGTAAACATTAGCTATGTGAAATGCTGAAGGCAGTACTGTGAATAATTTTATTGCCTATTTATTTTTTAAAAGAATCAACTCCTTGTTTTCAGTCTGAACATCAAAAGTTTTAAAGGGATCCCTTTGTGTGTGCAAGTGTGTGTCGGTTTATTTTTAGGTAATGTGTGACGTTGTTTGCACTAGGTGAAATGTGATGCAGTTCTTGCTTCTGTCCACGAGGTTGTGCTGTTGCTCATTCAGTGGCTCCAGGCCCCAGTCCACAAACCTTCCCTCTTAGTGCTCAGAATCAGAATGGCTGTACAAATCTCAATGCACTGATGTTTTCATGAATTACATTTAACTTGATTATTTAGTAAGTATTTTTCCACATTTTTTGGTAATAGCTTTAATTTACAAAGCCACAAAGGACCATTTGCAATGGTTTGTTCAACATTAACATTATATTGCTTTATTTTTATATTGTTTTATTGAGCACCAAAGGCAATGCACATTTTTAAGCAAGGAACACTTGTTTGTATTATTTTATATTTTATTCTCAAAACTGTACCAATTTTTCACAATTTTTAAACGACTGATCTTAAATGCACTTTTGTTTTGCCATTTTCTGTTCGGTACTCAGGAACAACATGCAAAGGCAGATGAGAGAAGGGAAAGGTGAGCTGGCTGCTCCGTTAGTCAACAGTGTGTCTGTGTGTGTGTGAGCGAGTGTGTGTTTATGTAGAGGTGTGTGAGGTGTGCCGTGTCACACTGACGTCCTCTTGTCTTTAAGACTAGCTGTACATCAGGCTCTTTGAAAAACAATAGAATCCAAGAGTACATATTAATAAAAAATATATTAATTCTACAAAGTGTCTCTATTTTATTTGACCTTTTTTTTGTGTACATCAAATGAAATTGTGTTAAAAATGACTGCATGCATTAGTGTTCTTTCAAAAAAGCAGGATGAGATGTACAAGTGCACATTTTTATGATATTTTGTGTGTGCAGGAAGTCTTCATTTGGAACAGTATGTTTAATTTGTAATGAAAGGCTCTGCTTGAAAAGTGTATGTGCTATCTTTCTTTAAAATAAATGCCTCTTAATTTGATATTTAGTTTTTTAAAGTGTGGCTTTGGTGTCCAAATATATTTGAGGCCGCTGTAGAAATGAATGGTGCCTCTGTTGGATGTGTTCTTGCATTTGATTAGCTGGATTAGTCAGTGGGAGGAGCCTATATGGTTAGCACCCCTTTGACAGACCCTGCATAGTCCAGAATCCCACTTTCCTGGCTGTGTTTCTCTTCCACGGAACCATGAAGATTGCCTTGGTGACCAGCTCTTTGGTGATGCTCTTCTTGATAGATGTCCACGCCAATGTCCAACCACAGAAGAACTTTGACCTCCAGAGGGTGAGAACATTTGCCGTCTATTTTACATGATGTTTTGGAGGAGAGAGCAGTTTTTCATTTTGCATAGACCAGTTTTGAATAGACCAGGTTTTTTTTTTTTTTTTCTGTGGAAGTTTAGCATGTAATGTTATGGGGTTAAAGACTAGTAGTAACAACATATAATTATATTTCACAGCTATTTGAAAATTGACTATTTTTTTGAGGGTCCAGGCTGTGACGCTTGCAATTTTGACACCTCTATAGATACTCCTCCAGTGTTATCCCAGATTCAGACAGCTGAAATATGACATTTAAGGAACTCTTGAGCAACTTTTTTTTTCTTTCTCAATGCTAAATATGGACAAACAGAAGATTTTCATGTCTGTTTGAATATAATAGAACAGGGTAATACTCAACAGAACATCGATTGCATTTACAGAAGAGAGAGAGACAGTGTAATGCAGTCAGTGTTGCAACAAGGAACAGATGATTTCTTCAGTTATTCGGCCTCTAATAATCAGTGTTGGGTGTAATCTGATTTCAAAGTGATTATTTACTGTACTTTTAGCAAAAAAAAGAAATAAAAGACTATTGTAACGCATTATGATAACCGGCAGATGTGCAGCATACCTTTTACATTTTAAATACAAAATCTTTACAATATTTTACTGTAAGATAACATGTATTGTTAATAAATATATATATATATTTTTTTTATTTTATTTTTGTTTTACCTTATACTAGGTTACTGTAACTACCTGTTAACCAATTAATGTTTTGTTTTTTTTACTGTAGCATTTTTACATAATTTTACCGTTAATATTACAGAATGTTTTGCAGTGTAATAATCAATACAGCTACTGACTTTCAATGCAGGTAATCACTTTACGTACTGTACATTACTTGGACTACACATTTCTAAAATAGCATTATTTTTGTATAATTTAAATTATGATCGTATGTGCATCTGTTTGTGTTTCTGTGACTGTCTAATGACTCACTGAAGGGGAGAAATATAAGGTGCTAGCATGTGTATATGTGCAACAACGAAGAATGTGGAAATATACTGTAGACATTATTTTCAGTTTGTTAAAGAAATGAACTTTTCTGTGAAAAGTGTTTTAGAAAGTAACTTGAAAGTAAATAGGTAATGTAAATACTTTAGATGATATAGTCACTTAAGTGAGCTGATTACAATGTTATAAAAAGTAATTTGTAATGTGAAGTGTATTGCGTTTTATATAGCAACTTTCTAATATTGCTAATAATACTGAGATGTTTCAAGGTTTATGGAGAAAAGTGCTGGTTCTTGGTTTGGTTTGTGTACATTAGTGTATACATGGAATTCTTTGTTTAAAACATGCCACTGGAAAACATGAAATTCTGGGAAGTACAAATTGAAATGTGTGTACAACTCTCTGTTAAGTACAGGAGACTGGTATTATATATAGATCGATATAAATAGATACAAGTATAAATCTAAAGGCATTACAACTCTAGGCCAGTGGTTTTCAACAAGGGGGCACAAGATGACTTAAATTATTTAAAATCTTTTAGATTATAAGAATTTAGGTAAATAAAAATGGATCAACTCAATGGATCAACTTATTTGTTGATCATTCTGCAAAATTGGATCCATTTCAAAATGGTAATTTTTTGAAGTAAATTCCTGTAAGATTTTAACATTGTACTGGACAAATAATGTCTAAGTGTTAATAAACTGCATTATATGAAACTGCATTTATACAGTATGTATGTAAGATATAGCTATGCCTTAAAACAGACACCAGGTTGACAATTGTACAATTCATTCAGCAATCACTAGATTTAAGCTCAAGATCATCACTAAAAGGTGTTTAGAAAAAGTATTTAATGCTGATATTAATGCTGATATTTCTACAAAACAAATAGTGTTTCATTATATGTTGTTTTATGTACAAAATCATGGTAACCAAGTTAAGACAAAAGTAAAAAAAAAAAATGGATAAGAGAAGCTTACTTGTACTGTTCATATACTAAGACAACGAAGATGGCATTATGACATTTATGGAATTATATAATATTTTAATAAAAGAGCGTAATAATGGTAACAGGGTTGATATAACTTTGGAACACAACTTTAAGGACCCTATTTTAAGAGTGCTATAGCGCTAATCGCAGCACCAAGCAATATGTCAAATGCCCAAAATCAGTGGGCGTGGCCATCAAGTTTTGGTATTTTTGTGCAAGCATGCGCTAACTCTAAGCACAAGTGAGTTTGGCAAAATTGTTGATACATTTTGTTTCATAAAACAGCTACGACAGTGATTGGGGACATAATTTGATGTTCCACTGTAGGAACTTCGTTTAGACTTTGCACTGAAAACAGACGTGCTTTTGAAACATCTTAGCGTAACGCCCTGTTGCTCTTAGATTTAGCGACTATTTGCACGGTTGTTGCACGCACACAATCATGAAAATAGAGCACTTCATCTCTGTGCTGTAAGTTCTGCACCACAAGATGGTCTGTTTATGTTCAGTTTGCAGGAAAGTGGTATCGGATCGGCCTCGCCTATGATTCTCCAGGTTTTGTTGCGTTTAGAAGCGGACTGACCATTTCTATGGGCATAGTGGAACCAAAGGAAAATGGAGATGTCAACATGACAATGTGGAGTTTAAGGTGTGTGAGAGAATCTCTTTAAAAAGCAAAACTAATTGTAACCTTACATGATTGACCTTGGCTGAATAATACTTTTCCTTACATAGTTACTGACCATTTATAACTTAAAATCTAGTAATACACTCACTGTGTTTTGCGGTTTGGCCCAGTCCCATGTCTCCTGTCCCCCTTTTACATGTGATTACACGCAGGTTGTCTGGTTGCCAACGTAAGCTCTATGTTTATGAGAAGACGTCTGTGCCCGGCCAATTTAACTACTACAGCACTCGTAAGTTGACGGCAGAGATTTATCACAGAATAATGAGACATCATAGCAAACTTTATGTAGACCAGTGATTGATGTCTGAATTTTGGGGAAACAATAATAATAATTGTCAGTTTGTATTATTATTTAAAGGTCATAGAAGAGTAAAGGATGTTACTGTGGTGGAGACAAACTACACAGAGTATGCATTGGTCCTCAAACACAGGAAGTTCAACAAGAAGTACACACAAGTATCACTTTATGGTAAGCTTTTCATTAACCACAGTGTGAAATTGTAAAATAAACATTTAGGGTCAGTGTATCTGTTTGTAACTTTTTTCACTGCCTCCATTTTCATTGTAGGCCGCACTAAAAAATTAAGAGCCGATCTGATAGAGAAGTTCAGAGCGTATGCCACAGCTCGAGGATTTTCCAAAGACTCCATACTGACTCCACCACTACCTACTGGTAAACATGCAAACTGCAGTATATTTACACATTAGCACTGTTCCCAAACCTATTAAGCTGGCTATTTTGACAGCATTTTAAGGCTTCATAAGCCTGCTCTACACACGAAAACTGTTCCCCAATTGCCCCCCTGGATTTGCCTCAAGACCCTACAGAAACTTGTGAATTGGCACCCCGTGAGTGTCGGTTGAGTCTCTCATGCACTTCTCATGCTGTCTATGTAAAGTGGTTCAAATCTGTTCAATATTGAGGTTCTATGATAATTAAGATGTTACCTTAGAAGTTGGTTGCCTGATGTAAGCGGTAGGCTGCAAGGCAGCACACTAGGTTTGGGGAAAAAAGCTACATTAGCCAGTAGCAGTTCTAACTTTTTTGGCACCCTGGGCCAAAAAAGTTAGAACTGCTACTGGCTAATGTAGCTTTGTTCCCAAACCTAGTGTGCATCAGAGGCAAAAATCTAGAGTTCTGACAAACTTGCCGCAACTTTCCCACTCATTATTTTCACATGCAAATGAACTTGCAATTCAATACAAATGTTTGTCAGAACAGGGTTCCCATGCATCCTGGAAATCCTGGGAAACCTGGAATTTTGCAAAGTAGTTTTCCAGTCATGGAAAAGTCATGGGAAATGAGAAAAATACCTAAATGTCCTGGAAAATAATTATTTGTCCTAGAAAATATTTTAGTATGATAAAACTTTTTGATCCAGTCACAGACGGTTTTTATACAAGTATTGATATAGTGCAGTTTTTTCAGTTCCAACACTGCTGTAGTGTTAACTACAAAATCATTTGAATTATCCAAATTTATTGAGTAAACTTTAGACAACGACGAAAGTCAGACCACAGATTTAAAAAAAATTATTATGTTTATGACACCCTGAATAGTGGTAGTGTGGAGATTTGGCCTTTACACCTCGGTATGTAAATTCATTTTCAATAATTAAACGATCAGAGTCTGCTTATACTGCCATCACCACATGTGACTACAGTATAGGGCCCTATGAATTCCACGATGCGGAAAACGCAGATAAAATCACTGAATCCAGTCCCAAAAAATTTGATACTGGTTTGAGATATGATGGGGCTCCAGTTTTCAAAAAGAAAATTTGAATACAGTGAGCAGAGCATTCTGAAGAGTGCAGCACATGCAGACTTTATATTTAGTTTAATGGGCTTAAATAATCACACTGGGAAGTAGAAAACTAATTATCCGAAGGTGAGAAACTACCGTCAAAAGCACACAGAAATGCCAAAATAAAAGCTCAAGTTAAATTAAAGCAATATCTCACATTTGTGATGTTATGTTGTGCAGCACATCAATTGACAAAAATATCTCCAGTGTTGTTTCGGATTGTGCTGTAAAGATTTTGTAGAAAAGCACCTCATTTGATAAAAAATAATGCAAAATTATTTTGAAAAATGTATTTCCTTAAAATAAATAAATATTTATTTGTTTAAAATTAGTAAAGATTAATTTATTTAGACACCATTTCTTTTATGAAATCGAATTAAACTGTTGAAAAAAATAACTCTCCTACCACCATAATTTGAATGACCTCTCATGTGTTTTTGCTTAAATATTACAATCATGTGACACATAAAATATCCTGGAACATTGTGCCTTGAATGTGGGAACCCAGTTTGCAGATCTTTGCCGTTAGTTGTGAACCTGCAGCAAACCTTTGGCTACAATGAAAAAGAGTTTTCCGCAAAGCTCATTTGCATGTGAAAATAATGAGTGGCAAATTTGCTAGAAGTTTGCCAGAACTCTAGATTTTTGTAAGGGAGATCTATGGACGTGATTTGGGTTGCTGAAGTAGCTGATTTATCAGTTACTAGCAAAACCTTTCATTTCTATTTTTCTTTCTCAGATCATTGTCCTTCAACAAATTAGGCGAGCAAGAGCTTATTTCAGGGCCTGAAATAATATAAATAAAAGTAATCAAAGACATAAAGTACTGTCCTCCACCATAATGTATTACAAAGTTATCCGCTAACAAAAGCCTTGAACTGGACTGTAATTTATTTAGTTTTCTCTTGTATACATTCAAACAGTTGTTCTGTATATTACTTGTTAGGCTTAATGAGCTTACCTTAATGAGCTGAAATGACATCGTTGGACTATGTCTAATAATTGCTGGTAATATTGTAACTAATCATGAGGTCTGAACTGTTATATTTCATTGTAACCCTGACTAATTATTGAACCATGAACACAGAAGAAAGGAGAGGAATTGGCAACTTCTCTATACATTGTACAAATAAACATTTTATTCTGTTCATGAAGAACATGTGTGCATGTATATATGTTTGGCTCTAGAGTTCTGCAATTAGAGGAGAGAGTAGTGTCTGTGTTTAATGCAGAAGGGATAAGGAAAGAAAAAGAGAAATGTAGCAAGATGTATCATAATTGTATAATAATGTAAAACTTTGATGACATGGTAAGGTGAACACAGGTAAAGTGGGACACTTAAAGGATTATTCCTGGTTCAGCATTTGTGGCATAATGTTGATTTCCACAATTATTTGTTTTGACTCATCCTTCTATTTCTATAAAGAAAACGAAAATTTGCAAAAATATACACATTGATTTTTGGTGTTGTTATCCGTTGTGTTTATGGTGATGTCCATGTCCGAAGGCAGAAGACGGCACTATTTGCTCCTAGATTGCTCTAACTGTGCTCTACTTTGCTTCACTTTAATCCTTATAAACACTTTGTAAAGCATAATAATAATAAGAGTTTAGACTGAGTAGAAATGTCATGAATAAATAGACAATTAAGAAAATATACTAATGGTTTGTCTATATTTTCCTAGCGATCGCTGGTATTTTTATTGCTCTGTTCTCTGCATTAAACAGTTCTGTATCTATATCTGTCATTTGCTTTAGGTTGCATATTCAATAAAAAGCATGCTTTCTGCCTCTTTCTATGAAAGGGATCGTCTCCGGTTATTTGACTGTAACCCTTGTTCCCTTGATTCAGCTTGATTCACTTAATGCTTCATTTGATTCAGCGCTTATGGGAACGTCTTTAGGAGTGACCAGCTGTGAATATGTGTGCAACACATCAATGAAATTGACTAGAACCTTTATAGCCTCTGTTGGTGACATCATCAGAATGCGCCAGTACCAGGGGCTATAAATAGATGTGCCACAGGTGCATCATCAAATATATTTGTCTGAAGAGCAGTCCTGGGACATCCTCAGTGCGGCAATGAAGCGCAGCATCTCATTCTGTTTCTTCAGGGAACAAGGCTTACAGTCAAGTAACCTGAGACGTTCCCTGTCAAAAGCTACCCTTAATGCTGCGCTTGATTCAGCGCTTATGGGAACGAGAATACCCACACCGCTGCACTCTGGGTGTCTGGACCCCTTACTGTTGTGTAGTGTGTGCTCACGAGAATGTGAAAGGTCTCAGACATGAGCTTGTGATGTTGACTCAAGGATTTGAGAGCCCGGAGTGGCATGAACATCCAAACTATAAAATCTTATGAATGTGTGTGGAGAGGACCAGCCTGCTGCATTACCAACATGCTGCAGAGGGGCACCCCCTGCCAAAGCTTTTGAAGAAGTGACCCCCCTGGTATAATGAGCTTGTGCCTACTGGTGAAGCTTCACCGCACACCTCATAGGCAAGGGCAATAGCATCCCTCACCCAATGTGACATTGTCTGTTTTGTGGCAGCCGCCCCCCTCTTACGGCCCCCACGACAAACGAATAGTTGCCCTTACTTACGCCACTGGCAAGTACGGTGGACGAAGGCTTGAAGAGCACGGACTGAACACAGTCTGCGAAGTTTCTTCTGATCCAGCATTGTGAATGGCGGAGGACAGAAGGCCTCAAGGGGGACCGGATGTACGGTCGAGAAAGGAAACTTAGGCATGTATTTAGGATGAGGATGCAATATCGCTTTCACCATTCCTGGGGCAAAGTCTAAGCAGGATGGCAAGACAGACAGAGCATGCAAATCCCCAATTCTTTTTAAAGTAGTAATAGCCATAAGAAAAACCATCTTCAGAGTCAGAAGCTTATCAGACACCGACACTAGAGGTTCAAATGGGGTCTCAACCAGACCCTCAAGGACTATAGCGAAGTCCCATGAAGGGATCCTGGTTCTAACGACAGGCCTCAGTCGCATGGCCCCATGAACGAAGCGAGCAAGCAAATTATGTTGCCCCAGTAGCACCCCATCAATCAAGGCATGGCAAGCCGACAGAGTGGCCACATAAACCCTGAGAGTGGCGGGGTGTGTGCCTGCTGATAATTTCTCCTGCAGGAAGTCCAGAATTGAAGCAATCTTGCAGTTAACTGGATCTGCATTACTTGCAGTGCACCAGCTTTCAAAGACACCCCATTTATTGGCATAACTTTTTCTAGTGGAAGGAGCCCTAGCACTCAGAATGGTCTCAATAACTTGAGGTGAAAACCCAGTGTCCCTTAGTAGGTACCCTTCAGGGGCCAAGCATGAATGTTCCACAGCTCAGGCCGGGCATGAAATATTGTCCCCTGCACTTGAGAAGGAAGGTCCCTCCTCTCTGGTATCGCCCAAGGTGAGCTGTCGAGGAGAGATATTATCTCAGAGAACCATACTCTGTTAGGCCAACTCGGCGCTATCAGTAAGAGGCAAGATCCTTTTTGGCGAACTCTGGCTAGAACTCCTGGGTGCAGAGAGACCGGAGGGAATTCATACAGGTGCATTTTAGGCCATTTATGTCCAGACCCAGGGGGGCTGGGTGACTCAGAAAGAAGTAGAGGGGACATTGCGCTGTCTGTTGGGAGGCGAAGAGGTCCACCTCTGGTTCATAAAATCTTAACCAGATTTGTGTCTGAGTTTCCATTCTCCCATCTGTATTTTCTGTCTGGACAATAAATCCGCTCCCATATTCAGGCATCCGGGGATATATACTGCTTTGAGTGACAGGAACTTGCCCTAGGCCCAAAGGAAAATTTCTGTACAAGTCTGTTTAGCTGGCGTGACCGCAGACCTCCTTGGTGATTTATGTAAGAGACTGCCGCTGTGTTGTCCATCCGCACCAGGACATGGCAGTCTCTCAGATGCTGGAGGAAGTGCATCAGGGCCAGAATACAGCCATCAACTCGAGTTGATGTGCCAATCGAGCTGATGACCCTCCCATTCCCCTTGAGCTGGATGACCACTTAAGACCACTCTCCAGCCCGACAGGGAGGCGTCTGTCGTTAACAGTCTGCGATGAAAAGATGCACCTAGAGTGGGACCCAAGGTGAGGAACCAGGGTCTGAGCCACATAGAGAGGGTATGTAGCCCGGTGCGTAACCCTTAACTGCCTTCAGGAAATTGGCCCGTGGATGAAATCCCCTGGCTTTGAGCTACAACTGGAATGGTCTCATATACAAAAGGCCCATAGGGATCACAGAGGATGCAGATGCCATGAGACCTAACATCCATTGATACTGAAGAACAGTACGATCTTGGCCTAGCCGGACTTTGCTCAGGGTATTCTGAATGTCTTGATTCGAGCAGGAGTCAGCTGTGCCTGCATCATGATCGAATTCTTTACGATCCGTAAATATGTCGTTCTCTGGGCAGGAGAGAGAACGTTTTCCTTGTAATTGAGTCTCAACCCCAGAGAAACCAGATGAGCTAAGACAATATTTCTGTGCTGTAATTCCTGTTCTTGCGATTGTGCTAGTATCAGACAGTTGTCTATATGCAGTAATTCAAAATACGGATGCCCTGGAGTGGCAATGGTGCCAGTGCTGCGTCCATGCACTTTGTGTATGTGCGAGGTGATAAGGCTAGGCCGAATGGAAGAACCCGATATTGGTAAGCTTCGTCTCCAAAAGCAAACCTCAGGAACTTCCTGTGTTGTGGCAGTATTTCTACATGAAAGTATACGTCCATGAGATTGATCATGACTAACCAATCGCGATGATGAATTAGTGATATGATCGTCTTGACAGTTAACATCTTGAACTGAGCGGTTCAAGCCTCGAGGTTTCTAAAATCAGACACAATCCCCCCTCCTTCTTGGGAACCAGGAAGTATCTGCTGTAGTAACCTGACTCTCACTCTAGAAGGGGAACATGTTCTATGGCCCCTTTGACCAGAAGAGATTGCAGCTCTTGTGACGGTAAATGTGCTTGTTCCGGATTCATGGAACAAGCCATTGAAACGCAGAGGACAGTGAACAAATTTAATTCTGTAGCCTTTTTCTGATGTCTTTAGGACCCACATAGAAATTCCCTAGTAGCTAGTAGAAGTAGCTTCCACGCTGCCAGGTTCTCTGAAATTGGTACCAATTTTGGTACTTCTCATTGAGGGGATGTCGGATGTTCCGTGTCTTGGGCGACGCCGTGTCCTGGGAAGCAACAGAACACCAAACATTTCGCTGGAAACCGCTGCCCCCCGAAACTCCAGAGGCGGTGGGGATAGAAAGGTTTCGTGGGGGTGTCGGGAAGGAGCAGGTAGATGTTTTGCGCACCCCGTCCCGAGGGGGGCTACCCCCACAAGGCTGGGCGCATTATAATTTTTTTTTTAATAATGGTCCTGAGGTTTTGCTTTGGAGGATGCTGAGAAGGGGTGCGACTCGCTACTCTTTGTTTTTGAGCCTCCTTTCTAGAAGGACTGGGGCGAGGCTGGGTGGCCAACAGCCCCTACCCCTGAGTGCAGCTAGGAAGGAGTTGCACTAAGGCTTCCTCGTGTTTTTTCACCTCCCGAAATCTGGTGATGAATGTATTCACTGAATCGCCAAACAGGCCAGAATGTGATACCGGGGCATCAAATAGGAATACTCTGTCC
Organism: Xyrauchen texanus; assembly: GCF_025860055.1. Classification (NCBI taxonomy): domain Eukaryota; kingdom Metazoa; phylum Chordata; class Actinopteri; order Cypriniformes; family Catostomidae; genus Xyrauchen; species Xyrauchen texanus. The sequence goes on along the minus strand of NC_068318.1, from coordinate 9,175,441 downwards.
TTATCCCGTGAGGTTTAGCCACAGATGCCTCTCCATGGTGACCAAAACAGCCATTGAACGGCCGATAGCGTGAGCCACCTGCTTGGTTGCACGGAGAGATAAATCTGTGGCTCGACGAAACTCTGAGAATGCTTCCTCGTTGATTGTACTACCTGCACTCAGGTCCTTCAACAGATCAGCCAGGTATGCCTGTGACACCGTCATGGTGTGCAGCCTGGCACCAGCCTGACCAGCTGCTTGTTAAGCTTTCCCCACAAGCGTTGAGATGTTTTTTTCAATGATGGCGCTGAACCAGGCGAGAGATAGCCCGTGAGCGTCACTTCTACCTGTGGCATCATCATATACCACCATGCCTTAGCACCCGCCATAGTCGAATATGTTGACGTCGACGGCACAAAGATACGGGAAGTATAAGGTATCCCCCATGAACGAGTTAACTCGTCATGGAGTTCTTCAAAGAAGGGGACAGACTGATTTTGTGTTCACATCCCCTGGCCACCAGATGGAAATCTGTCTTCTAGTTTCAGTCATTTGGGGGTCTCTTGTATGTGTGGCCAGTCTAGCTGTAATCTGGCCAACACACAAGTAACGACCTTGAGTAATTCCTCAACCGCTTTGTCATCACGTGAGGACCACTCAGAGGTAGGCAACTCAAAGTCTGCAGACCCAAGAGATTAATTTACCCCCTCATGAACCAAAGAGGCACCGGGGGCACGCTGGAGAGAGAGCGAGTGATAGGGATGGACCCGTCTCTCGCTCTTCAGCCAGATACATATGCGAGCCCCATGATGGAATGGTGGGTGCTGGCTCTTGGAAGCGAGACTAGCGTGCAGCGTCTTCACTGTGAACAGCTCACAATGCTCACACTTGCCTCGCTCCAAAACAAGAGCAGCTTGCTCTTCCCCAAAACAAACAAAGCAAAACTGGTGTGTGTCCGATTCAGCCATAGGACGTAAGCATGGAAACACACAATGCGCACACTCGCCTCGCTCCAACGCAAGAGCAGCGTGCTCTTCCCCAAAACAAACAAAGCAAAACTGGTGTGTGTCTGATTCAGCCATAGGACGTTAGCATGGATTGTTGATTGCTCATTATTTTTTGTATTTTTTTTTTTCACACTTGAATGACAGTTTTCTGCACACTGCCTGACAAATTGAACTCTTATCAGAAGAAAAAAAATAGAGAGCTTGAGAAGCACAAACACATCACAGAGTAGTCTGAAGACAAAAGACCGGACGATGCAGCTGTGGCACATCTATTTATAGCCCCTGGTACTGGCGCATTCTAATAATGTCACCAACAGAGGCTATAATGGTTCTAGTCAATTTCATTGACGTGTTGCACACGTATTCACAGCTGGTCACTCCTAAAGATGTTCCCATAAGCGCTGAATCAAATGCAGCATTAAGTGTAGCTTTTGACATGGAACCCCATGAGGTCAGTAAAAGAAGCTGTTAAAATCGCTCCGTGATAATTAAAAGATATTTGCAGTAGATAATGTAATGTAATTTGTAATGTTTACATGCTGCATTCATGCCACTAAGGTTAACAGCATGCTAACCTTGGCCATATGCATCTATTACCCTCTGTTTTTGTATTTTATGATGGAATGTGTGAAAAAGTCCACACAAGATTATAAAAAATATTTTTATTCTTGTTTTATTAAAGAAAGACACGTATTGTAATACTGTAAATATTTGTGTTACTTTGGCAGAGAGATTAGTCTAAACAATTATAATTTTTAGATTTAAATTTGGCAGAAAATTTGTCAATGGACAAAAGAAGAGTAATTAGAGGAACATCAATGTGTCACATGTGTGAATGGTTTAAAGACTGCTGATCCATCCAAAAATTAACTTTTCTAGTGCTGCCATGTGTCCCTGTTACAAAGGACATAAATCATCCTCTGAAAGGCATTTCGTTGGGAGGACAATCATCATAGCCATGCTGTAAAATTATTTCAAATTTAATTTCCAATAAAATATTATTTAAAATGTGAGTTCTGAACAAACATATTTTTGAGCCCTGCATCTTTCAGCTCTCCAAAGCGCTCACAGTGGATGATAAAGACTGTGAAGGGAATTGGGCATATGGATGATCACTTCTGAAAGAAATGCCCACTGTGGTGGTGTTGCTGCTCTGTTCTGTGCTTTGTGTTGTGTTCGACTTCTGCTTAAATACACGTTGAGACCTTTGTTGTTTTGGAGCATGCGCAACAATTTCAGTCAGACTAACACGTTTACATGATATTTTAAGAAGACAAACTGACCGACTGAAATCAGACATTTGAAGTGCATGTAAATGTACTCATTGGGGCACTGAGGCCCCATTTACACTGCATGGTTCACTCTCATGTGGCACAGATCGTATATGACCGGTGACCGTGTAAGCAGGAAAAAAAGGCATGGATTCCGATTTTCTCAGATCGCATTCAGGCCTCACTCATATGTGGTAATAAATCGGATATGAATCGGATACGTGCATTTGCGTGTGTCATGTAAGCAGACAAATCGGATATTCCCCAGTAAATGCGAGTCGTACGTCATTAAAGTGACGTCAACTCAGGTGGACGCCACCAACTGAGATCACGTGACTTATTATAGGCGCGATGGAGGACAAAGGAAATGCACGGTGGAGCAATGCGGAGGTTTCATGTCTTTTGAGTGTTTGGGGCGAAGAGACAGTGCAGGCAAAAACGCAGGGCTGTTATCGAAATAAATCAATTTATGAAGACATTTCACGAGATATGGGGAGGCACGGTTTGGAGCGCTTCACCTTCTGGCAGCTTGATGTACTCGCGCATCATCTCATTTCGCACGGCATGGCAAAACTCCCGGACTATTAGGCATACTGATGCGTCACTTATGCCAAACAGATGTGCCAGTGTTCGATAACCAGCTCCTGTCGCAAGCCACCATAGTCCAACTCCAACGCACTTCTGCACTGAGATTGCCTGTGAAATGTTGTGTCCTCGTATGAGAGCATTGGTGACAACCGCACACACAACATTTCAAAAGTTTCTCGTCGCATACGAAAGTTGCTGATCCACAGTTCTTGACCCCAGGTTCCAACAACGCGATCCCACCAGTCTTGAGTCCTTTGCCGCATCCAAACCTCCCTTTGAACCAATGTTGCAGCGATCATCGCTAAATTCGCCCAGGCTGCAACAAGGGCTCTCCTCTTTTTTCTCCGCCGTACGAGACCAATGTTTTGCTGACTGTTTTGATGACTTTTCAAAATACTGTGGAAACCAAAACACTGTATAATTTTATTCGCGTCTTAAATCCATTGCATTTCGTGCTGTTTTACTTCATTTTCCGGGTCAGAACGTCTACATTTGGTAGTTTCAGCAGTGTATGTGTAAATGCAAAAATCGGATACGGGTCACTTTTAAAAGATGATGTAAGCGTGTTGTCAAAAAAATCGGATATTGTCAGAAAATCGGATTTGGGCATCAAGACCTGCAGTGTAAATGGAGCCTAAGTAAATGGTGTTAATCTGAAAACGTTAAAATACTGTTTCAAACATATAGCCACAAGACACAAACAACATGCATGTTAACACGATTTTAATGTGATAAAATCACTTACTAACCTTTTCTGTGTGAAGTTAGCTCCTATTTTATAACTTCTTTTGCCATGAAGACAACATTGTGAGCCCTTAAACGATCATAACGGTGACGATATAAACAGCTTTAATGAAACAACTAGTTGTTTAGCTCAAATAATACATGTGTTTTAAACTAAGAATTCATGTAAGTGCTTTTATAAAATTATGAGTTTCACATTTCTGCATTCAAACCCTTTAAAAATTGACCCCATTCAATTATTGAATGGCTTTCTATTGGGCTTAATTGTATTGAACCTGGAATATTACTTTAAGTTTAATAATATATCATTATGTGTTTTATCTTCCATTAAAACAAATCACCATTTAGTTCATCCGAAATTGATATAGGACTTTGATTTTGCCATTTGTATCATATTTTAAAAACAATTCCAATGAGAAGAAATTGTCCCTTTCTTTTTTTTTTTTCTTCCCCCAACTTTGTTGAGAGAATTTTTATATTCAGTATATAAAGTCACATTTTGACTCTCACATACTGTAGTGAATTACAGGAATTTTATTTGTCCTTATTCCTTATTTTTAAAGACCAAAACCATGAAGAAAAATAAGAAACACAGAAAGAAGAACTTTGTTCTATTTGTTTTGTTGGTGTGTTTTGTGGGGTAGTGTTGTCGAAGACCTGCAGCTGTGGGTCTTTTTTGGGTTAGAGATCAGAACTTCAGTTGGATCACAGACAGACAGACACAATGCTGCATGTTGTTCTGGTGGTGGCCTTCAGCGGCCTGCTCCATGCTGAACCTCTGGCCTCTGAGCCTCTACTGCAAATCCAAGAGAACTTTAACTTAAACAAGGTAAGTGATGCCTAGTAAGAGCTTAACCACTTCCTGTTTGTGCTTAGAAAAAGTCTTGCCTATGTTTTTCCTTAGGTCACTTAGGTTGGGGGTGTGGGGGTGGGTAAGACTGGGCTTTTCAAATCTACAGTAAAACACATTCAAGTCGTCAGCCAGTTTTTGGTTCCCTACAGCGTTGGGAGATGGTGTCATGAAGTTAGAAATGTCTTTCAGGCCTCTCCACACTGATGCAGGGACGTTAGCTGAAAAACAAGCTTCTTTTAGCCACTTTAGTTTCCTTAGTCAGTGTGTTTTGGCCTGATTATACAAGATTTTATCACGCTTCTGTGAGCTCCCTCTTTGGCATGACGAAGCTGTCTGAGTTTTCCTGTAAACCATGGTTTGTCATTGTTGAATGTTAAATAAGTCCTAGTAGGAATGCACATATCCTCACAGAAACTGATATATGAAGTAACAGTATCTGTGAGCTCGTCCAGATTGGTGTCTACAGCTTCAAAAACACTCAAAAACAAAATTATAAAGACCAAATTCCAACATAAGTGCAACAATCAAACCCAGAACTTCCCCCAGAACCAGACAAACAGAAAAAAAGAAAAATGTACACATTAACCCTGTGCACGACAGTGCCAACCGACGTCCATCCCTCTAAACTTAAACAGTCCATGTACTCCTACAAGAGCCCCCGCTAAAACGTTGCCATCAGATTGCTCAAGTTCAGTGTTTCTATAAAAATTTTGTGAGACAGAATTACATAACAGAAGAAAATATATTAAACAAACTCTTGCCAATAGGTGGGATAAACACAAAGAACGTGCAGATTCATCCATAACACTGTCCCGAAAGAGCGATACTATACAAAACAAACTCCAGCCGGTAGGCAGAACCAGCACAAAAGAAACAAAAAAGGCACCCAGTTTCCTCAGACGGTCAAGTGAATGTTCAATGAGTCAGGTCCACTCTGCTGCAACACGAGCACCACACAATAACCCACTCACTACATTGACTTCATGAAGGACATCGCAAATTGTGGACATGTAAATAATTTGCGGCCATCCTTAACATCTATTCTCAACCTGGTCGGCAACATCAGTGCAAAAGCGACTCTCCATCGATGCAAGAGTTTCTTGAAGGAGTGTTACAAAACAAAACAAACTCCAGCCGTTAGGCGGAACCAGCACAAAACATTGGTAAATGGTGGTACATATACCTAACCTCAGATTGCCAAATTGGCCCGGTTGCTAGGAAGGGTAGAGTCACACGGGGTAACCTCGTGATCGCTATAATGTGGTTTGCTCTCAGTTGGGTATGTGGTGAGTCATGCGTAGATGCCACGGTGGATGTGATGGGCCTCCACATGTGCTATGTCTCTGTGGTAATGCACAAAGTCATCAAGATGCGCGGGTTGACCGTCTCAGACGCGGAGGCAGCTGAGATTTGTCCTCCGCTACCTGGATTGAGGCGAGTAACTTTGGACTTTGGAGCGACTTGGAGAAAATTTGGAATTGGACATAGCAAACTGGAAGAAAAAGGGTAGAAAATAAAATAAATTAATAAATAAAACATGACCGAATCACAAAAATTTTACTCTGTAGTCCCGTGTTTTATGAAGTCAAAAAGCCTTCCCAACATGTCCAAAATGACTGGACATCCATAGCTAGTTGCGGCATCTCTTTTGCAGATGCCTTTCCATTTCTTCATGGATCGGACAAATCAATCCTATTGCTGTTTCCATTTTATCTTTACAGTATCAGAATTTAGGGAAGCTAAAATTTCTTGCGAAGCATTTTCAATCGCTGTTTTATTCGAATGGAGTGGGGACGAGGGGTCGTAATATGTTTGTATAACTTGTATGGCAAGACTCTCCTCAAATTACTGCTCTGCCATGACAGTTGTTGACTGAAAACTCCCGCTTTAGCGCTCTTTGAATGCAGCGTGTACTTGCATTGGATTATGAATTGAGCGCTGACACTTTTCACCACGCAACGACACGTGGAATTAAGCTTGTGTAGCAATTTGCGTCTGCATTCACGTATTTGCGTGAAGTATGTTTGGGCCTTTAGGCCGTGTCTTGTTTCGAAGGCTTCATCCTCCGGAAGTTGCATTTGTTGGCCTTCTTTCATGGGAATTCGGAGGATACATGAGGTTTATCCTCTGTGGCACTCACAACCCTCAATTCTTTGCTTCAATGGAAATGAACATAATATGTATAAATAAATTACGCCAATTTGTCAAAAAAATGTTATGTTCAAGCACAAGTAATGGTAATTCCCAAGTTGAAGTACCTCAGTAGACGGGTATAGATATGTATAATTACAGTATTATATAATCAATATAAAGTATTATAGACTAAATATACACCTGTAAAATATATTTTCATTTCTCTCTACATGATTATAACTCTCCTAAAATTTACCTCATGAATTCCCTTCCAAAGAGACTTTGTTCCCTTCTCACACAAAGCGCTCGTGCTTGTTAAAGAGTGGCGTGCTGTCATAGCAACCATGATAAGTTTTGTTTCCGTTTGTCCTACGAAGACCGTATCGTTTAAACAACGCTTGTTTAAAGAGGACGCTTTGTATATTGCAGCAAGGACACACCCGAGCTAGCATGTAGCCTTCAAAACGAGACAAAACTTAAATCTTTTATTTATTTTTTTTTTTGAGAGGAGTCAAAGTGCCATTTTTTTTTCTGGTCAATGGCTGTGCCGACACTCCCCTGCTTTGATTACTGATCATGAAAGTGTGGAATCTTAAATATTCAAATCACAGAGAGGTAATCACTAGCACACAAGCAACAGCAAGAAAGAAGCAAGCTTTTTTATTTATATAAAGTTTTTCACACCTGACCTGCGTTTCAATTTACATCTTGATGTAATCCTTCATGATCACGCAGCATGTTTTCTTCAGCTGATTGTGAAACTAATCACTATTAAAGTGTGACAAGAACATCACATGTTGTTCTGAAAGCAAAAAGAAACAAATGAAACATGGAATGTAGGCTGTAATCCACGCAGCCTGACCCAAGCAAAGTGGTCATGTTTACTCGCATGATTAATTGAAAGTGATGTGCTGCCGGCTTATGATGAGCGAACGGTTTTCAAGCGCTACACGAGTCTGTTGGGTATACTGCAGTCTTGTCACATTTTAACTTCTTGTATAGTCTCCCATTCAGCTCATGAAAACATGTTGTTGATCATGAGGAAGAATTACATCAAGATGCAGTTTGGAAAGCAGGTGCAGAATTTATATAAATAAAATAGTCTACTCCTCTCGCTGTTGCTGGTGTGCCAGGGATTTCCCCACGCATGCCATAGTTTGCCGCCCCCTGCTCTAAACAAACAGCTGTCTGTATCACTTTATGTCTGGAAAATTTCTTTTGTCAGAATATAACTTGTAATCTTGATATTTTTTTTTAAAATTTTTATATATAACTATAATCTGATAAAAAATGTTATGTAACAGTTAACACATTTTTGTACCCTGATTACCTAACACCATTACTAGTAATCCGGGATTCCCCAATCCTGTACACAGGTTTATTTGTAAGGTATTGTGGACAGTATTTAGAGTCTGTTGGCAATTCTTATAGGTGTCTGACAGATCAACGGATTGCTTTAATAAACTGATGCAGAAGAAAAAAAAACTGTTTAATGCCGTGAACTACATGTTGCACACCCACAATAATCTTACATTTATGCACTTTTGAAGCACTCTGTTTACACATAAGCACAACACTGAGCTCAGGATGCACATAAGCGGTTGTGCCATGGATTGTGTGTGTGTGTGTGTGTGTGTGTGTGTGTGTGTGTGTGTGTGTGTGTGTGTGTGTGTGTGTGTTTTTATATTTACGATTATCTGAACCGGTCCCGGGCCTACCCTAGGTCGACTCAGCCTAAAATGAGTGCCTATGACTTTTTTGCATCAGTGCTGTTGAATAATATGAAAATTTGCAAATAATTGTAAAAACAGTGAACCGCAATTTATTTTTATTTATTTCTCAGACGGTAATCCAACCGTCCAAAACTCACACCACGGCATCCCTACACTGAATATACATTATTTATATGTGCATTCATTTTAACAGTTATTATGCAATGTGTTGTAATGAAACATAACATTTCCAAAACATAACCAGTTTTAGGCTGCAGATGATGCTTGGACTGCTCGACATGGGACAGTGGTATTCAGAACTGAATTGGTACTCTATATGGTTGGCAGTGATTGGACGATGCTGGCCTTTACTTTGAATAATCAGAATGAGTTTTATTGCCCAGTGTTCTCACATACACAAATAATACTTTTTTTTGGTGATGGGAGAAACAAGTGCACACAGAACATAACAGTGAAATAAATATACAGAATATAAAACATGTTAAGAGTATAAATAGACACAAATAATAGGACATATAAGAGAATAGCGTCTGTAAATTTGAAAGTGTAATATATGTGCAAGGTAGGGGTATGTACAGTTTTTGAATTCAAAATATGTGAATTTATATATGTACATGAGATATGTATTTACATTGTTGCACTATGGGGGAGTCCTGAGGCAGTATAATTGTTCATGTGAAAATTTTTCTGAGGGTAAAAACTGTTCTTGTGCCTGGATTTCCTGGCGCTCATTGCTCTGTTGCGCTGGCCAGAGGGCAACAGTTCAAAGAGGGAGTGGACAGGGTGTGTGGTGTCCAGAGTGATTCTACCTGCACGTTTCCTCACTCTGGAGACGTACAGGTCTTGGAGGGTGGGCAGGGGGGCACCAATAATCCCCTCAGTAGTCCTGACGGTCCATTGTAATTTCCTTCTGTCTGATTTGGTGGCAGAACCAAACTATTTTCTCCTGAAGTCCACTATCAAATCCACTTTTTTGAGTGTGTTCAGCTCAAGGTTGTTGTGACCACACGAGACAGCCAGATGATCAACCTCCCATCTGTATGCAGACCCGTCACTGTCTTGGATGAGGTAGATGAGCGTGGTGTTGTCAACAGCCTTCAGGAGCTTGACAGCGTGGTCCTTTTCAGTGCAGTCATTCGTGTACAGGGAGAAGAGCAGTGGAGAGAGAATGCATCCTGAGGAGCACCAGTGCTAATAGTGAGGGTCCCAGATGTGAGTTTCCCCAGTCTCACTAGCTGCTGCCAATTTGTCAGAAAGCTGGTGATCCATTGACAGATTGGGGTGGGCATAGAGAGAGTCAGTTTGGTTAAGAGAAGATCAGGCATGATGGTACTGAAGGTCCACATACAGGATCCTTTCATAAGTCCCAGGTCTAAAGGAGTGTTGCAGGATTTAATGCAGTCCCATATTGGCAGCATCATCCACAGAACGGTTTGCTCAGTTAGCAAACTGAAGGGGGTCGAGCAGGGGTCCAGTGATGTTCTTCAGGTAGGCCAAAACCAGTCACTGGTTTACCCAATACACATTGTTCCAAAACAGCTTTACAGAAAAACGGCTGTAATGTCTGTAACGTCTAAAAAACTTGAATAACCAACACACTAACCATATATTAGGAAAACATTTTGCTCTAGAATTTTCTATTTTTTGCATGTTTATTAGGTGCTACAGTTACAAATCAAAAAGAGAAATGGAAAATGCTCACAGCAGTCATGCTCAGGTTTCAGGATACTGTCATTCTTCTGGATACTTATCCTTCTCTTCTCTGCCCTTCTGCCCTTATCTGTTGTTTGTCTGTGTAAGTTTGTGTTATGTATGAGCACATGGCTTAGTCTAGTGTTTTGTTTGCCATGTGCTCTCCAAACTCCGCCCCCTTGTTCCCTCTAGTCTCACCCCTAGTTTAGTCCTTGATTGTCTTCAACTGTTTCCTCTTGTGCCTTGTGTCTGTATTTATTGTGCTCTCTTCCTCCTGTGTTTGTCGGATCGTTTTCATTCCCATGTCTGTTCACCAGTGTTCGTGTGTTACTCCCCTGTCTGGTTAGTTTATTACTGATTATCAATTATCAGTTTTTTTTTTATCATGTTTTGTTTGGTTTCTTACAAGTTTTCTCCCACATGAGTGTTTTGTGTTTCATGTTTTGTTTTGTTTTGTTTTTTCTTTAATAAAATTATTTGTTTCACTCATTCCTGCATTTGGGTCTTCCTTACTGTGAATCCCCTGACAGATATGGACTACTTTTATAGTACATTGTGGAGCTTGACAGCTCCAGTCCCCATTGACTTTTATTGCATAGGAAAATGACCACAAGAAATATTTTCAAAACAAAATATATTCTTTTGTGGTCCACAGAAGAAATGATGTCATACTGGTTTGCAATGGAAAAAAACAAACATTTTAATTTTGGGGTGAACTTTTCCTTTTTTTTTTTTTTTTTTTAAAGACTTATTTTATTTCATCAAATTAAAAATGAAGCCAGTTGGTGTGGGAAAATGTCTTCTAAGTATCAAACTTATTGGTTTCATCTAAAACTGCCTATGTGTGTCTTGACACCCTGTATGCCAGTTATTATTCACTTATTTTGCAGGCATGGAACCTGTAAATCAATCAGTGGAGAGTATCAGCTCACCAAAACACCTGGAAGATACCAGTGCCACAATGCCAGTGGGTACAACATCATAATTGGCTCATTAGCCAAATCGTAATCATAAGTGTTCGCTGTTGAAGTTTGAGGATTTGTGACTGTCTTTCCTATAGAATGGAAGGCTGATGTTGATGCATACATGGTGCATACTAACTATGACGAGTATGCACTGGTGGTGATAATTAGTCACAAGATGGGTGGCAACAAATCCACATCTGTGAAACTATGATAAGGAATCTAAAACTGTTATCTTAAGGAATAAATGATTAGTTCAATATACACTGTGTATTCAGAGGTTAAATGAGAACAAAAAATTTTGTCTGTCACATCGAAAACAATTATCTATTTCTGTCACTCACGTCACCTCAAATTGCCAACTCTCCTTAAAACTGTGTGTGTGGGTGGGTGTGTTGAAATGTTCCAGCAGTACCATTATAACTCGTCCATCCTGTCCCAGTGGCAGAGCCAGGAGTTTTTCGCAGGGGCCAGCAATCAGACTGTGGTGGCACAGACATTTTCGGCCAGTACATGTTAAGTCTTGTGCTCAAAACCGGCTATTGTATGTGGGGTGGCCAGGCTTCAGTCCATAGTGGCCACCCCCTAGCTCCACCAATGTCATGACCGGTCAGGTGTTTATATTTGGAGGCTGCACGGGCAATTAAAACAACTTTGACTGAAAAGGAGTGTCAGCAGAGCTGTTGCACTGAGGGTAGGTGCATGTAATCGTGAGCATGTTCCGCTGACGTTTCTGTACTATTGTATATTGGGAGGTCTGAGGCTTTGGTTTGGGAATAGGAATTAAGAGAAGTGTTTCTGTGTTTGTGATCCTAAAATGCATTCTCAAATTTGTGGGCCTTTGATTCAACCATTGGAAAGTGTGTGTCTTTCAAATATGGAGGCTGCAAGGGCAACGGTAACAAATTCTACAGCCAGAAAGAGTGTGAGGAGTACTGTGGAGTTATTATGAGAGATGGTAAGAGACACACACACACACACACACACACACAGTTTCTTTAAAGGATTTTTTTTTTTTTTAATTAACTCGCCCTCATGCCATCCCAGATGTGTATGACTTTCTGTCTTCTTTGATGTGACGTTTGATGTGTAGAAGTACACCTTATGTTGCTAGCGTTGCAGTTGTGAATAATCTGTTTGTAATGTGCATTGTTATATGTTTATGTCAAATGTGTACGTTATGCTAAATAGTGCAATATGTATATAGGATGTGTAAGAGGACTGCACATTGGTGGAACAAGCATTCAAAAATTTCACTCCTAGAATGTTAAAACAAAGTAGAATTGAACTGTATTGACATGCTATTCATGTAGCTTATGGTGTCATTTTTGTAGGTAATATTGACGATATGAACTCTTATCATTGGACCTAAATATGAACATAATAAAAATGTATATTAATGAATCTGTATCATGGTTTACACATAAAATGTCATAAACATACTAAAGTTCATTGATACAGATCTGCATCTGCGCAGTTAACCCTGCGCTCAAAACGCGCCAAAATGACAGATGATTGTCGAGTTCACAAAATAATCTCCTTTGCATATTAAGATTTCGAATTTACGGTAGAGGATTAGGGCCAAGCAATAATAATAAAAAAAAATAAAGCCATCTCGAGATTAAAGTCATTATAATGCGAGATTAAACTAGTTAAATTTCGAGAAAAAAGTCGAAATACAATCTTGAGAATAAACTCATTAAATATCGAGAATAAAGTCGTTGTGTTTCGAAAAAAAACAAACTCGTTAAATTTAATCTCGCATTATAATGACTTTATTCTCGATATTTAATGAGTTTATTCTCAAGATTGTATTTCGACTTTTTTCTCGAAATTTAACGAGTTTAATCTCGCATTACAATGACTTTAATCTCGAGATGGTTTTATTTTTTATTATTGCTTGGCCCTAATCCTCTTCCGTAATTATCCGATACGACCACAAGGAAAGGTAAATGCATATCATTTCATTATCCAGAAAGATTCATATGTAAAATGACTTTTCAAATGTTTGAGGGTTGTCAGTAAATTAAAATAAATCACGATTAATCTCATGTTTTGTAACGCGACAAGTTTGAAATGACCCGACAATTACCCTATAAATGTCATGCCTTTTCTAAACCTTCTCAACAATCAACATATAGGCCTACCATAACCATTTGTTGGCAATATAAAAACATAACAGGCAGATTTGCAGTCACAACACTTCATTTATAACATGACAAGCAGTATAAAATATATCAGAATGACTCGTGACGAAATCCAAGTGCTCTCATAGTGATTAGACTTCTGAAGACTTTAACTAAAGCCCTTGAATGCAATACCATTATGACTATTTGATATAAATGTATCTCTGAAGGGAACTGAATGTCTTCAGGAAAGTTTTGATGGCATTTTCTTTTCATCTTACCTCCATATAATGAAATAAATTGTTGTTTTTAATATATATGTATAACACATTACTGTTATACAATTCATGTAAAAAAAAAAAAAAAAAACTAATGTAAAATGTGTATAATTTCAAATTTTCAGAGCAAAAATAAATATTTATTTGAAAAATTAACCTCTTTGTTTTAGTACTGTGGCTTGACTTGACTTGCTTGAGGTGAGTCACTGACTTGACTTGCTTGATTTGTCTGCACTGCACTAGAGACTTGACTCCAGACTTGATGGTTAAGACTTGAGACTTGAACATGTGTGACTTGCCCACCTCTGGTTAAATCAATATCTTCAGAAGAGATGTGATAGGTGTGGGTGAGAAACAGATCAATATTTAAGTGCTTTTTTTACTATTAATTCTCCTCCCTGCTCAGTAAATCTCCACTTTAACTTGAACATTCTTCTTTTGTTTTTGGTGATTCACATTCTTCATGCATATTGCACCCTACTGGGCAGGGAGAATCATTTCTTGGAAAAAAGGACATAAATATTTATGTTTCTCACCCAAACCTATCATATCACTCCTGAAATTATGGAGTCATTTGGATCATTTTTATGATTTTTTTGATGTGCTTTTTGGAGCATCAAAATATTGGCACGTTAACTTGTATTGTATGGACAAAAAGAGCTGATATATTCTTCTAAAAATCATAATTTATGTTCAGCAGAAGAAAGTCATACACTTCTGGTATGGCATGAGGGTGAGTAAATGAAGCAAATGTTCATTTTTGGGTAACTATCCCTTTAAAGCCATTACAACTGCTACCTGATACTTTTCTCACAGAGGCCAGTAGAGGTCAATGTTGTCTACCAAAAAGGCTCTTCTTACCAGCTCTGATGAAATTGCCCTTTTACTGCTGATCTGTGATCAGTTTAGAGGTCTTGTTATAATGCTGCAACATTACATACAGGCAAATAAAGCTCCAAACAGCCCAGCCAGGCTTCCTGTCCTCTGTTTCCCTGAATTCACGGCTGGTGATTTTGCCTGGAGAATGCTGGGAATATCCGGAGAGGAAAAAGGAACTGACGGCTTTGAGTGACCTTCCGGTCGGGGCCACATCACCTGCTCGCACACACACTCACATGGACACAAATGCCAAAGACAACCATATATAAGGGGCCCCTAAAAGTATTTGACTAATTAAGCCACACTTAAACATCTATGGATGTCATTGCATTAGATAACAAAATATCAAACGTGTCATTTATTTTAAAGAAATATAATAATATAGCAGAAGCACACTTTTCAACAAAACACTTTTACAAAAGGAAGTTTGATCGGTTTTAAATAGTAAATGAAGACAAAATGTATTTGTCTGCATAAGTCACACTTAATAATCATGTATTTCTCTACATTATTACATAACAAAATATCAAATTAAGTGTCATCTGCAAACAATTGTTGCTAGTGCTTTTCTGAGCCATTTATACAATGACTTTTAACCAACTGGTGTCAAGGTGATTTTTAGTGGATGTATAACATCAGTTTCTCTCTGATTCACTGAGGTGTCCAGAGTAAGCACAAGTGTAGTTCATTACATTGCTGACATATTCCACTAACATTTGACAACTACAACGTGTTCAAATATTTTGTCTTCATTTTGATCATTATATTGCTTTATAATGTAAAACTTAAAATTAGTTTTGACAATAGTGTGCTTGTGCTCTCTTTCTACAATAAATGCCACTTGGTTTGATATTTTGTTATCTAATGCAACGTCACTGGCATTTACATGATTTTAAGTGTCTTAATATTTTTAGGATGTAAGAATACAATCAAACTGCACAAGATGCATACACCCCAGAAAATCTTCTTTCTGCAGTGTATTTTGTGTAACGTTCTAGTAAAAAATATCCTTAAAACAAGAAAAAATTACTTGTGAGTCAGAATGACGTGAGATATTTTGTCTTATTTTCTGAAAAATGTAACATGATTTTATGGGGTTTATGCTTAAAACAAGAAAGAAAAAAACTCCCATTGGGGGAGAAAACATATTTTCCCTTTGAGTCAGGGGCGAAAATTTCATCAAAATGTTGGGGGGGACAATAAACACAACAATTCTCAAGAGCAATTTTTGAAGGGGACAGCAAGGTTTTTTTGTTGCCCCGTTTGCATTTGTATTTTATTTCTTAAACAATTATTTTAAGAATATATTATTATATTATTTACAATACACATATTTTAATGATATTTCAGGGGGGGACAACCCTCAGATAAGGTTGACCCCCGACCCCCCCGCGATTTCCGCCTATGCTTTGAGTCGCTTTTTTTTTTGCATTGTAACAATACAAACCCACACAACAATCAACATTTATAAAAACATGCAAAACCACAAAGAGTCACTCCAGCACACTACGAATCACACAAACTCACAATCATAGTTTGACTTAACCACTAATACTACAAAATCTGAACTTCCCTTTGAATCGCATTCATTTGTCACATGCATTCACAGAATGTGCTATGTGGAAATGTAAATACACATTTTTAGCAATTGTGCCTAGAATTCCTTCACTTCTCATTTATTTTATAATACTGCATCCACCTATACAGTTATTATTACAATTATTAATAGTGTTCATGAACTCAAGACTACATTATTGTAAAGCATCACTGGGAGGATTTCCTGCAGGTTCAATAAATAAACTTCAGTAAGATCAAAATGCAGCAGCTAAAGTGCTGGCCCAATAAATATGACCATATCAGCCGCATTTTATTGTTGCTTCATTGGCTTCCTGTAAAATTTCTAGCTCCACAGTGCCCTTCTATTACACTATATTCCATCGTTCACTACGATCACAAAATTCGGGCCTGTTAATAGTCCCTAGAGTATCAAAATCCACACAAGTTGGTAAATCCTTTTCCTATTTGACTCCTAAACTATGCAATAGTCTTCCTAGCACTGTTCGGGGCTCAGACATACTCAACTTATAGTTATGCTGTTTAGTTAGGTCTGCTGGAACCAGGCACACTTCTAATAATCTATAACTCTGCTTTAAACTAAATTACATCTACGCTAATATTATTCTATTGTTTCCCTGTCTCAAACTCGGGATGCATATTGCAATGTTACCAGAGCCTGCCAGATCCAGCTCCCGTCCTGCCTGTTTTTCGACTCCCACTGCTACGGGTTACTGAGTGATGATGACTAACTGCAGCCTGTGCCAGCCAGACATCACTTTAGCCTATTAAGATGGGCTTCACAGAGGATGAATTGATGCCAACTCCAAACGTAAGACATGCCACTTCCCGAATCTTGGATTTAGGATGAACCTCACTGAAATGAGCTTCCAGTTGAATTGCAATGCTCCTCACTGATCTCTCCTTGCATCACCTAAGGATGTCTATGGACTACACTGTTAAAATGGAATACACGGACTATCAATTATTTTCCAATAAAAGCCTTCATCAGCCCACTAACAAAGGACAATGCATCAATATAAACTTCTGCAGTTAATCCAGGATGGACCTCAAAGCAGGGTCCCCGCGGATCCTTAAAAAGTCTTAAATACAACTTTCTGTTTTTAAGGCCTAAAAAAGTCTTAAATTGTCTGGAATGTCTTGAATTTTCGAAAGGGAGGTATTAAATTTCCCAATTCACAGAGCGAGTGAAATGTCTCCATCTGGTTTCGTGTATTTTTTTAACCGCAATTTTATAAGTGACCAGCGCACCTTTAGGGGCAGCATTTGTTCTTTGCGGGTGTCATCTGCATTCCGTAGAACTAGAAGGCTACTGGAGGAAGTGTAGTGGTTGCAGAGTGAGAGGGAGCGGGCGCGAGCAGAAGAAAGCGGGAGAAAGAGTTGGTAAGCCAGTTAGCGAAACGCTTAGTGACATTATGGGCAAATGTCAGTTTAACGACAAGTGGTTGGAGGATGATAATCATAAGGGTTGGTTGAAGAAAACTGGCATGAGGGAGGCCCGATGTGATCTCTGCATAAAAAATATACAGTTGGGGACAATGGGTCAAACAGCCCTAGATTCCCACGTGAAAAGTGAGAAACACAAGCGCTACATTGCGGATCAGTCGGGTAGTTTACCTATTCAAATATTTACAACACCATCACCAAGTGCTCAGACAAGTACACCTGCTACTAGTAACGTTAGGCTTATTGCGTCTACCTCCAATGCGTCTAACTCTGCCTTCAGTGCGTTCTCTAACACAGCCACGTTAAAGGCAGAAGTGCTCTGGGTTTTACGCACAGTTAGCCGCCACCAATCTTACACGTCAAACGATGACATTCACACTGTCTTCCAGGCGATGTTCCCGGACTCCGAGTGTGCGCGCGCGTTTCGTTGTGGCAGAGACAAGACGCCGTATCTTGCGCGATTTGGCATTGCTCCATATGTGAAAAAGGAGCTTGTGGCACGGATTAACCAGGGAAACTTTGTCATCATGTTTGACGAAAGCATGAACAGCGCAACAAAAAGTAAACAGTTGGACCTGCATGTCAGATACTGGGCAACTGACCAGACTGGCACTCATCACGTTCAATCCCGTTATTTTGGGTCCCAATTCATGGGCCATTCTACATGTGTGTAAGTCACTTGAAAGTGACGCAGACCGAATGGCAGAACAGGCAGAAAATTCTGCAGGCTCCAAAATGGCCACGCTGATTACAACGTTTAACACAATGAGAAGACGGGCCAAAGAGAAGCAGGAGGAGTTGAAGGGAGTAAATGGACAAATTGAGGACAAACACTCTGAGCTCAAAAAAATGTAACACTTCAATCTTATTTGTTATTTTTTAAATGGCACTTTATTAATTTTTTTCTTTATAATTTTTTATACTGATTTTGTTACCATTTGCAGTGCATATTTTATGTTATGTACTTTGAGGTGTACATTTTGAGGTGCAGGGGGGCGGCTAAGGATCACCCTCTACATTAGGGCTCGTCTTATACAGTTTTAATTTCTCAGATAGTGTCAGCTGCTGTTGTTCAGCTGGTACTATTTGCCGTTTATTGCTTCGTTTTTGAAATGTTTCAAGGTGCTTGCTCCAGTAACTCAGTATCTCCTTGCTGCTACAGTGGGAACTGCACTTCCAAAACACAAGACTTGGCTTATCTAAGCAGTTTGCATGTCTAACCTGTTGTTCACAATGTGTGTGCTAAAGTTAGAAAAAAAAAACGATTACATAAAACAGTTTTAAGTTGTCGTATTTATCTTTTCTGCCGTGGTATAGTCTTAATTTTTCCATTTAGATGTTTTGAAAAGGTCTTAAAAGTCTTTAAATTTGCACTTAAAAAATGTGCAGATACCCTGTCAAAGATATTATCATTAATCTTATAGTTCATACAAAATCATTTTGTTTAAACATTGGCCCTTAACACTTACTTAGTTTAATCATTTTAAACCATGACTTGCACTACACATAAATAACTAATACTGGCATTATTTTCATGCTGTTTAGCCAAAGGGGAACTGCCCCCCACAGTGAGCCTGTTTCCCCCCAAGGTTATTTGTCTCCATTTAGCAACATCTTATGGAGTTTTGTGTTTCTTGCTACAGTCCCATTCGGCTTGCTCACTGGCGGTCTAAATATAATAATTATTTACTTATTTATGTAATTATTTTTTCTAAGACACAATTTAGAATCACATCGATGACTCTTAAGACATTACTAAAGCATTATTTTCTGTAAAGCTGCTTTGAAACAATGTTTTGTGAAAAGTGCTAAGAAAAATACAATGACTTTACTTGACTTGTTTGCCATGGCCGTTTCCTTTTGCACCCCCCACCCACAATAAAGGTCAAAATGCCCCCAAAAGATCACATCCGGTAGGCCCTGGTATTTGCAACTGCAAGTATGACTGTTACTATTGCTCACAGAGTTGAACAAACCCCTAAACCCAAGTATTAAACTTCGACACGTCCCACTAGCGATGCACAAAAACAAAAAAACACAACAATGCTGGAGACTTTTGCAAAGGCAAGGAGCACTCACAATTGCATCAAAAAGTGTACAAATACATATCTTATGAGAGATCAGTTAAATAGTCAGGCACAGTAGACATAATTGAGCCTTCTTTCTATATACATGTTGAGTCATGAACACAGATGAGTCTTCCAGCTGTGGGGTTCCTGCAAACCTTTGATGTGCATGCTTCCCACAGTCTAGCAGTGGTGTTGATAAATGAACGATATAGAAAGCAACTAGCATATGTGCGTCTGCATGTGTGTATTTGACTGGGGCCGGTAAGTGGTGCGTCTTTGCTGTAGGAAGACTGCCGGTGTGTAAATATGAAGTGTGTGTGTGTGTACATGTGTCATATCTGTTGGCAATGCAGGAAAAGGGTTTCAGACCACTGAACAGGATCAAAGCGAGTCAGCTCTGACATGAGGGTTCACTTCTCCTTCCACATACACATATGATCACACACACATATACATTTTCACACATGCATTCAATCACATCCAGACTTTCCCACAGACGGATAAGTCATATGCGGTTTTGCTGAGTATTAAAGCTCATGCACACACCTTTTAAGGGATATTTCATCCCAAGATGAAAATGTTGTCATGATGCTCTCACCCTTGTGTCGTTCCAAACCATGGAACAATACGACAAACACTAAAGTCATTTATTTTCAGTGCAAATACAATGATTGAGGACTTGATCTTTCAAGCTTCAAACAGGCCACAAAAGCACCATAAAACTAGTCAATATGACAGTCTTCTAATGCCATATAATAATAATAATAGCTCTCTTTTGCACATTCATGAGTATAGAATGATGTGTAATTTGTGAACAAATCATTAAATCAGTCAGATGAATCAGTTGAATCACAAATTTATTCACAAATCGGATTGATTCGACTCTCTAGTTCAACTTATTGACTCTATGATCCGGTCACACCAATTTACAGCTATCTGGAGGGGAAGATTATCTGTGAATGGGTCATTGACAAATAAGGTTGTCCGAGGTAATAAAAATGTAAAATCTTTTAAAACAATCTAGTTTAAAACACTGAAGTTGGTAGAAATGTTATCTTTGTGTCAAATATATATATATACAGTATATATGATATGATAATAATTTTATATTCAATATATATTTTATGTTTGCTCAGGGTCTACTCTATATGACCTGATCAAAATGTGCCTTTTCATAAAAATTTCAAAATATCAGGGGGGTTTTTTCACACAGTCTTGAGGGTATAAAAGGGGTCCTCTTTGTTTTATTTGTTTCAAATGACAACAAAACACTCTGCAAAAACTCTGTGAATTTAAATGCAAAATCCAGAAATAATAATAGCAACATAAGTGTTGGCACTCCTCAGAACATTTCATATTTCATTTCTATTTTGTCATTTTTACATTAATAAGGAATTAATGGAATTGTGGACATGACAGTTTGTAAAAACAGCCCTTACTGTTCAAGATGAGGAGAAAAACATCCAAAAACTTTGAAACCTCCAGACTTTGACCTCTGAGACATCAGTAAAGAGATAAATGAAAATTAATATTAAAATGAAAATTAATCATTAATAATTTAGTCACCCTCATGATTTTCTTCTGCAGAACACAAAGATTTTTAGAAGAACATTTCAGCTGTGTTGGTGCATACAATGCAAGTGAATGGGTGCCAAAAATTTGATGCTTCAAAAACCACATAAAGGCATCATAAATGTAATCCATGCTACCCCAGTGTTTTAAATCAATTTCTTCAGAAGTGATATGATAGGTGTGGGTGAGAAACACATCAATATTTAATTCCTTTGAAGAAATTCTTCTCCCAGAAGGGGGTGATATGCATGAAGAATGTGAATCACCAAAAACACAAGAAGAAGAAAGTGAAAGTTAAAGTGGAGATTAACTGAGCAGAGAGGAGAATATATTGTAAAAAAGGACTGAAATATTGATCTGTATCTCATCCACACCTATCATATCGCTTCTGAAGACATTGAGACTGGAGTCTTATGGATTACTTTTATGGTGACTTATGTGATATTTGTATCTACAAAATGTTGGCACCCATTCACTTGCATTGTATGAACCAAAAGAGCTGAGAAATTCTATTAAAAATCTTCATATGAGTTTAGCAGACGAAAGAATGTCATACACATCTGAGATGGCATAAGGGTGAGTTAATGATGAGAGAATTTAACTTTAATGCTGCAATATTGGCCTTTGGCGATTACTAAACCGTAAAATGGAATGACATGAAGGTAAGTAAAGACAATCTTAATTTTTGTGTGAACTAGTCCTTTAAGCCTTTAAGATTCATTATATCAATACAAATGCTCTCAAAAATACAAACTTCAACACAGTGCATTTTCACTTACAAAAGACCTGATCAGAAGAAAAAGAAATAAGACCAGAGATAAACGGCACCTTCCGTATTTTACATAGCAGTTAAACTCAAATTGCAACTAAAAACAGACCCTGGGGTCTTGAAATCCTTTCTCCTTACAGACTCTGTGCTCGACTGTGACCACAGGAAGGGCAAAGGCACTGATTGGTCAGTGAGTTTCCACTCAAGCACATTTGTCGGCTCGGTTGTGTACATAATAAAGCCCTCAGCAAAGGTTGGAATTAACTTGGTCAAACACTTCCCTTGCATATGATCAAAGCGATGGCCTTTTAACACCCTTCCTGTCTAGATTTGCCCTTCCTGCCATTTGTGACTGTTTCTTTTATTAAACATAACTTAGAAATGTATTGGAATATCATTTGTGCTTGAATGTAAACAATGTCAGAAATCAGCATCTTCAAAATTCTTGCTTAATTTGGAAGTATTAAAAATCAGTTAAATTGAGGAATTTTTATTCTCTGCTGTTTAGAAATGTATGTAAACACACAGTTGAAGGGTGTATTTCTATGTCACTAGTGGCACCATACTAAAATGCAAAAATAATGGCTTTGAAATTGAATATTTATGGAAACCGTCTGTATTTGCACTTTTCTGCCTTATATAGCAGCATGAATCTAGTTTTAGGATAGTTTTATAAACAAAAAATATATATATTTTTGTCAATTTATAATATACTTTGTGTTATATTACTCTGGTGATGGGGTTTCAAGTACTGCTGCTGGAGAGTAACTTTGCCATCTATCTCTCTCCTGACTATTGTAATCCACCATTGTCTATTTTTTATTTTTTTTTCCTGTTTTAGAAAGTTGTGTTTTCGTAATAGTGGATTTTGTTTACATCCATATTCCAAACCCAGAAAAATGAAGAGGGTCAATGATAAACATTTTAAAAAATCGAATGCTACACTGTTGTCACATGTCCAGGTATTCCATGAACAGGTATACATATTATGTATTACAAAAATAGAAGTATGGTAAGATGTATGGTATATTCCGAACATAGCCATTCATTATGTTTAACAAATACTTCTACCGCCTCTTCCACCCCTTATCTGCCATACTACTTTGGGACATTGACATGTTGGACCGCCTAAACAAATGCAGCAACAATGATTACACATTTCAGGTGATTCAACATAAAAATGGCTTACTTATAGATATAGGAGCAAGTATTGCTCACACTGAAATTGTTTTACCTTTGATGTATTTTATTATTATAATTTGTCAAGACTAACAAGACTAAAAGTGAAATGAGAAAAGATCTTCAGATGTAGCCTTGGGGTACACCTATCACCATCCATCATTAAAACATGTTTACAGTAACCAACAGCCAACCATGAAAGTTTATGGTTCGAAGATGGGGTTTTGGGGTAAATCAGAAAGACCTGAGGAGTTTTCTGTTGTTTTTTTTTTACTCTCTCTCTCTCTCTCTCTCTCTCTCTCTCTCTCTCTCTCTCTCTGTGTCTCTATTCAGTCTTTCCTTGTTCATCCCATCCCCCAATCCTCTTTCCCACCCAAACATCTCTCTCTCTCTCTCTCTCTCTCTCTCTCTCTCTCTCTCTCTCTCTCTCTCTCTCTCTCTCTCTCGCTACTCCATCTCTCTGTCTTGGGTTGTATAGGGCAGCAGAGAGAAGGGGAGATGACAATGGATAGAAAAGAGGGTTGCAGTTTTGGGGGTTTGCTGAATAGTCCCATTCAGCCTGCCCAGTCAAACAGAAACACATCTCCCCACTCACTTACAACCCATAGTTCCACTGCAAACAACCAGGGCTTTATTCCCCACAACCACTCACCGGTGCACACACTCACACTTGTGTAGTCCACAAGGAGTGATGGCATGGTCAGACATACATACGTACATGCACTCACACACAAACAAGATGAAGAGCACTGGGGGTGACATACATAGAGCACACTCAGTAACAATGTGGAGCAGAAGTGGTACTGGTGAGCGCGATCTAAAGTGCTCTCCTGTGCTCTAGTGCTGTGTCGACATGTACATGGTCACATGGAATGATCACAGATTCAGTTAATTCCTTACATTTATATAGCACTTTACTAGGCACTCAAAGAGCTTTACATAGTATAGGGGGCAATTGAAGACATGGGAGTGTTGACGTGGTAGTCAAGAGGTTTGTAGTCTATGTGTCGAGCTGTCGTTTTCAAAGTAGAAGATGCTTCCAATTCTGATTGCTATTGGAAGGAGAACTAGTACACTTCAGCAATGCAAGATGGTTTTAAAGCAAAAGGAAGAACTTTTGTTGAAGGAATTTAATAATTGGCAGTTGTTCAAGGCAAAAACAGATGTTTACTTTTAAATGTCAGTTTTTTTTCATGTTTTCAGAAAGTTTATATAGTATGTTTATTGCTCTCATTTAGTTAATTGATTGTGTTCATGGAAAGAAACACATTGTTACAAGGTGTTTACTTACTGGCCCAAGCTAAAAGAACCCACTCTCAAGTCCCTAGGCATCGCTCGGGTCTATGGAATATTGTCACCCATTTTATTGTCCGCTAGGTGAAAACTGTTCATCTGACACTTCTCCTCAACAAGCTATTTCCGCCAAACCCAAATCATAACAGCCCCACATGCTAACGCCAAAGTGCTTCTTTCAAATACTTCAAAAGAAGTTCGAAACAGCTGAGCAACAACATACTTTTTGCAAACATTCAGATACCTCCCACACTACTGGAGTAGGTGTATAGAAGAGCATTTAAATATGAGGACGCTCAAGACTACATGTAAAACATCAACTAATATGACATTAAAATATGATATCAGTGATTTTATGCCTCATTCTATGAGTGTAATTCACAAAAAATCAGTAAAAGAAGCTGTTTTAACTACTCGATGACTACTCTGTTATTGTGTGAATGGCTTTCTGCTGTTGACAGCACATAAGGGAATGGAAAACTATTTGAGTAGATTTTATTCCTTTTGTAGACTAATTAAACAAACAAAAAAAAAATCACATGACAAGTTCATGGAAAATGTCTACACAAATGATCGTACAGATGCATGTAAATTTGCACCAACTCAACATGCCGGTGTGTTCATCTTGACTTATCTTAACTGTCTGTATGGGAATTAGGTGTTGGCATCAAAGTAGGTTGAGCTCCAGGGCACACCTACCAATGACGTGTTTAGCAGCCGGTAAGAAGTTTTCCTGAAAGTTCGCCCTGGCAAGCTGTTACGAATCACCAATACAAACTCAAAAGCACCTTTTTTTGGTCAGATTTTGTTATAAATAATGTCACATCCATTCATTCTTTGATTTTGTAGGAAAGGTGCAGGAGTCTTAAGTCTGATCGCTTCACCTAAATAAGCCATATTGTTTGAGATATCTTTCATGTCTGTAGTACAGACAGTGTGGGAAACCCAAAAAGTATATACATGAAAGAGTGTATTTATTGTACTCATATCACTTCATTCTTAGTGTTTATCTAGATGGTTGCTAGGGTATTTTGGGTGGTAGTTAGGTGGCTGCTTGCTAGCCTAAGTCAAAAGATTCCACCCCCAATTCCACCTCTATACTATTCTTTAACAAAAATATGGCATGTGTAATAACCTTGTCTCAATAACTGGTTTTCATCTTTTACAGAATATTTTCTTATAGAATTTATATTGGAATAAAGATGCAGATCATTTAAAAAAAAGAGCCAAAGTGGCTCAATTTCCATTTTTACTTCTAGTTAAGCAACATTTTGATTTGTAAAACACATGTGCTGCTTTATTTGCTATTTCTTTTTTTTTCCAAATTTGCACATAAATTTGTAACTTGGATGGAAACATGAATATTGTTTAATTTAATAATTTTTTTAATGCACTATTTTCAGTTCATTGATTGTGTTTACAAGAAATGTATCAGTTTATCTTTAATACTTTAATGACAATTTTAAAATTTGTTATATTGTCCCTATGAAGACAAACCCAGACACAGACTGACTCTCACGTCGGAGTGTCCAGCTGGGTGAGGTCAGTGCCCTGTGGTTACAGAGACCTGAACATGTGTAGAGAGGAGAAAGTCTGACACCACCGCTCGCACCCTACTCCTTAACCTCAGCTGTTTGTGTGTGTGTATGTGCATACACAGGGCATTGCCCTGCCCTTGAAGTCTGTTGTACGAATACATCGCTGACCAGACATGCACTCCTAAACACACACACCCACCCTCTTTATGGTCTGTGCAGGAATGAGGCAAACAGCAGCGAGCGAGACACACAATAGCAGAACAAAAGGTGCAGGCAGCAGGGTACAGCGATGTGACAGGGCGAGGGCTGTGTGTACGAATGTGCGTATGCTCCATATGGGCACTCCCTCGCGCAAAAAGGCAGATGTCACATGGGTGGCCCCGCCCTGCAGGCCATTGGGTCACGCCGCTCAGGGACACGTCTAAATAGCTGAGCAGGAGCGAGGAGAACAGGGGCCTCTCCCCAGCTGCCTGCTCCACATACACATAACCATTTCCATGCACCCTCTGCCATACACCAAAGGCTTGAGTTCCCCTTCTATTCTCATTTTTGCTCGCTCATCTTTGTTTGCATGTTTGTTTACTTTTTCGTGCTGATTTCTGCTTAACTGTCCTTCGTCTATCATGCTTATCGTGCACACACTTCACTCTATTTTTTTGGACAAACATCAAACCATACTTTTGATTCAATCCTCAAACAAATTCCAACCATAGAGAGTGCTTCAAAAGTGGGGGTATAAACTTAAGGTGCACTGTGGTCAATGGTTCATCCCTTACAAAAAATCTAGAGCTGCTGCAAACTTGCCACACAAATTCACCACTCATTAATTTTCACATGCTAATGAGCTTTGCTGCAAACTCTTCATTGTCGTCTAAGGTTCGCTGCAGTTTTACCACTACCGGTGAAAAGCAGCAAATTCTAGCAAATATTTGGGGCAAATATCAAGCTCATTTGCATGAGAAAATATTGAATGGTGAATTTGCAGCAAGTTTGTGGTGAGTTTTTTTTTAAGGGATATTAAACTAAAAAAGCAATTTTTAGTTGATCTGAAATTGGTTTATTGTCATATCACAAGTATATATTAGCAAAATCCTATTATACAGTATATACACCTACAATATATAGCAAAAAGTCAATAGAGAATGGCCTTGTATCCCTTTTTGCTTTTCCAAAATGGTTACAACATAATACAAAATACAAAACATAAAACCAAAACGGTTCCATTTGTTGCTGTGTTGTTGATTACATCAAAATATTTAATCACAACATTAATTCATAAATTCACTTCTATATGTTCTTGCATGTTAATGTTTAAGAGCAAAGTGATCCAAGTAACAATGGCAAAACCAAAAAAAAAAAGAACTATATGAAGTTCTATGAAGACATTAAAATGTTTTACTGCATTGTGTACTTTCACTGATTCTAGAGATAAGGGACAAAACATGTCTTATATACAAAAATCATAAATATCTCTGTTAAAAATCAAGAAATTCATAATAATAAAAATATTGTAAAAGTTAAATCTAAAGGAAATTTGTATCCATTTATTACTTTTATTTTTAAATCATATAATTAGATTTGGAGCAGCTGCCCCTGCGACCCGACTTCGGATAAGCGGTTGAAGATGGATGGATGGATGGATAATTAGATTTTTTTTAAAACATGCTGTATATTTGGAAGAAAATGCAACTTAACCTGTCCTCACTAGAGGTCACAAAGTCAGACTGCCAAACAAAGTGTTTAAAAATGCAACAAATTCATAATCCCCCACTTTTCTACTGTTTCAACTGCGTGTATATTACTGTGTGCACCTCTTTTTCCGCTTGTCTACATCGCACATTTCGACTGCGTGCATTAGTTTTCTCCTCTGTGTTTTACACGGATTGTTGCATCAATCTCAAACATCTGCTGATCAGGATCCAACACAACACCAAACAATTGTGCGGGATACACATCAATCTAAAACCCTCACCGCTCAAGAACAACAACAACAAACAATTGCGGTAAGTCATGGCATCAGCTCATATTATTGCTTCCTGCATTGCATGCCACATGTTTACTATAGCTTCTTCCACCAGTAGTGAGGGGTATACATGTGATAAATGTAAGGAATTAGTCAAGCTGATGGAGAAGGTTAATGACTTAGAGGCACGCATTCGAATGCTGGTAAGAAAGGTAAGAAAAGCCAGTAGATACTCTTTCGGATGCTGGTAGAAAAGAGAACAACACACACACTTTGGCTCCGACTGTAGAGCCCCTGCAGCAGGGTGTTTGGGTGACGTCTCCCACTCTCCCATTCCTGCTGAGGTTTCCAATCGATGCTCACCACTCAGTGATGCACCCACTGAGAATCATGTTGAAAGAGCCCTGATTATAGGAGATTATGTTGTAAGGAACCTGGAGATAGAGACTTCAGCCACTATATCTGACATCAGATCAAATTTATAAGTGCTGGCTAATGCAAAAATGTAGATTTTCTACAATTGTTATTCATGTCGGCAATAACGATGTCTTTGCCAATTGGAGATCACTAGAGGTAATGTTAAAGAGATGTGTGAACTTGCTCGTCGTGGTGACAAAGTTTATTGTAGATTAGTGTCAGTGAGTGGCTGGATGTCTGTGTGGTGTCCAGAGAATAGCATAGAATTCATAGACAATTGGAAGACTTTTTTGGGGTATACCTGAACTGCTAAAGAGAGACAGACTCCATCCTTTCAGGGAAGGTGCCGCTCTCCTCTTTAGTAATTTGTCTCAAAGTCTTAATAGTAATAGCATTTGACTAACTGGGGCCCAGGTCAAGAAACTGGCTAATCTGAACGTCTGCTAGCTGCCTTGAGACGTCACACAGGTCACATAAACTCAACACATAGACACTGCATCACCTAGATATCATCTAGAGACTGTCTGTTCCCCGAACTACCAAACACAAACCCATCACTTATGCACCCATTTAGAAAAAAATGTGATTTAGGTAAAACTTAAAAATAACAAATAAAATTAAGATCATATAAAAGTAGGGCTACTAAACATTAAATATCATGACAACTCATATCATTACCTCGTCTCTTGTATGCTGCGATTAGCTAATGTTACTACTCTTACTAGAACTATTCTTTTGACCACTAAAGACAGCTTCTCTAATAATCTTCCAGATTTATCTCATATACTCAGTAAGCCAAAAAGTCTAGAAGAACTTGAAATAATAACAGAAAATATAAATACAGTCTTCTCTAGCACTCTTGATAGTGTCATCCCCTTTGGCTGTGGCTCAGGTGGTAGGGCGTGTCGGCCACTAATCGCAGGGTTGGTGGTTCGATTCCTGGCCCACACGACTCCACATGCCGAAGTGTCCTTGGGCAAGACACTGAACCCCAAGTTGCTCCCAATGGCAGTCTAGCGCCTTCCATGATAGTGTGAATGTGTGTGTGAATGGCTAAATGAGTCACAGTGTAAAGCGCTTTGAATACCGCTAAGGTTAAAAAGGCGCTATATAAGTGCAGACCATTTAGTTAAGTCTGTCGGAACCAGAAACATTAATCATGATCTATACCTCTGCAAAAAAAAATTATGGCATCTACGCTTATATTATTCAGTTTGTTTCCCTGTCTCAACCTCAGGATTCATATCCTGAGGTTACCATAGCCGACCTGGTCCAGCTTGGTGTAGGACCCATGCTACGTGTCTCTGAATGATGGCGACTAAATGCAGCCTGTGCCAGCCAGACATCACTTCAGTCAATTACAATGGACATCATGGGATGAACTGATGCCAACTCCAACCATAAGGCATGGGATACTTCATATGCCACTGCCTGAACCTTGGATTTAGGACAGACCTCACCAAAATGACCTGCCGGTTGAACTGCGATGCACCTCACTGATCTCTGCCTGCATCACCTTGGTCTAATATTGGACTACACTCTTAAAATGGAATACATAGAAAATCAATTATTTGACAACAAAAGCCTTCATCAGCCAATTAACAAGGACAATTCATCAATGTGAACTTCTGCAGTTAATCCAGGCTGAAGTTCAAAGACATTAGTCTTTAATCTTACAGTTCATAAAACATCTTTGTTTAAACATTGTCCCTTAACACTTACTTAGTTAACTAATTTCAAACCATGACTTGCACTGCACACAAATAATTATTATTGGCATTATATTCATGCTTTTAGCCAGAGGGGAACTGGCCCCAACAGTGAGCCTGGTTTCTCCCAAGGTTATTTTTCCTCCATTAACCAACATTTTATGGAGTTTTGTGTTCCTTGCCGCAGTCACCTTCGGCTTGCTCACTGGGGTTCTAAATGTAAAATTTTTATGATCTTTTAGTGCATAATGTTCTGTAAAGCTGCTTTGAAATGATGTGTTGTGATACATTTTGGCATTTTAGTTTAAGTTATCAAAGCAGCTTTAACTGAGGAAAAACTAAATGGCTCCAGTGTACAACACATAGTTAAGATAGAAAAATATTCAATTTTGTCAAATCTGTCAGAATTTTCAGAACAGTGTGAAAACAGAAAAGAAATGTATAGGAAATATTTTATCACTAAACTCATTTACAGAACACCAAATTCAAGAATTTGATAAATAAAGATTTACATTCTTGTTGGATGAATCATATTAAAATAGTATCCTTTTAGTGTGTCTGACAGAGTTGACACAAATTACAGTAAGATGTGATTTATGAAATGAACAAATGTCCATTTTCAGAATAAAGCGTTTTTTAATTTTATATAAAAACCTGTTCCCTTACATAAGCTGAGACCTTTGTCTACAAAAAATGTAACTAAACATGTTTTGTCCCTTATCTCAAGAATCAGTGCTTTATTTTTGTCTCTGGAAGTTTGTACTGGCAAATCAGCATCCAGTTATGTTTGTTATGAAGATACAGAAGTATGAATCCATGTTATGATTTTCTCTCTGTCTGTCCTTTCCATCTCTCTATTGCTGAGGTTCATTAGCATAGCAGCTGCTGAGTGCAGGGTGTTTGAGATGGAGATTGCTGGTGTGTGTGTGTGTGTGTGTGTGTGTGTGTGTGTGTGTGTGTGTGTGTGTGTGTGTGTGTGTGTGTGTGTGTGTGTGTGTGTGTGTGTGTGTGTGTGTGTGTGTGTGTGTGTGTGTGTTTTGTGGAGGGCTCTAATCAATGGTGGTCCGTCTGGGAGCTGAATAGCGATAGAGCAGAATCCAGCAGGCCGGACAAAAAAAGAGGAGAACAGAGAATAGAGCTAGAGAATGAATGCGCTTGTCACAGTGTGCTTGAAAAAGCACTGAGCAGAGCGAAAGAATAAAAGAGAGTTCAAACAGGAGAGGAGGGTAAGGAAAGACAGGCCTAGCCACCTGTCTCATTCTCTCGCTATCTTTCCTCTTGCTGTTCAACGAGAAAGCACTTTGTTTTACATGTTTAATAACATGCATTTTAATGCGGTTTCTCGCATTGAACAAAACTGTGCAGCTTGATTTTGCATAGGCAGGGTTTAAGATCACTTATGTATACATAAAAAAAGGTTTTGGGTTTAGTATAAATTAAGCTCAGCCGACAGCATTTGTGGCATAACGTTGATTACCACAAAAATGTATTTAGACTCGTCCCTTGTTTAAAAAAATTATAATAAATCAGTTACTGTATCACGGTTACAATAGAAGTGAATGGGGCCAGTCCATAACCATAAACATTCAAATACACATGCAACTGTGAAAAGTTCCACAGAGTGAAGCTAAAGCTAATGCTAAAAGAAAACATGTTAATAACTTATTATTGTATTATTAATATTGAAATATTTTTATGATGTGATGATTATTTTAATATTACTTTCATTTATATTGTGTTACATTTGATAAGCTAAATGAAGTGTTGGTTTGAATATCCAAATTATCTCAAATTAAATACCTTGAGAACCTCAATTGAACTTTTAAAATGGTCACATGTTTTTCATGACTATTACTAATTTCCAGTGTTGCTCAAAACTACAACTTACTAGATACTCCTATAAAAATTACAATCAGATTACTTGACTGATTACTTAACCAAAAAGTAATCACTTTTACTTTTACGTTACATTCTAAAAGACTTTTCTCAGAAAGGTTTTAGTTTTTTTGTTCTATTTGTCCCTTGTTGGTTGTCACGCACTCAGAACCACACGTTTCTCCTTTACAATAACTTATTAGTGGCCGTTTGCTCTTCATCTGAAATTATGAACATATGATAATTCACAAGTTAAATTCTACAATACTACTATAGAAATGTGCAACCCAACTAATGTACTTCAAAATAACTAACTGAACTGAAAGTCAGTAACTGTAATTTAATGACTACAATTCAAAAGTTACACTGTTTTTAAACTAAAAGGTGATTAGATTACAGTAACTAATTCCTTTGTAATCAGATTACACCCAGCACTGCTCATTTCACACCAGAAACCAGCAGATTATACTGTTTGAATGGAACTTTTCCTGGTAATATTTGTGGTCATTTCTAAACCAGTGGAACAACTCTTCATCTCGTTTCCCTTCTGGCAGTAATGTTCCTATAGCTCTGTTAATTTGCACACATTTTAGGTTAACATGGCCACAAACATGTTTTCCCTGCATGAGTATACTTTTACAAGGGCAAACAATCTTGTAAGCTTTGAGCATTCAATGCAAAAGTATGTGAAACCACTGACAAGAATCTGTCCATGCAGAAGAGGTAGTTTTTGAGTTCTGGAACACTTAATGGATTTGCAGAGCTCTAAATGTACAGAAAAACGAAACATTCCTGTGCACCTAACTACAAACAAAAGGCCCACTTCACATTCTCCACACTAGGATAGGAGCATGTTTCCTTCTCCTCTCTGAAGTATATTCACAAAATTCTTGTTCACATCATTGGGTTTGTACCATTCCTCCCTCTTTAGCTGGTGAAGGGTGAAGGCTAGCGCTAAGAGCGACAGGACTGTTAAAATCATTTCCAAATTCCTGCGATGATGTGTGTCGGGACTGAGGCACATGAAGAATCTATTAGGGGGCCTCTCTATTGCACTCTGGGAAGGTGGCCAACTCAGCCGCCGGACAATGGAAATCCAGCGCAACAATAACATCCTGCCTGGGGGATGGAGGGGGGCAGAAACAGAGAGTGATGCCATTGATGTCACAGTCTTCTAGTGAGGGTTGTCTTCAAAAGCATGCAGGAAGCAGCTCTGTCTACCTGCAGAAAAGTCATTCAAAGCAATTTCCTCGTGCTCTGTGAATGTAGTTGTTGGACGATAAGTCTATGCACAGCATGGCTTTTGGTTTATTGTGAAATTCTGAAATTTACAAGCTGAACATTCCACACTTTGCACAACTAGTAAATCAGGAACAGAAATCAGCATGACATCCATCAACATTGTTTTTAGTGATAAAATGTACCGCATATTGGTGTCTGTTCAACTTCAGGCCATTTTATGTCCCAGTATAATTATAAAACATAATTATACTTTTGTCATTTGGATATATGAGGGTCTCATTAAAACCATGAAAGGCGATATTAAATTATGAAAATCCATTATGTAAATGCAAGTTATTACATGTTAAAAAAATTATGGTGATCAACAAAGAGTGAAAAATTATTTCTAGTTAAGTTATGTATTTCATACTACTCATGATCTTAAAGAGAAACCTCCACCAATCGGTGTCACAGTATACAAACAGCAGCAAAAAGTGCTCTGCAGCGACCGCCCACTTCCATGATGCACTGTGCATGACACAGTGCCCTAACCAGACTTGACGCGATGCCACGTCATGTGATAAAAGGTACCTTTTCCATGTTAAACAGAGTTTTTGTCCTAACCACCAGCGACATGACGAGCGACAGGGCTTTCTATTTTTTTAATGGTTTCTATTTCTGCGAAGTCATGTCGGCCAGCGTAGACACCAAATGGGTCTAAAAATATTCTTATTACAGTATATTAAAGTCGGCATCTCACTAGCCGGTTCAGAACAACTTGATTTTGGCCGAGGGTGTCTCACACCTACCATATGTTGTGCTTGAGGTTTCGCTCTTTTCAGCCAAAGCTCTCTACACCCACACACTCAGACAAACCAACTCATTCGAACTTTCTCTCCGCTTCCCTGTCACGTGGGGATCGTGTAAGTATTTGTAACCGAATAAGGATCTTCTCTGACTCATTTCTCGGCTGCATAGTTTGGTTCAATGCTTTTATGAAGGATTTTATTAAATCGCTATGGGGAAAAAACACTTCCGGAACTAAGCTGGCTGTGTCTCATTTGGAAGGATGCATCCTCCGGAGGTCGCATTTGTCAGTCGCATACGACATCGAGGCTGTCTCGTTTCAGAAAAGCGATTAGGACACTGCAAATGCAACCTTTGAATGCGAACTTCTTTCACTGGAATTCGGAGGATGCATGACCGTGCGTTCAGACCAGAAGCGTTGAAAGCGTTGAATCAACCGGAAGTCATTCATTTTGTATGACAGCCAGCGTCTCTCGGCGGCGAGAAGCGGCGCGCGAGTCTTGAGCGGTGTGGGCGTCACAGGAAAGTTCAAGTGCAGCCAACATTATGGTAATGAGCTTTGACGCAGTTCGGCGGCAACCTATTGGAATATAGAAGTGCTCCGCTCTAGGGAAGTCTAGAGAACACAACCATGTATACTTTGGTTCCCACCAAACATTAGTTCCGAAGACTGATTATTGCCATGGTGGCTTTTCCCGTAATATTTGATCTGTCCCCGTTTGCTTACAGAGATATAAATAAAATAATAAAACGATGAGTGGACAAAGGTGTTTGAAATGGTTAGTGTGCCAGGTAAGTAGATGAAGTGGATATTACGGTTTATATAATATTATATAATAATGTATTAAAATATTTCATGAGGATATACGCTACTTGTGATATGTCGTCAAAAAGATACTGGTCAACATGTCTGGATGTTTTGTGGCCCCTTTAAATATAGTTCACAAAACCAAGCATTCTCAACGAACGTTGCCGCCCATTTCAACTATGTCAGAGCGTCCACGAATTTTCAATAGCGTTGTTGGCAGGGCAGCCAGAGCGAATTTTGACGCTCTCGCCTCCTCTGGTCTGAACGCACAGTGAGGTGTATCCTTCATTGATATTATATAGAGACTAGATCCCTATTGGCCGCTTCGCAATGAGAAATACGGCCGCCATCTTAAACCGGTCGTACTCCTAGTTTCGTTGCGCTGCAGCAGTTAAGATGCCAGAGCACTGTGGAGCATTTTCCTGTTTAATTGCGGACCATCGCAAATAGGGCCCGGGGGATTACTTTTCACAAGTAAGTTTTAACATTATCATTGGTTGTATTTTGTGAATATTAAAATTCGCCGAACCATGTGTCCTGTATCATAGCTACATGAATGACCTTTGCAGCAAAAAACTCCGCGTGAAAATCAGTTCGGTATTCAGTGAGGTATGATTAATTAAATGCGCAGATTACACTGAGTGGAGCGGGTGACCGGTCTAAGATGGCGGCGCCGCAGCTCGTCCGCGCCAGTAGGCAGTAGCTGTCGATAGGGCGTCTATCTATATGTCTATGGTATCCTTCGTGTGCACTCACAACCCACAATTCTTTGCATTAACGGAAATGTCTTTAAAAAATGACGCCAATTTGCCCGAAAATATGGCATTCAAACGCAAGTAATGTTAATTCCCAAGTCGATGTAACACAGTAAACGGATGCAGAGTAAATAATATGTATTATTAGAATAATATATAATAAAAAGTAGTATAGACTAAAAGTACACCTGTAAAATATATTTTATTTTCTCTCTACATGATTATAACTCTCCTAAAATTTACCTCATGAATTCCCATCCAAAGGGACTTTGTTCCCTTCTCACTCAGACGCTCACACTTGTTAAATAGTGGCATGTTGTCATAGCAACCATGATAAGTTTTGTTTCTGTTTGTCCAGTGACGGCTGTCTCGTTTAAACTAGGCTTGTTTAAAGGAGGACACTCGGTATACTACTGCCTTCAAATGACATGTCCTACCTAGCAAGCAGCCTTCGAAAGGAGACACAGTTGAGCACTGTTGAGGCAGGTGAAATCATGACCGATCAGGTTAAAAAGATCTGATATACTCTATGTGCACTCTTATGCTTATCAAAGTGTTGAAACACTATCGGTCTCTCGCAAAAACAGAAGGGCAAAGAGTTGCTGTAAAATAAAAGCCACACAAACACATGGATGGGGGGGGGGGGCGCTGCCTTTAAAACAAAATTACCTACAACCCAACAGCACTCTTTTATCCAGCATATGATAGGAGCAGGCCAAATAAATGACAAAATAAGGAGAGAACGGAAACTGGGGTCAGTTTGGCCCAGAGAGGAGAGGAGGCCCAAACCAGTCCAATTTTTCTTCTTTGAAGATAGAGAGAATGAAAGAGTGAGAAAGAAAGGTTCACACTCAAGAAGGTTTAATGATTTCTTTACTGGCTTGAATGCACACGCACATTCAACAACAACAACAACAACAAAATACTACAGCACTCGGTTTCTCATCACGCATGAATCACAGTGTTACAAATGTTCAAAAAGAATACAAACAAAAAGCAGACGCACAAAAAAAAATACTTTTACTCATTCATATACACCTATCCTGTCATTTAATCCCCATATCATAAATGTTATGACAAATGGTGGGGTAAAACAACTATACATCGTGCAGTTTATTTTTGTTACAATGATCTTACCATCACAAGTATTATTCCCCTTTATTAACATCAGGAGGAGAGCACTTCAAATAAGGAAGTGCTCTGAGATATCAGCGTCTATATATATATCCATATATAGCCTTTATATGTATACACATACACCCGATCACAGAGATAGAAACATCTTTGCAAAAGTAATGTTATACAATGAAACACACAAAAAGAGACAATATAACCTGGAGCTTTTTTTATACAATAGTATTTTGTTGTGTTCCTTTTTTCTATTTAGAAAAAATAAAATGTTGACCTTAAGTCAACGTTTTAACAACAGTCATCAGTGCAATATTTTCGACAAGAGGAAAAAAAATCAAGTTTAAGACAAGCAATGCATATTTGTTCTGCCTATATCATCAAATCTAGTAGATGATCATGAGAATCACATCTGTTGTATCTCCAGGTGTAGGAGGAGTTGAAAGTCCCTGGTTACATTGTTGGAAACAGTTTAACCAGGAGTGAGTGTGGGGGGCTGAATACAAAAGTACAGTCATACAATTGCATACAACTTCATGGGGCTTCTCACAAATAGACTGGTATTTGACCTAATTCACTCACCGTTGGCCACTGTATCAAAAAGAAAGAAAAAGGAAAAACTTACATAAAAGCAGCATTGAAACCAACACCAGGTGTCATGACTCTTAAAGGCAGCAGGCAGTCTTTTGAACGAGACTGCAGCAGAAGTCAAAGTCTTTTCAATAATAATGTTCATATAGTCCTGCTCAGTAGTAACTTTTCGTAAGCCTCGGCTCCTGCAGTTACCCGACCAGGCACTAAGGGTCGCAAAAGGCTTCACTTTGTATGTGCAACAAAACTCCCTGCATTTAATAGCCATGCGATGTATTTAGCTTTTACGATAGAAACAAAGAATGGAAATGCGATATGTAGCGATCGGCTGAAAGAAAACATTTATAATGTCTCAACCATACTTGGCAAAGAAAATAAAAAAGAATCAATATGTTTCGAATAACCAATCAATCTTAATTTGGCTTTGGAGATAAATTGTCCCGAGTGAAGATTAAAAAATTATGTTGACGATTAGAAATCGCTGAAATAATTGCGCAAAAAAATAGGCGTAGACGATTTTTTTACGTCCAAAAAAAATAAAAAGAGCGCACGTGGGCAACTAAGAAGAGTTAATGAGAAAGCATGAAAAAGACAGCATATATCTGATATTGTCGAATACTTTAAAGTCGAGGTAGCTGATGCAGAGAACCAAAATAAAAGTTGGATTGGGGGGGTCTCCACACGGGACAGTTTAGCCTGTAATGAGTCCGAAGCAGCTTTAGGTCACCCTACATACACTTAGGCTATATTCTTAAAAATAAGCACAACATAATTTAAAATGCATCATCTCAATGTACCTTCATAAATAAAATAAAAATCCAAAACAAACCCAGCCTGTATTCACTGTGATGACCAGGGTGTTAATTAAAAATACTGAAAGATTATGAAGTGTGTACCAAATGCGACTTTACTGACGTTTTGAGAAAAAATCTTTTTTAAAAAAGCGAAAGCAGCTTTTTTTTTAGTAACACGTTAATCATAGACATGGGTCGCACTGGCCTGAAAGCTGTGTAAAGCAATCTGCTAGGTGAAGGCAGAGCGCAATGGACTACTTTTACAGAGAAACGCAGTAAAGCTATGTGTACAGTACTTAAGAAAAAGTCAGTTGTTATGTCGAGGACATATTTTAGCATTGCTCACCAACACCGCAGCATGCCACATGATTTGATTGATGAAACGACTTAAGGAAGGTTCGTTTAAAAAAAAACAGTGTTTAGCCAAAATAGATGATGGTGGCCTTCATTCTGGGGTTCACCTCTTTCCCTTTCAAATATTCCAGCATTCAGCCACAGCATCAAGTGCCATATTGATTTCTCCAGCGGTCACATCGGTGGACTGGTCAATAGGTCAAGCCCCGGGTTGACATTCAATAAAAAGCTATAGTACCAACGCACATGAAAAACAATGTGCGTTTCAGTTTCTCGTGGCCGTGTAAAGAACCAGCCGGACAAGCCCTCATCTGGTTACAGGTACAAGGGAACTTCGCCGGCGTCCGTCAGGCGTTTGCTAGAATGATCTTTCCCAATGTGCTTTGACCCGGATCACCGCGCACCGGACGAGTACTTGGCCTTGGTGATGAGGTATAACACGATGTCTTGATGTCCTCCGAAAGCGGCTATGTGTAATGCGCTCCAGCCCTCCCGGTTCGCCAGCCGAATATCGGCTCCGAATTTCACCAGCAGTTTCACCAGCTCCAGATTTCCGTCGATGACCGATTGATGCAGCGCCGTCTGTCCCTCGGGCCCGAAGGAATTTACGTTAAACTCGCAATTGGTCATGTTCTGCAGCAGTGAATGGAGCTCTTTCGTGTTGCCTTTCTTCACCGCCTCCTGGAAGACTCTCTGAGGCGCCGAGCACGTCGATATCTCCGCTTGGCTCATGATGCTTTACTTTAAGTCACTAGTCTTAAAGCCAGTTGTTGCGCTCGAGACTACAATCAACGAGCATATATCCAAAAAGGACAAATAAACGACACACTTGGTGTGTAAATGCAGTCAGTGGCTAGTACATCCAAAGACTTAGCAATAAAAGTTCAAATGATCCACAAGTTGTGAGTTTCCCTCAGTTGCAGCACCAGGTTATAGCAGAATAAAGTTATTTACTGTGTGAACGGCGGCGTCTCCAGTTAAGCGCATCGAGGGGCCGTTAGATTCGGTGATTTACCTCAGGAAATGCGGCTCACGCATCCCGCTGTGGCTTAGCCTATTTGGCAAGGCTGACTGAAATAAACATAGGCACTGTATCATAAATGACTACTTTATGACATCTAAAATATTTGACGTTAAATGAGTGACGATATTGTACTTACCTCTTGACGTTTGGACGGGTAAAAGTGACTCAAAAACTCTGCCCGCTGTGTATGTGTCCGTAGCGCGGTGCCGGTGATTCTCTGTCCAGAGCTGCGTTGCCAGGGGGATATTTTAGACGAACTATTTTGCATAACAAAACGTCTTTATAGAATCAAGCATTGTGGAATGGGAGGGCTTGGGCGAAGCTGATAGGCTGTTGGTTGGCTTGGGGGCGTGACAAAACCCTTGAGACGGATGAAAGGGGCGCGGCTTACTTACAAAACATAAAACAGCAATAAAACGGCTGCGTTATTACGCGTTGATATGCTTTACACATAGGCTACCTCAAATGCCACACACCCGAGTAAAAGTTAGTTTATACAGCTACGTAAAGGATTTCCATAGAATGCCAAGGATTAGCTAGTAACTGGGATTGTACTGATTGTTCAGCGATAACTAGAATAAATCACGTTCTGATTCCCACAATCAAACCTAAACTGCTCAGACCATACAAGGAAAAGCTAAAGACATATATATAAAATAATATATATATATATATATATATATATATATATATATATATATATATATATATATATATATATATATATATATATATACATAGGCTACATATATTTATACATCAATCCATACCTCATAATGACAAAGCAAAAAAAAAAAAAAAGATTTTTGATAACTTTGCAAATGTATTAAAAAGAAAAACTGAAATATCACATTGACATAAGTATTCAGACCCTTAACTCAGTAATTAGTTAAAGCACCTTTGGCAGCGATTACAGCCATTTTAGGGTTTTCAGTCATTTTTCTCTGCAGAACCTTTTAAGTCCAGTCGGCCCCTGCACACACACGTTGGGTTTCCATGTTTTATGGGGACTTTCCATAGACATAATGGTTTTTATGTATAAACTTTATATTCTATCCCCTAACCCTACCCTAAACCTAACCCTCACAGAAAACTTTCTGCATTTTTACATTTTCGGAAAACATAATTTACTATGATTTAAAAGCTGTTTTCCTCATGGGACCGACAAATTGTCCCCACAATGTGAAAAAACTCAGGTTTTACTATCCTTATGGGGACATTTGGTCCCCACAAAGTGATAAATACACGCACACACATATTCTCTAAATATTTGGTACTTTGCTATAATATAGCCTAACTGTAACCCAGTCCTCACTGTTTATGGCAAACTTTCCTCTGTTATCATAAAATGAAGAGAGAGACCTTTATTGGGTTTGTTTTTAAATGGTAGCCTACCCAATTGCACACATTTCATCTCATAGCTGGACAACTCATATAAAAGCGACATTTTACTAAAAGTTCCTACCTGTCTGCACCAAATGCTATGGCTGCTACTCTTATTTTATTTATTTATTTTCTTAATTTTTGAAAGTAACATGAAACACATTTCTCTGGATCATTAAACTTTTAGGACGAGTGAAGCAGCCATTCGAGCTGTTTTAGAAGTGGCAGACTTCAATAACAACGCCTGCGCGACATCCTGTGCGCGTCAACAGTTAGCCTATTCGACGCGCTCATTCTGGCTAAATTACCTGTGTCGCGCATGCGTGAAACAGGAAATCGAGTGACAGTGTACCGTGGGAACCGGACGACTGCAATTGCTGCGCAGCTCTGTCGCCTTTACTCACACCACGTCGCAGTTTGAGGTGGAAAGACACACACACACACACACACACACACACACACACACACACACACACACACACACACACACACACACACACACACACACAGAGTATACTGTGTAGCCGTTTGCTTCGTTTGTTCAGAGGCTTCAAAGATTTGATCTGTTCTGTTTCAGTTTATAATCGCTTCGGCGCCTGTGTCGTAGTGCTGGTTAACAGAAAAAAAATAGACTTTTGCAAATGGCGCAAATGTTGGAGGCATAAAACGCATATAAACGCGCTATAAACGCGTTTTACAGACCACACTCTGGAACAAGGAACGTAAAAATAAAAAATATATAAAATATACTTTGACATATATAGAAACAAAATAACTTGGCATAGATAGCTGGAAATACTTGAAAGATACATTATTCTGTCAGATTATAAAAAGAGACTTATTTTATATCCGTTTTAGGTTTATGCCAACTGCTCCTTGTTAGGCTATATTTTAGACTACATATGATTCATTTGGCTTTAAATTCTGAACAGGCTTCTGACTTGAACGGTGTCTGTACAGTTACAGCAATACTCTTTTACAACACATAGGCCTATATTACATATTGAATATTAAATTAAGGTTGAAAGCAAAAACATGTCTGTGCTCAGTCGAAACGAGCTTTGGCCAAATGTCCAGCGTAGCCTGTAGTAGCCTATGTCCAATGAAAAGCAATTTTGGTAAAGTTCAGACAAACTAGTCGATAAATGACGTGGCATATAAAAATAGATATGACATACCAACTCCCAAAAATAAAAAATGAAAAACTCATGGTATTTTATTTTACTACCTCAGCTTTTAAATAAACATAATACCTCCAACAAGCTTTGGGAAAACCTCAAAGAGTAATTTGCTAAAAACTAATTTCCTGTCAGTTATTCAAACAGCTAAATATCTGTCAAATTAAATGCTATCAGACACTTTATTAAAAGATGTAGCCTAATCTATTTATTTAAACTTAGCTGAAACATGCTTTTGCTAACCCTCAAAAGTATTCAGAAGGCTAAATACCTGTCACTGACATAAAATGAAATGCAATATTGGAAACTTTTGAAAAATATGGCTAATTTGTTAAAACATAGCCACCATGATATAACAACCATGTCAATTTAACATTAAAATGGTAAAATTTCAGCTTAGCACAAAGGAGTTCAGATATCCTTGGTTGTTAACATTCTTTTCATACATGGAACTTAATACACTCATAAATAAACCATGACGAGCCAGAGTTCACACATACAACCCCTGGCAAAAATTATGGAATCACCACACTTAGAGGATGTTCACACAGTTTTTTTTTACTTCATGGCAAATAAACAAATCAAAGATATGACACAAACAATATTTGTTTGGTAGCTGAACATTCTGGCTTCGTGAAACATCCCTCAAACTAATTATTTTAATTAATGGCTTTTTCAGTTAGAGGAAAAAAATATGGAATCACTCAATGTTAAGAAAACAATTATGGAATCATACATTTTTTTTTTTTTTTTTTTAAAGTCACATTTAGTACTTGGTTACTCCTCTGGCTTTTATGATGGCCTGAATTCTTTGAGGCATGAACTAATGAAAAACAATATTCTCCATCATTCTGGTTCCAACTTTCTCGATTAGCGGTTGACAGATCAGCTTTGCAGGATGGAGACTTGTCATGGACCAGTTTTTTCAATTTCCACCATACATTTTAAATCGGATTAATATCCGGACTGTTTGCTCGCCATGTCATTGAGTTGATATGCCTTTCCTGAAGAAAAGCTTAAACACTCTTTGCTCTGTGGCAAGATGCAATATCATCATAAAAAATGACTTTATCGTCACTAAATGTCTCGATTATGTACGTAACTTTGGTTACCTGAGAAAAAGGCAATGGGACATTGCGTTTGCTAACACGTATAGGGTGTGTCCTTCCACACAACCTAGTTGAAACCTCTCTACAATAACGGCACTATTCTAATATTGGCTATGTTTTTTTTTTACACTCAGAATAAATATATGAACTATAGTCATATAGTAGGAATTAACCCCTTCACAAACCCAGTCAAGAAGGGAGTTTATTCATAATGAAAGTGCTTGTGACTTAATGGTAAATTACAACAGCCTGAATGCAGGCGGTTGTGTATAATGATGGAGAATCCATACTTAGTATGAAATAGCAAGTGCTCCAAACAGAGAGGACTTGTGAAGAGAGAGAAGTTACGTATAGGTTCTAAAACCTTGCAAGTGTGTTTTGAGGAGACCATCTTGCTGCAAAACAGGTCTTGTAATGACACAGTTCATCCATGCCCATGAGGAGGCCATAGTCGCCACATAAACTTTGAGTGTTGACGGAGTGAGTCCTGCACCTTATCGCTCTTGAAGAAATATGAGAATTTCATGTATGGGGCAGTTTACTGGGTCTTTGCCATGTGAAAGACCCCAATCAGTGAACACATTCCATTTTAGCTCATAGAGGCATCTCATGGATGGCGCTCTGGCCTGTAAAATGGTGTTCGTGACTGAATGCATCAGTTCTGGCGCATTTAATGCAATCTGTTCAAAGGCCACACATGCAGGCTTTGCGGCTGGGGATGCCAAACCATTCCTTGTGTTTGAGAGAGAGGATCATTCTTCTGCTGTATTTCCCATGGAGGCCCGTGCAGTATTTCTTCCATCTCCAGAAACCAGGACTGATTGGGCCAATTCAGCGCAATAAACAGAACTGTTTCCATGTCCACTTGGACTTTGCTAATGATAGAATTGAGGTGGCACACCGGAGGAAGTGCATAATAGTGTTTCGCCGGCCATACATGGGCCAGTGTGACATGGCGACATATATATGCCACTACTGTTGTGTGGTCCGAATTAATCAAAATGTGGAGATTCACAATATTGGAATGAAAAGCTCTCAAAGCTAGAAAGACAGCCAGTATCTCTAGGCTGTTGACACGTCACAGCCATTTCACACCTTTTTCCAGTTGTCGAAAGTTGGTGTCCATTACACACCGCACACCGACCTGTGTTGGATGCATTTGTGCATCAGAAATCTTGACCCAGCACAACACCATTTTGGTAGAAGGCTGGCGCTGTACATGGTGCTAGAGCAGCCAGACAGTGGCGAGTTACCGCGATGCACATTAAAATGAAATTACTTCAGTGGTAATGTGTTTTCAGTTTGAACTGATACAGACACTGAAGAATTGCCTGTATGCGCTCGTTCATGAGGTGCGCACGCATGAACTCCTAAAAAGGAGATTTACTGGCTGGAGAAAAGTGTGCTTTTCGCCCAGTTGACATTAGACCAGATTTTCCATATGGCAAAGCAGCAAGTCTCTGTATTCACTCAGTTGTGCCTCTGATTGGCTAGTAATAACCAATCGCTGAGGTAATTCAAAAGACACACACCATTCATTTTCAATGGGGCGAGTGCCGCATTGATACATTTTGTGAACGTGCAGGAAGCCA
The DNA here is from genome assembly GCF_025860055.1 of Xyrauchen texanus. Taxonomy (NCBI): domain Eukaryota; kingdom Metazoa; phylum Chordata; class Actinopteri; order Cypriniformes; family Catostomidae; genus Xyrauchen; species Xyrauchen texanus. The sequence continues at coordinate 9,131,047 of NC_068318.1, read as the reverse complement.
CAGATAGAATGAAAACAAAGACTTTAAATTGATACGCATTTCCCTCGAACGCGAATTAAAAAAGCCGCCTGTATAACGGTGCAATTTGTATGCGTCCTTCAGTGTCTCAGAACTAGAATGGGCCGAAGCCTGCCGTCCTGCCGTTTGTGTCACAGTCTGTGCACACAACACCGGCATATCATGTTGGACCACAGATTGTGCTCGAACCTTGTAAACACCAGCTGTGATACGCCCATGAGGACTTGCCATGCATTCACGCAGCGCGACAGCAGGCTTATTAATTCATATGAAACAACCTCTATAACATTCTTTGCGAAACGAGAACACGTAAGCGACACTTTATATATATATATATATGTATATACACAATCTAATCTGGATGCTGAAGCGACCTGTTCACCAACGAAGTGTCAAGCGGCGAGGCAGAGTGATGTCGCGGAGTGGAGAGTCTTCTCGTTGCCGTGAAGATCCCACCCGCTGACTCGTGTAGTCGACAGCAAAGTAGTAGAGGGTTTCTAGACAAGAGATGAATCGCTGTCTTGAAGGAAGAAAATTCTGAGGAATAGTGTTTGCGCACTTGCTTTTATTGTGAACAGCTTCACGCCTAAAAGGGCCAGACTCAAACACCATAGCCAATAGAATATTGCCATTATTGTAGAGAAGTTTCAACTAGGTTGTGTGGAAGGACAGCAAACGCAATGTCAAGTGTACTGAGTCGTAAGGGAACCTATTTTCTATCGATGGAATGAGAAAAGTGTACAAAATTTGAATGTACACCTGAGGTAATGATTGCCATCTCCCCTGGTCCTTTACCTGACATCCTACTCCATGTCATAAATGACTGGGGAAATTTTATTGTTTTCTTCAGGCAGTCATCTTTATATGTTTCATTACAATGTCATCAGACAAAAATTCCCGCATCATCACCTTGGCCAATGCAGATTTGTGATTCATCACTGAATATCAATTTCATCCAATCATCCACACACCATGATTGCTTCTCTTTAGCCCACTGTAGACTTGTTTTCGTTTGTCTTTTCTATATAGTCACCTTCCTAAAATAGTCCATTTTTAGTATGATAATTGGTTCAGTTTTTAATGTTTTCTGAAAAACCTGAAAAAATTACTTAAGACATTATTTTAGGAAGGTGATGATATGTAAATCCCATTTCATTCAACTGATTTATTACAGTTCTGTCACAAACATTGACTCCTGTTTCCATCCATTAGTTTTACATTTGTTTTGTTGTGCATTTCTATTTTCAAGGGCATATTGCTATAAGTTTTCTATCCTCACGCTTTGACATCTTCCTTGGTCTACCTGTATGTTTTCCTTTTATAACCTTCCCATTTTATTTAAACTTGCACCAAATGTTAGGCACAGCTGACTGGTAACAACCAACTTCTTTTGCCACACTCCATGTTGGTTTCCTATTAAAGGTGTTATAAAATCCTTGCCATTGTTTCAACTGACAATTCTCTTATTGGGGCCATGTTTCCTTTCAATTAGCCAATTCTAGCAGCTTGTTAAGGTCTATGAGCGCTCTCTTTTAACTGCAGACTAATTAGCATTTGTAGACTTGTGCTGGTATTTGTTTTAGAAATGCAAATTACAAGGCAATTCCATAATTTTTGACATAACTTGATTTGGGAAAAAAATATTAATTAAAATAATGTAATTTAATTAGTTTGAGGGATGTCTCATGAAGCCAGAATGTTCAGCTATTAAACAAAAATAATTTGTGTCATATCTGATTTGTTTATTTTCTATCAAGTAAAAAGCTGGGTGAACATCCTCAAAGTGTGGTGATTCCATCATTTTTGCCAGGGGTTGAATAAACACCATGTCCAATTATTCATTATTATCCTAACATATATCCTTCTTTAATATCTCCTGCACGTGTAAATACTGAGTTTCAGGCATGTGTTTTCAGTTGTACCACATTTCAATGTCCTCAAATGAATATTTCAAGTGGAAACATTTTTCCCTTGAGCAAAAAATTTCCCAACATTTGAAAGAATGAGGCAAAGTGCGTTTGTGAGGTAATTCAACCATGTGTGAAACGGAGGTGTTCTTTAAAACCTGTCGGGATATCTCAGCACATCTGTTTGCTAATCAGAATGTGCGCTGGCCTTTTGAAAAATATTTGTTGAGAAAATGCAGGCCTCTTCCAGTGGCAAGTTTTCTCCCGAGGAGCAAATTTGCACGGTTTCTATATTATAGAAACTTATTGCAGTGGCCCAAAAAGGTATTTGGACACTTAAGTCACACTTAAAAATGTATGAAAGGCATTGCAGGACAAAACAAAATATCAAAATAATGGAATGTATTTTGGAAAAAAATAGCAGAAAAACACTTGATCAAGTTTGTTGAGAATTAAATGATAAAACATTAGATTAACTGTTCAGAATTAAGTTTCTTTCTGTCAAACGTTAGTATAACATGTCCATAGTAGGCTCTCATTTATGAGAAAGTAACAAAGTAGCAGCAAAATGGCTTAAAGTGTTTAGTTCTAAAAATCTGGAACGTGGTTTGATATTTACAGTGTGCAATGAAATTCATACATTTCCAAGTGTGGTTTCAATGTTTTAATGCTTTGTGGGACTAATACATGAGATGGCCACTGGAATCCTTACAAAAAAAAAAAATTATAATTGTTTTCAAAATATGTAAAGTTTTAAATGTATTTTTTGTTTTCATAACTGTGTTTGTTATAAGTAGTCTATACAATTTGAGCCTAAGTGAGACTCTTAAATAACACTGTTAAGTTGACATCAAAGTGACAAGTTATAAATGGGACGTCAAAAAGGTGCTAATTGAGACAGCTGAGAATAGCCTATGGGCCATTTGCTCAGTGTCAGATGTACTGTACTAAACAGTACTGCATCATTCCACCTGGGCCCATGCCTCCATTTCACATTTATCAGAAACCTAACCCAGCGAGAGAGAGCTATGTGGAGGCAAGCTAAAAACTCCTCCCAGTGCCAACAAGTGCAAATATGTGTTATTAAATATTAATATGTGAAGGCTTGAAAGTCGTTCACTGTGTGCAAATACTATTCAGGTTAAACCTGGTATGCTTAAACCGCAGTGTTCAGATTTAAAAGTTCTTCCAAAGGAAAAGGAAAAATATTTGGTGTTTCACTGCAGTGAAGGGGAGCTCTACAAAGGTCAGCCAAGCCTGCCTCTGTTCAAGGTTTTTGACGCCTGATCCAGACACTCAAGTGGTGGGGGAAGAGATCAGGCAGAGGCCCCAGAGTCGCGGGCCAGGGAATCTGCGGGGCTGGCGTGACGTCTCAATAGAGGGAGGGACTTCTGAGTCCAATTCAGCCCCAGTACCACGTGTTCAAGGAGCGTGGGAAAGAGGCAAGCTTTTCTTCCCAGCAAAGAAAGAGCTAGTATCGAATAACAGAAGTGCAGAAGAGCCGGGGCGGTCTGAACAGGGCTAGCTAGAGCTCCGACTGCAAGCAGACAAGATTATCTTGAGTGAATGAAAACACGCAGAGCTACAGTTACAGTGAACACTTTTATATTCATATTCAGGGAGCACATTTTTAAAAGGGGACACAGATGTGGGCTGCTCTGAGCATGGTTTTATTAGACTTGGCAGGGCAGTGTGAAGGACTTTGTTACCCATCCTGTTATGAACTTACAAATCGTCCTCAAAAACTTAGGAGGGAAAACAGCATTTGGCATGAATTCAGGAGCACAGTCTTTGGGGGACCGAGATATATTTGTAGATTTGACAGATTTACAAATGGAGATATGACTTAAAAACTAAACATAAACAATGGCCCATATTGATAACATTCAAGCATATTGTTTTTAGAGATAACTGCAAAAGATTATATGTAGAAAAGATAGATTCTAACAAGTTTTATAAAACAATGTCGGGTTGAACAAGTTGAACATTTCTTGTGCCATGTTGAGAAAAAAAGATAACTCAAAGTGTATAATCACTATCTGTGATAAATCATTTCATAAAAAGTAACAAACACTTTTTATAAACAACTATGACAAAGTATTCATTATATTGTTATATATTTTACAGTGCAAAACAAGTTTAAACAGTCAATTATTTTTAATTGTTGCTTTTGCACGGTTACCATGACACAATGTAGCAAATTCAAATACCTCCATTAAAATAATAATAAAATAAAAAAATCTGAGGTGTAAATCTCAATTAAAAAAAATTAAAACAACAACTACAACTTTTAAAGCAATGGGGTCAGTCCATTAAACCTGGAACTGATCTTATGCTTTCGTAGCCACATCTTCACTAACATGCAAGACCTCTTGGAACTGCAACAGCACCCTGTCAAAATGGGTCCCCTCCCAGAATACTTTTCCGCAGCCAGTGCAGATGAAGTATACTGGTATACGGGGAAGGAGGCCTGGCGGCACAGTCTCCAGCTGAACTTTGGCCCCGCTGGGGAATCTGAAGGTCTGGGGGTCCAGGGCAGTTTGTGGGGCCCAGCGGCAGTGAGGGGTGAACTCGGGACCCTCTGGGGGCCTCCAGCTGTTGTAATCTGCTTGTGTCTCATCTTGCAGTTTGCAGTCATCCCGCTTGGGTACGATGTCCTGAATAAGACCTTTTTAAGGGGACAAATAAATTTATGGAGCTCAACACATGGGTGAAGAAGACTTTGTGGTATACAGTATCTTCTGATGGAAGGAATCTAAATTGATGTTACTGACAAAAACCATGAATTAGAGTTGGAATGACAAAATAATAATAATACTGGAACCGCTTAATTTTCATGACTTTGTAGTTCAAAGTCATGAAAATTAAGACTACAAACAGACTTTGTAGTCTGTTTGTAGTTCACAGATATGCCTTTTCCACTGATATGGACGGAACACCACACTAAAATACTCTGTCTGTGTTTCTTGCTGTGTTATTCAGTGGCAGTGCTGCTTCTAAATTAAACATTAAGTGTGATCCGATTGCCAAACGAATGAGCTGGTTCTCTTGAATCTACAGCTAAAAAAAAAAAAAACACTGCACAACCAATAGTAAGATTCGTGAACAAATTTGTCTTATAAGCCAATTCTTTTGAATCTACCACGCAAAACATGCAGTGCAACCAGTGTAGTCTGATTTCAGAATGAATGATGTGACCAGTGAAGTGCGGTTCCCGAACAAATTACTCTTATGAAAAGGTTCTTTTGAATCTACAGCACGAAACACAGTGTGGTCCGATTCCTGAATGAATGAGTCTTATTAGCCATTTTTTTTCCATCTACAGCATAAAACACAGCGCAACCAGTGCAGTGCGATTGCTGAAAAAATTAGTCTTGTGAGCAGATTCTTTTGAATCTACAGCACGACCAGTGTAGTTCGATTCCCGAAAGAATGACTCTCATGAGCCAGTTCTTTTGAATCTTATGCATGACTAGTGTAGTCCAATTCCTGAACAAAGGACTCTCATGAGCCTGTGTTTTTAATCTACAGTGTGACCAGAGTGGTCCGATTTCCAAAAGAATGACTCTCATGAGCAGATTCTTTTGAATCTACAGAGTAACCAGTGTAGTCCGATTCCCAAACAAATGACTCATGAGCTGGTGTTTTGAATCTACAGCATGAACAGTACAGTCCGATTCCCGAATGAATTACTCTTATTAGCCGGTGTTTTGAATCTACAGCGTGACCAGTGTAGTCTGATTCCCGAACGAATTGTTCTTATGAGCCTGTGTTTTTAATCTACAGCGGCACTAGTGAAGTCCGATTCCCAAACAAATGATTGAGCTTTTTTATATTTTTTTTCAATCTTCAGCGCTAAAAACACAGCGCGCCAAGTGTCATGTAGTTCATATCTTATAAAATTGCATTTCCAAATATTTCTTCAGGCAAATAAGAATCATTAATGTAACCGTTAAGGACACGGAAATGTTAAGAGGAATCACAATTAGACCCAGAATCGTTACATTTCTTACGATTCTCATCCCTACCAAGGATATGGGCTAAAAACTGTTAATGTTAATAATTCACAGGATATCAAAAACAGTGGCAGACAAAATACATTTTTGTAAAATATGTAAATGTATTTAATGTTTCATTAAATCAAAAATGTTTCATACACACTGGTGGCCAAAAGTTTGGAATAATGTACAGATTTTGCTCTTATGGAAAGAAATTGGTACTTTTCACCTAAGTGGCATTCAACTGATCACAATGTATAATCAGGACATTAATAACATGAACAATTACTATTCAATTACTAAAACTACTTCAAAGAGTTCTCATAAAAAAAAATCCTCATGTGCAGCTTTGCAGATCCTTGACATTCTAGCTGTCAGTTTGTCCAGATACTCAGGTGACATTTCACCCCACACTTCCTGTAGAAGCTTCATTTAATTAATGAAATAATGGCAATTGATTTTGTAGTACCAAATGATCAGTTTAGCATGATTACTCAAGGATAAGGTGTTGGAGTGATGGCTGCTGGAAATGTATCCTGTCTAGATTTGATCAAAAATGACATTTTTCAAATAGTGATGGTGCTGTTTTTTATATCAGTAATGTCCCGACTATACTTTGTGATCAGTTGAATGACACTTTGGTGAATTAATGTACCAATTTCCTTCCGAAACAGCAAAATCTGTCCATTATTCCAAACTTTTGGCTGCCAGTGTGTCATATTGAAAAAAGGAAACAAATAGCAAACAAATACCTCTTTCTTTCATCATGCACGTCATTTCCTCTCTCTGCAACTTGAAGTACTCATCACAATTGCAAGCCTTGAAAGAGGTGTCAGAAAAAAATAAAAATTTCAATGCAAAAAGAAATTATGACATCATGTTTATCAAATCTCCAACATTGTTAAATCAAGTGTTAATTGTGATTATACATGTGGTGCAGTAAAATACAGGAAGTTCCTAGGTCGTTGACAGATCACATGTCCATGGACAACATCAAGATTTTGAGTTAAAATTTATATGAGTGTATAAAATGGAAGATTGTCCAATTTTTTATCCTCCTTTTGCCTTCACTGTGACAAATGTATTTTTAAAAGCACAAATATCCATGAAGTCTCTAGAAAAATAAATATGTGGTCATAAAATGCATGCAGCATGATAATAATTTGTTTTGATGGAGTGTAGTATAGTAAATAAATGTTTTATTTCATTCTTGGCTGTGGTAGATGCATTTGTGAACCCAGATCAGGCAGAAATGTTTCAAACAGTCTGTTAAGCCCCCACCCCCCCAGAAAGAGTTTGGCTCCAGTGATGCAAGTTAGGTGTGAGGTTAGAAGTTTGTGTCGCCTCTCATGAATTCACACCTCAGTGTGTCTTCTGTATCAGCCTAAGTGAGGAACTGATTCCCGACCCTTTTCAAACAACATATGGGTGCTAAAAGCCTCGTCACTAAACTCTCAGTCTCCACTCTCAGCAACACCAGCCAGACTGGTACATGTTAAAAAGGACACCTTAACAGGACATATAGACAATTCAGATTTCATTCATTTGTGTGTTTGAAGGGTGTAAGGTGGGATTCTCCCAAAAGAAAAAAGAAAAGAAGTGAAAATGAAATGGAAATCTTCTGTTAAGAGAGATTAGTTAGTTTATGGTTGTTTAAAGCAATGTTCTAGGTTTAATACAAATTGACAAATAAAATCGAATTCCCTCTCCGTTTGTAAAGACAAACCTGAATCATGTTTACATTAATGCACTTACAATGGAAATGTAGGGGGCAATTGTACAGCAGCAAATTATAGTTAAATACACAAACTGTCCTGATCATATTTAATCCCAAATCAATACAAGAAAATATAAAGTTAGATTTTAAATAGACAACGAGGCTACATTTAGGACTATAAATATTTTTCTCATTGCTGTAACATGTTTAGTCATGTTAACATGTATAATGTTTACATCTTGTGGCTATACTTTTGAAACATTGTACATTTTATGTTTACAGATTGGCCCATACACTTCCATTATGTGTGCCTCACTGTAACCGTGATTTTCTTTTTCTTTCTTTCTTTTTTTTAATAAACCAGGGCAAGTCAAAATTATTTTCCAAGTAATCCACGTTTTTGTAATAATTTTTATTTAATAATTACCACAGTGCATATATGTCTCCATGAAAACTGGATACACTTTTAGTTTGAAAAATATTTAGTCTGCACACTCATAAGGTGCTGTGAAAAGTGAGACGTGTATGTGTGTGACAGACACAGGTGCCCTTTGCAACCCCTGGCTGCTCACTCTCACGCTCTCTCCATTCCACCTTGAGAGATCCCTTCCCACACACTGCGAAAAACACACCGGCAACTATTTACCCAGCTCCTGAGTTTCCCATGCAAGAACAAGTCTAAACCTGCTCAGCCAACTCTCAGACTCATCCATGCACTGCTGCAACTCTTTCTCCATCTGTGTTTGCCTCTAAAACCACTTACGCAAGCTTTCACTCTTGAACGTACATAAACACGAGAGAGAGACAGTGAGGCGTGACTAGACCGAACCCGATGGCAAGTATGTCAATGCTATATGTAAGAGGCAAGGGTTGTTATTATTGCAGATCCAGCTATGATTTAACTCTTGATTGTTAGACACATCAGAGCAGGCTTTTCTCTTGTTTTGAAGTCACTTTTGCACTAAAGAATTCCAATATCGTGTCATGATCTGATCCTGAACATTTCCTCAACACTGTGAACATGTTACTGTGGTGTGTGTGTTAAGTCAAGCATTACTATTACTACTGCTAGTAAATACAGCATTGTACAATTAGGTCAAGGTATTAAACTTCCATGTATAACACTGTCTAGTGTTAATCTCGTCAACTAAATTACTGAAAATGTACTTAAAGTAATGAACATGACAATTAAATATCGACTATGTTTACAGGACATTTACATCAAATTATGAAACATAATTAATTTAGAATAAATTTGCTGCTAATATACAGCTATGAGACACTTGTCGCTCTATCGGACCTTTTAAGTACACCATGTTGAGGCTAGGGTATCCTTAATTTTTTTAGTATGCCATAACATCTTGTGCATTTCAAGCGCTCTAGCCTTTCAAATATACTTTTTTGACCGTTGGCGAATGATTCGTTTGATGCATGCGCACTCTGACTGGTTTGTGCTACTCTTTAGTAAAGTCAACACCAGATGCATGTGCAGACGAGGCACACAGATGCGGACTGTCCGCATGTCTACAAAAGCTAGGCTGTGTGAGGGGAAAAGCAGTCCACGCATACTGTACCGATGCTGACATTTGAATCACGTGTACTGTGTGTAAGATGTAGTGGCACATGGAAGACCGAAGTTTAAATAGGCCTTCAAAATTTGAGTATTAAACTTTGGTGGTTAACCATAGACTGTAAAAAAAGATGGACGATGCCCCTTCGCTCTTTTCCATTGGTGAGAACTGAAGCCGCCAGTGTCCGGATATTGCACTGACATCTTGGGACTTGAGTCTGTGCAGTTGCAATTTCGGGACCAGACCTCCGCAGTAGTCAAGGTCCCGCCCTCACTCTCGCTGAATCAATCGCAAGCACACGCCCCTGAACTTTTGACTTATGACGGTGTGAAATAATTATAGAAATTTAGATATTAAATTTAAAGCTCCAATCTCCTCAGTCCTCCGAAGATCCCGAAAAAAAGTCAGTTGGTGCTTCAGTGACTACTTCGCTCAGAGAACCTGTCAATCACAGCTGTCAATCATGATGTCACTGCACCGTTTTTATAGCATCAAATAACTAACTAAAAACAAACTTATTTTGAAAACAAACACTTGAAATTACATCAACACGATAGAAACTACAGTAAATGACAGAAACCATCTTTGGAAAAAAGATATGTGAAGTGTAATTTAATTGTTTAGTTGGTCTCACGTCCTGTTGAATAACATGGGGAGGTGGGGTTTATGACCTATACTAGGACCAGTCACCGGGGGGCGATCGAGACATTTTGGCTTCACTTTTGAGGGCTTGTGCGGCACACTTGTGGTTAACACGTTACAGAGACAAAAGAAATATAGAATCACATGGCTTGTTGAAGAGATGCTTGTTCCAAGAAATCTAATGATCAATTTTCACCTGGTGGCTGGTGGACGAAGAAACAGGCACACACACAAAAAACAAATCTAATAAGAAAGTTACATTTAAAGAGGGACCTGAACCATATCTAATGACCAGAATATCACTGAAACTTGGTGGTGTCTATGATACCTAGTAGCAATGCCCTGGCAACCATCCACATCCCCCTAGCATTGTAGCAGCCAGTTTTGCATGGACAAGCACCACGCACGTTTTCATCACAAAATGTAAAGGTAATCCAGTTACCAGAATGGTTAGCCATGTGTGAAATTTGTTGTGCCTAAGGTAAAGATTGCAAAATTCACATAGTTCATAAGACGTATCACTGTATTTGCAGCATAATTTGGGGGTATATGCTCCAGATATCACTCTCATGTTAGGCCAACATTAGCCCCCAACAAGCAAAAAACACTTCCAATTAGAGAGACTTGCTGAAGGAAGAAAGGCCCGATACAGCTCCCATAGAAAGTGGGTGGGGGAGGGGAAATGGAGGGAACCTCGCAAAGACTCCTGTTCCCTCTCTCCCTCTCACTGCCGCTCCCATGGGAAAATCCAGGACTGCATACAGGCAGCTTGTGCTGTGGCTGGGTCACATGACCGAGCTTCTAACCAATGAGGGGATAGTCCTATGATTCAAACTGAAACAGAGGCAGGTGAGCGTGGGAACAAGACTAGGATTTAGATTCCTGCCCTGTCGGCAATGCAAACCTCAGTCTTTGACACATTTGTGGCAAGCTCGGGCGGCCAATAACAACATTGGTGCAGTCTTAAGAATATTGGTATTTTGCACATGTGGGAAAAAAAATGAAACTTCAACCTCACTTTTTAATCTCACACTTAAATGAATGTTCCAGGTTCAATACAAGTTGAGCTCATTTGACAGCATTTGTGGCATAATGTTGATTACCACAACAAAACAAAACAAATTATTTCAACTTGTCTCTCCTTTTTTATAAAAAAAAAAAAAAGATGCCAAAAATCGAGGTTATAATGTGGCTCTTAAAATCCAAGTGAATTTTGGCCCAATGTTCATACATTACATTTGTACATATCTTCCCACTGCTGCTATACTTGATATATTTCCTATTTATATTTGACTTGTTTAATTCTGTGTACTTGTGGCGTTATTGTCTGTATTTATCGTCATTTTTATGTTTACTACATGTTGCACTGTAGTTTGTTTTTATCCATTGCCATGTGATGTGCTAAAAATGACAATGAACCTGACTTTGACATTTTTGGATGGTTATAAAGACAAAAAAGTAAAGCTTTCTTATTTATATATTAATATTATATTATATTTATATATAGTATTGCCCCTTTTAACTGTTCAAATGTAGCTACTTTTTCAAAATGGTAGCTTGACTGCAGTTTAACTACATTAAATTAAAAGTAGTTTTAGCTAGTGAAGCTATGATTTCCACAAATCTAGTATATGATAATAATTCTGAACTGAACCCAAGGACTATCAAAAGACATTGAAAAGAAAACCAAAAGTTCAGTTCTCTTGGAGGTAGTAATAAGATGCGAGATTGCTAGTTTACTTGAGGCATTAGTAGAAAGCTCATCAGTGTTGACCTCGCTCTCTCTCACGTGACCCTGCCACGAGGTGGTTTAGATTAGCGTTGTTGTAAGTGCTAATGGTCTGTTCATTGCCCAGAAAGCTGAACCTAACCGCTCTGGACAGTTGGACAGGACACAGTCGCCATGCAATCTGCTCTGACACTTCTTTCTTTTTCTAACAACATACATGTGTGCTCCCCTGTTGGTCTTGGAAACAAAATACACCCAGAAAGCTTCTTGGCAGCGCTGGACAAGGGGGGCTGGTTAGGGACTGGAGCTCTGCAGAGAAACACGGGAGCTGGGAAATAATGGCCTGTGAGGAGACTCTTTGTGTGGGCTTTAGCTGCAGAGCTCAGGGGGGCACTGGGGGTTTTGTGTGGTAGCTTGGCCTCTGTGAAGCTAGCCTTTCCACCAACCCCATTGATACTTGCCCCCTTCTCATAGCGGAGCTCTTTAACACTGCCCAAATAGGGGGATAATAGTCCCACTACGAGCCTTGAAACGAAGAATGGTTGATAGCTCTTTCTTTTCTCTCGCTCTTCTCATTCTTTCATCTCAGGCGGTCAGATCAATGACTCTTATATACTTCCAGAAACGAATACCCTTGAGGACGTCGCAGGGGAATTTTGAATTTAGATGAGAGTTAGGACTAGGGCTGGGCGATATATCATATATTTACTATATGTTGGATTTTTTTTGTTGCAGATATAATATGAACAAACACTGAGAATATTGCATTGGTCCAAATTCGCCTCCAACAGAATGTACTAGTAGGGTAGTTTACTCTCTCACCTTGTGTCATGACTTGAGTTTGAGAGCATTAAGGCAGATATTTTATAATAATTTATCATATAAACATCAGTAGCAAAAATGCTGGAATTGAGCCAAGAAAATCAATTCATTTCAAAGAATCAGTTCCGTTGAACAGGTTGAATTCATGATCTGGTTCAAAACCTTGATTTCATTATTTGTTCAGATCACTAAAAATTTTCAAAACATACCCATGTGGCATTTTACTTGTTTTAGTAAAAACATATACGAAGGTAAATATAGTTTACAAATTATTCAATATAATGTGTTCGTTTATTCAAAAACAGTATGGAAAGTCAATTATATTACAACAGTATGTCTAGATATTCTACTGTATTTTACTTCTTCATTTTCACACTTCTAAACTATTGAAGAGAAAATTTATAAATCTCAATTGCTATTGGCTAGTTGAGTTTACGAACGTTCCATGATTGTCAGACGTCACTGGTGGGCGATGGTATTTCCGGTCTAACGTTACGTTAGCTTCATCGACAACGCCGGTAACTGTCAGGTAAGACTAGGACCAGATAAACATGGCTTTCTACACCAGATCCCTTCAACATCTGCCAAGGATAACGATAAACGACGTACACCGAATAATTCAAGCGTCATCATCGGCTCCCAAGAGCAAGAGGGAAAAGGGTTTCAAGATATACGTCTCTTCATTCATTGACAATTATGAGGGTAAGTTATGCTATGTCTTTAGCTAGCTGTAGCCCTAACGTTAGCGATGATTCTAGGTGACGTTAGGCTAGAAAGTAACCTTTACAAAATACTTATTAAATGATTAATTTTAGTTGTTGGTCACATGTGGATTATTATATGTTCATTTTACTATCTTACATTGAATAAATGTATGGGCGTTTCTTCAATAAGGGGCACTTTTAGGCTTGTGAAGTTGAATAAAAAAACTTGTTCAAAAGTCACGTAACACCGTCTCATAAGTTGAAATTATTTGTCTAGTTTTAAGGTCTGTAAGAGGACAAACTTAGATTTCAAGAGAAGTTATGAGACTGTGTTAGTCTCATAACTAAGAAGTTATGAGTTATTCTGTTTTTAGATAACAGCAGTGAAATGTCATTTCCACCACATCTCAATGCTGTTATTTAAAAACAGAATAACTTATGTCAGTCAAGAATTGTCTAAGATAATTTTTGTAACTAGTTTTATCAGTTTTTCCACAATGTACAATAATTATACATTTGTCAATGAGATAAATTAACTGCCCTAAGGACCAAACGGTGAACAGTACACCTGTCACACTCTGAAATTTAATATTGGTTTAGGCAAGAGCTTATTAGAAAATAAATGACTTGCATTTTTATATTAAGTAGAGCATGATCTCGTAAATTGTGGATACATTTTTAATGTGTGATGAGAACTTTTTAAATATTTTTAAAAAATGTGTGTGGTGATGGAAATGACAATGAATTAACGTGAATGTAGAGAAACAGTGGAGATGTTTATTAGAAAAACAATTAAACTCATCACACTCAGTAAACTCAATTCACAAAGCCATTAAACATAACCACAACTGTTTTTAGTGTAGTGCTGAGTTTGATGTATACAACTGATTTGTCTCACAGATGAACGGTTACAGTGCATACTGTAAATAACTGACACAACTTATGGCAAGGCAAAAATATAAGCAATAAATGATGCAACAAAATTGAATTTTCATTCATCTAAATGAAATCAATTAATATAAAAGTATAATTTAGAAATAAAAATAATATTATAATCCAAATATAAAAAGTATTGTAATTTATTATAATATTATAATATAAAAAGTATTACACAAATCTACTCTTGCAATCCATATCAATTGTACTTTGGTCATATTTTTAAAAATGACATTTATGGTTACAAAGTACATAAAAGTGCCCATAGTCTAAGAATCACCCATATACTAATGACTTGTGTTGTTCAGTTACATGTATTGACAGGATTTGGTTATCCCCAGTATCAAGTAAAGATCTACAGACAGGGAGAGTCAGCATCCGTGCTACCTGTCATAGATCTTTGAGGAAACATGAGAAACCTCACACTATCAGAGTAGGATGAAAGACAGTTCAGTTGTTCGTCTGATCTAACCAGTTCTGTTCCAGTTATGTTCTGGGGCTTCAATTTGGCAATGATGGGTTAAACTGGCAAACAAATGTATAATTACCTAAACAAGTTGAACATCCTAGACAACTATCTAGCTAGCCAAACGTTTGAAGTAGGTAACACTATGATGACACTTGCCTGCCCTATTAGTGTTAGTGTTCTAGTTGACCTACCATTCCTGTTTGAAACCCCAGAAGCTGGTTGTTGCTTTGCTGTTTATATTGTGTTGTGTTTAACTTACTTACTAACCCTAAAGTAACCTCATTCTCTAACTCATAGTAGCTAACTTGAAAAATAATGCAAAATGCACCTTTGACTTTGAGATATCTGATCAGTTTGTGATCTCTGCTGATTATAACACACTTGTTTGTTTTTTAAAAGATTGTCCTTGAAGACTCCACCCCTGTTCAGCTCTATGAGGTTGAGTGCTCCTGTGTGGCTGGCAGAGCCTTAATCATAATGTTGCATTACTGTATCAGACTGTACAAAACATGTGTTTGTGTGAAAATCAATGTAAATAGTTCTCTTTAAGAAATGCACATGTACATAAACAACAAACCCATACAAGGTACCTTTTGTTATTATGAATTCAGTGTTAGTAGTTATTAGATTACATTAAATTGTATTGTCATTTAGCAGAGTACAGGTACAAAGCCAATGAAATGCAGTTGACATCCAACCAGAAGTGCAAAGAAGCATTAAAGTAGTTATCTACTAACTCATACAAAATGTCAAACGTTGCACCACAATGTTTATTTACATAGTTCATCATTGTATAGATTTGTAATGTTACAATTATAGGAGCCATGTTATTGTTGAGTGTAGTGTGACAGCTTGTGTCTTTGTATAATAAATGTCTGAATTAACTCATGTATTTGTGTTCCTCCTGGCAGTGTAAAAGACAATAAATGACAAATGTAAACATTGTCAATATTTCAGACAATTTTCTGAAAGGTATATCACAAGATACAAAAAAACAAACAGCATAGTAAATTACAAAATATATAAGCAGTATATGGAAGCTCGTAGAGAAAAATACAGTCCTTGGCGCTGGTAAACAAAAATTGTTCCACTCAAAAAGACATGCCACAGCTCCTTGAACAAGTTTTCGGCGTCCTGTGGTTGTTATGATGAAATCTTCTAGCTTAAAATGTCGACTGCAGACCCGGGTGTTATCGGTAGGAGTGAAGTTCTCGCGTCTTATCTTGACTAGCCACTGAGCTCGTATCTCAGGCTGATGCGGAAAATGATGAAAACTTCAGAATTATACCTCGATGAAACGGCACATCGAGGAACACTACAAGGTAAACTGATATGTAAGACGTTTCTTATTTACTGTTAACATTTTACATAGAGTACTCACTGATAGCTTGCCACTCACTCTTCAACAACATCTACATCGGAAATACCGGTAGTAACCTAAACCGGAAGTCACCCCGCCCACCACACAGATTTCGAACGTTCGTCGCGTCACCCTGTGCACAGAGCGAATATTGCAAAGCCTCATTTGGGATTCAAAAGTAAAGTTTGACATACTGTTTGCCTGTTATTGAGAGCTGCCTGGTTGAGATTAAATATTCTCCCACAAATTGAAGATTATGTTGAATCTGGAGAATATAGTGTGGCTTCACAGCACAGATAAACTCATAGTGAGATTGAAAGAAAGAGAGAAACTGTGGTCAAGGTTTGTGGTGTCACGCAGTCTTCCCACCACACCCACAGTAACTCACTGTGGTATTTGTCCCATCCTGTCTCCCGGGGTCTTGTTATGGGAGCGCCTCCAGATTCTGTTGCGCAAGCCTCGTGCTACATTTCACACCTCTGTTTCTTCCCTCATTCGCTCTCTGTAACCAACACACTTAAGCATGTTTGGTATGCCATTGTGAAGTCTCCATGATTCATACTCAACTGTAAATATTGGCAATGGCAGCCCTGAAGGGGAGGATGAGCCTGAGAAAGACGTGGGATGACTGGTGCCTATCCCACTCCACTGGGCACCACAGATTTCAGACCCCGCAGGCTGACAAAAAGAGTTCAGAACACAGGGTGGGTCAACGGTTTGAAAATTCAAAGTTTGGAAAATCCGGCAGTGCCGGTTTGTTTTTCCAATTACCCCCTACGCTCTACAAAAAAACCCTCTTACCTTTGTTAACCTAGCATGGATTTATCTACCAGTCTACCGTGTGCACGAAAGGTCTAAACTGTTCAAAAACTACAGATGTGCAAAACAATATTTTTATTCTACTATGGTAGGTTGCCTAAATGATTAGTCAGCAGTTAAAAAAGTTTTGTATAAATAAGCTGGTTTAGGGTTCACCTGACCCTAATCTGACTCATTTCTTAAGGCTCAGTCACATTTACCTTTGCATGCCGAAATTCTGTGGGTGAAATACACGCATGTCAATGGGAAACTGCACAACCAGGAATTCCACCGGATGGACTTCCGGTTGCAAAGAATTTCCCTATGTACATTTCACGAGGGGTTCAATTTAGTTGAACTTTGACAATTAGTTGTTGGACAACCAGTTGACCATCATGACCGATCCCTATTGAAAACCCATCGGAAATCTGTCTTTGCCAGTATATATTTTTCCCATTACCCCCATGTCAAAGTGAGACAAAGGAGTATAAAAATCAGGAAAACAGTTTTGCGAACATGAAGGCTCACTGTGCTGTGGCATAAGAGTGCAAATGAGGACCAATAAGCTTGATCTTCTCACAAAGATAATCTTGCGCACGCAAACACATAGCGTAGTGGACATAAAGTGAAATCAAAGGGTGTGAGGGGAGTAAGGTCAAGTGCTAATGATGCTGGATAAGACATGAGAGCCTGAGAGGAGAAAATCGACTTCAAAGTGTCCGTTTTCCGAGTGTTGGTGTCCAGAAGGAAAGGACAAAAACAGAGGGCTTAGAGATGGCAGCAGGGGTGGACAAAAAGATGTGTGTGAGAGAAACAAGAACAAGGGTGTAGGAAGGAAATGGGACAAGATGGTGAACAAAAGCCTGGGGGGAAGTAACTAGAAGGAGGAGATGAAGTGGAAGCGCTGAGGTTGAGGAGTGTTGGGGGTTGGGTTCAGGGTTCACCTTGGGTGTGAATGCTAAGAGGTGAAGCCTAAAAAGGCCTGAGAGAGTTCCTGTGTCACAGACCCCATCACCAAGCTCTCACCACCCCTCCTTCTCCTGTGTCCTGGTCGGTCCTGCTAAATTCCCCAGGGCCAGAGGCTGTCCCCTTTCGGTCTTCAGTGACACAATCATTATGAGTGTGGGAACTGAATCTGTCCCTCTCCAAGTGCCCCCACAACTCCATTGCTCCGCCCCACCACAGTCCCTCAATCACCCCCACCAACTCCAGCTCTCTTTGCCCTCTGCTCTCCTCTGATATCTTTCAGAGCTGGACCCCAGTAACCCCCCCCCCCCCCCTTTACCCCCATGCTACAGAGCCACTATCTCCCTCAGCGGAGCTGTCTTTCCCGGTTTCTGTCAAACCCCCCAACCCCCCATCCCAATCGTCCTCCATCCCTGACGCTATCTCCTCACTGATAACCATGGGAACTACTCTGTGGGAACCGGCTGGATCAGCCTGGCTCACCAAAATAGATGAAGAAAAGACTGAGAAAAAAAAATGGTGAGAGAGAGCAAGAGACATGCCTCCCAGAGGGAAGGTTTAAACAGACAGATAGAGACAGGTATGCAATCGGACCAATCAGGATCTCACTGGGGAAGGTGAGGGTGTGTGTGTGTGTGTGGGTGGGGAGGTGGTAGCGGTAAAGTTCTCCCACAGCGGTGGAGTTTGTCGCATTGATTTCAGGCTCTTCAGCCTACTGCTTTTAAACTGTGGCTTTGGGGCCTTCGGTGTCCCCTCTCTTTGTAATGTAGATCTTCAAAGAGGGCAGAAATCTAGAGATCAAAAGTGGCAGGATATCGAGAAGAAAGTCTGATAAGAGTCCCGGCATGTAATTAAAATATCCCAGCATGCTCTGGTTTGCCAATGAACAGGCTAATATTGCAAGTTCAGATGATATCACTGGGGAATCCCTTTTATTCATCAAAAGGTGAAACGGATGATGTTAACCTCCGCACCACCTCCTTTTCCTTATGCGCAAGCACCATGGGCGCAGTAGCATGGTTCTTGTGAGAAAACAGAATTTCCTCAGATAAGGGACGTAAAGGAGGGAAGAGAAAAGGGGCGAGCGTGCATCTTTTCTTGTCTGAATTTGGCCTTTTTTCCACTCCAATTTAATTTAACGTCATTCAGTAGTCTGGGCTCTCGTAAGCCTTTCCCAAGCCAGATAGACTGACCCCAGTGTCCATATACCTCGACTGTCCCATGGGGGTGTTGCTGCTCCTCGGTTCTTCCCACCCCAAACTGCCCAGTTCTCCAAAAGCAAACAGACTTCCAACCCTTGATAACATCAGCCGGATCAGGCACAGAGGAAGCACTGCCAGCCTCTGTTGACCCCTATTCCCAAGCCCGACCCAGAGAGGGCTTCTAAGTTACAAGCGCACTATGAATGAAATATAAGCAAATCAAAACATTTTTGCAATAGTGCAAATCTCTCATTCACCCAAAAGCAAAGCTACTGTTCAGTAATCTCGCTCACCAACCACACAAGCACACTGAGTCACAATTCTTTCCCTCACTAACAAACAAACAAACAGCTGGCTGTGGGTTCTGGGTCTGTTCACACGCTGAAGTGACAGGCTTCAATGGGGGTCCCATTTTTAGTGTCTCAATAGGCATCTACACTGTGCAAGACTAGCCACAAACAGAGTCAATCACAAGTTCAACAAAATTCCCATGGTCTGCAAGGCAATATTAGCAACAACAGATCTAACAACCCCATTAACCTAAGAAACTGTGCTTTGCCAATGAGTAATAGTTAGAAATGCATCCATCAAATTCTACATTGAAACCTATTCCTTCCCTAGTGCATGGGCTTTTTAATGGGGAAGACTGCAGCCAATTTAAGTATACTATCAAATGTTTTCTGTTGAGAAAACAGTGCATTATTATATGTACATTTCCACCAGTTGGAACCTTTAAGGAATATCATATGATATTCTGCTGGCTGTGATGGCTGCTGGAAATGGGGCCTGCCTAGATTTGATCAAAAATTACTTTTTTCAAATAGTGATGGTGCTGTTTCTTACATCAATAATGTCCCGACTATACTTTGTGATCCACTTTGGTGAATTAAAGTACCAAATTCCTTCCAAAACAGCAAAATCTATCCATTATTCCAAACTTTTGGATGCCTGTGTGTGTGTATGAGATATATATATATATATATATATATATATATATATATATATATATATATACACATACATACACACAAACACACATACACACAAACACACATATATTCGCGCACTCACACCAATAGCGGCAGAGCTGCCATGCAAGGCACTAGCCTGCCATTTGGAGCAACTTGTTACTTTTGGGAGCAACTTGTATATACATTACTATTCTTCTAAGGTTTAGCCTTCCCTAAAGATCAAATTTTGAAAATGACAAACTCTCCTTTGGCTGACGTTTTGTGCTTGTCACATAATATTTAGTGTGGATTATATGTAAATAGAGACACAGGGCTTGTTTCTTCCCTCACCTGTGTTTTTTTTCCATTGTATTTTCTGACTTTTTGACATTGACACGCAAGTGCCAGCTTTACAGGTCACATACAGAGGTTGCACTACAAATATCTGACAGACTGAGCTGTAAAATATCCATCACGGTCATACTAATATAAATATCCCTGATATTTAGTATATTTGATGTTGACTCTATATAGTCAACATTTTCAGTTAAAAAGGCCTTTGTGTAGTAAGTGTGAGACTGGTGCTCCATTTAATAATTTGAAGAGCTGGGGAACATACTTTAAAAGTGAATTTACATTATTGATGTTTCTTACTGAAAGCGGCAGGACACGTCTGGCGATCTTTTTCCCAGGCACACATACAGCACGCGAAGAGTGAGGCGGGTGGGACAGAGAGTACGTCTAAAAAAGGATTTTGAAAGTGTGTGCATTCTGCTGCTCTATGCCAGAATAATCACATAAGGGCATGTATATGCGCGAAAACTTATGTGCATATAAAAAACACAGAATGTATGATAGTCCTAATTGTAGAGAGCACATCAATATGAAGACAAAAGCTAATCCATTTAAAGGTTGAAATCCTGGCCAGATGTTTTTTTTTTCAGGTCCACAAAAAGAGGATCAGCCCAGGAAAAAAAGGACATATAGTCACCCTATAACAGATAGAAATAGAATACATCCTATAAAAAAATTCATGCCATAATTTGCCATGCCATATTTCTTTTACCAGTCATTTTATGTATTTAACATAAACATAATAGTTAATTAAATGCTAAGAAAAACTTATGCATGATAGGAATTATTTAACATTTTTATATTTTAATTTACACTAAATATTTGACGGGCACAAAACATCAGCCAAAGGAGAGTTTGTCAAAAAAATTTGATCTTTAGGGAAGAAGGCTAAACCTGGGCACAGCAGGAGGACTGAAAAATGTGAAGTATAGTTAATAAATAAATAAATACACACACACACACACAAAAGTTTGGAATAATGGACAGATTTTGCTGTTTCGAAAGGAAATTGGTACTTTAATTCACCAAAGTGGCATTCAACTGATCACAAATATAGTCAGTTCTATAGTCAGGACATTACTGATGTAAAAAACAGCACCATCACTATTTGAAAAATGTCATTTTTGATCAAATCTAGACAGGCCCCATTTACAGCAGCCATCACCCCAACACCTTATCCTTGAGTAATCATGCTAAACTGATCATTTGGTACAATCACATATAATTTGATAGAATTGCCATTATATAAAACACAGTTGAAATCTATTTGGTTCGTTAAAAGAAGCTTAACATGCTTCCTGATTAGTAATGGGAAGATCGGATCATTTTACTGACTTGAATTTTTGAGTCTTGTTCAGCAAAATGAACAAATTTTTATTCAAGTCATTTCGTTCATTTGAGCAGAATTAAATTAAAATGTTACATTTTCAATAGCCAAATCCCCCCAACACATCTACTTTTGCAAACTTTGATTATAGTCCCAATAAGGAAAAGTTGCAGCTAAGGACAAATTATGAGAAACAGAAATGATTAGTTCACCTCTGTAATCTTGTCCGAGTCGTATGTTCTTTTGTCACGTGACAGCCGTATGTGAATATCGTATACGGCTGTCACGTGACAAAAGAACGAACGACTTGAACCAGAAGACTCGAGAGCTGAACTAATAATTTCTGTTTCCTGTGTGTGTGTGTGTGTGTGTGTGTGTGTGTGCGCGCGCGATAGCATATACGGCTGTCAAGTGACAAAAGAACAAACGACTCGGATCAGATGACTCGAGGTGAACTAATCATTTCTGTTTCCTGTTTCACGTTACAAACGAACAGAGGTTGCGCAATGCACATGAGCGGCCAACACAAAATGAATGAATCGCTCTCTGAGACTACTCGTTCTTCTGAGTCACATAAAAGATTCGTTCAAAATGAACAAATCGTTCATGAACAACCCATCACTAAGCGTCATTCTAAGCAGCAGCCGGAATATGCTGTAAATTTAAAAAAAAAATTAAAAGTTTGGCTTTACGCAATAACAATGGCTATTAGTTGTAATCTGACCAACATAATGTTGCATTTGGTTGCGCTACACCGCTACTTGCTGGAAAAAGTAGCTCGCTACTGGAAAAGCTACACTGTTGTAAAAGCAGCTAAACTATGGTCAAGCTACTGAATAATGTAGTTAAGTTAGTAGTGTCACTACTTGTAGTTAACTACTCCCAAACACTGCTTGTACTGAATTCAAACTTCTATTGAATTATTTTAAGTCAAAATGTATTAAATCAATTGTATTATCTAACAATATATCAAACCACATGATATCTGCAAACAAACAATTTATCAAGTTATGTTAGATATTTTCCCAAGTCCCCTTACACAATTATATAGAATATGATTGTTATATAGATGTGAATGTCACAAGATTTTTGTTAATCTAAATTTATGAATACATTTAATAAGAATCTTATGTTCATATTAATAGTTTTGAAATAATTTAGCAATATAGGCTACAAAAAGAAAGATGTAAAAAATTGAAATAAAGATAAAACAAGAAAATCCATAAAAAAATTTTCATCTTCTCTTTACATTGCCATTTTACACACAAGTTTGGAAATGTACAGCTTGGGCTGACATAAATACACAATTAGTCTGTTTGTCAAGTTGTCTTCATTTTGAACAGTGGCCCTTTCTATATTTTTATAATTTTAAAACCTAACAAACTTCTTTTGTTAAATGTTTTGCTTTAAGTGTACTTGTGCTAGACTCTCTTTAAAATAAATGCCACTCAGTTTGATATTTTGTTGTCTAATGCAATGACATTTAGACAATTTTGTTTTGTGTGGGTGTGGCTTAAGGTGTCCAAATACTTTTGGGGCCCCTGTAACTCTCAATTATTCCATACATTTGTTGCAAAGGTAACATTTCAGAAAAGCCAACTTGTTTAAAGTAAGAGAACCAGTGAGATAAACATGGCTTAATCTAAATGACAAACTAAGCCCCATTTAGCTGCTCAACTAAAGTAAAGTGGTGTAGCATTTACACTGGCAACAGCAGGCGAGTCTGCAGAGCTGCAGTGAACCCTGCACATAGCCTGCACTTTGGAGACATGCTGTGTCATTTTCAGAATATACGCTCATGAAAGATGACTGGAAATAAAAATGGGTTTGAATGGCAGCTTTTGGAAAAATACAACTCTGCAGTCTGCAACAACATGGAAACTTGCAGATAAATTCAGGGGTGGAAAAGGTGACAGATATACACACATGGTGACAGTCTGTCTCCCTTTCATGGTAAATCATAGACACACATGATGTCTTCCTCCACACACACAGCTCATAAAAACACCCATCAACACACAATTTCACACGTGTCTATAAGGGAGGGAGAAAGAGAGATAGACAGCAAGAGATAGAAGGAAAAAAAGAGAAATATTGTAAATAAAAATAGTAAACATTGTATATACTAGGGGTGTAATGGTTCAAATTTCTCACGTTTCAGCTTGTATCACTGTTTAAGGGTCATGGTTTTGGTACGGTTCGGTATTTGCTTTGTTAAAAAAATTTAAACAAAAAAATACTGCCAAATCCAAAGAATAATCTATTTGGTAAACACTTGAACAGGTTTACCCTTATATAACAATCATTGTTTTACAACAGCAACCATAGTTTAACAATGGCATTTCTAGTAAAATCATAGTAACCACAATATAAACATGGTTACTGTCATGGTTACAATATATTGTAAAATCATAGTTACTATATAGAAACTACAGTATTACTGTTATAAAACCATGGTTAATTGTATCAAAACCATAATTTCTGCTCAGAAAACCATGGTGACAGCAGTCATGGTTACTACAATTTTACTGTAATAAAACCATGGTTTATTTTTTTCAGGGTCCTTAACTAAACAAATAAATAAAAAACATTCTCTAATGACTAAATCAACATTTTAACTCAAAGGTGCTATATATTATATTTTTACTGTACTAAATCATAAAATGACCATAATATGTCATTAGAGAATTAGAGGAAACATGCTAAGTTGAAATTCTGGCTTCTCCGATAACAATGCTACAGTCAGTATATTCTACTTAGAAGTTTCCAGTCCGGGCCGGAATTTTTGTTTATGTTTTGGCCTGTGTGATCCCGCCCACTGCCCAATAGTATTTCGACACCGCCGGGTAGCCAGATTTGAACATGTTTGCAGCCATGGAAGCCAGTCAACAAACTAGATCAGAGATAAGAGATTCCACATGACCTAAAAAGCCTCACAATCCATCTAATAACCACCATAACCAGAGGCATAGTAAAATATGGATAAATATTGGAGATGCCTTTGGAAGATGGAGACAGCTTAAAGTCCAGAAATCCTTTAAAACGGATGCCGAGTTGGCTAATTCTGGCAACCCGCATGAGCTTTGAGTCTGGGAGGCAGACAACTCTCCAATATTTTGAATTTGGACTGCAGTACCCATTTCAAACACTTGTTGTCTATCTTACATAGCACCTTTAATACCTGCAGTAATACGCTACATGCATCAACATAAATTGCACTTCAAACTCATCTCAACATATATTCAATATTCGGAAGCTGTACGTCACTATAGAAGAATAACCTTGCTATTAGAGAAGGGATGTTGTGATAGTGCTGCTCAAGTATTTTAATAATACGTGAAATCCCACATGAACACCCCAAGTGCTTTAGTTATTGTTTCATGTCTGTCTGAATTAGCACTGAGAGCCTGATTACAAATGGAAGGGAGTGTGTGCAGTTTCGGCTCACATGCGGCTCTTGCCCTGGGTGATGTTGGCATAAATCATTAATAGTGTATCAATGTATTACTATAACAGCATCTTAATGCCATTGATCATAGTGCATTATTGACGCTCATGATAGATTACAGCCACGCAAGGAAACAGGAAGAACTTGCCTGCACGTTTTAAATTATGGACATGTGTTACCAGTATACAGAATTTGTGTCGAGCGATGTCTGAAAACAGTGCCTGTTTTGTAAACGTCCTTTAGAGGTGGTGGTGGGGGGGGCTTGGTGTGCATCAATATATTCTTTCTGTAAATGTATGTTAGCATTTCAAGCATAGTTTATGTTTGTTTCTTCTGACTGAATAGAGTTCATCCAACTCAAAGAGAGCATATACGTTTTTTGTGTGCTTGATGTTTCCATCCTATCCATGTAATATCCCCAAATTTGCATAAAAATATGTGGATGGAAATACAGCTATAGGCACGCTCCCTAAAAAAAGGTTATACCAAAAGGTAGGTTGCATAATTACGCTGCCTTGTGAGATATATTCTTCTAGTCAAATTCCAAGGCAAGTTTTTTATTGAATTGAACTAGTTTAGCTGCCTAAGAAGAGCATTCCAAATCATTAACTTATCCTTATATTCAATTTCAAATAGCGTGCAGCTTTTGATGGCATCTGCCTACGTATGGGGCAGCATATATTTAAAAATGTAAACAGACAAATAATAAAAGACAGCAAACTTTACAGAGGCAATTAAGCTTCTATAAAACAATATGAATAAAACTCTCTTTGTGCCAAAACCAGAAAAAAGTGTAGGGCGAAATTTCACCTTGACCTCGTTTTCTATACCCCCACTTTAACTCTATGATACCCTGCACTAATTTACAGCTGGTGACCCTGTCAATGTTTGTGACCAATATTTTTAACATGCCATGTCAATTCTAACCCATAAAAAATGTTGAGCTACCCTATACGGTCAAACGAAGCTGTCAGGATCAAATGTTTAGATCCCCAAATCAACATGAAATGAGGTTAATAGAAAAACATTACAAGGTGGCACCAGAAATTTAAGACAATTTGGAGAATTCCTAGAGGGCACATACACAAGAGCTTGTGTTTGTGTCTGAGCTTCTTTAAAAAAAAACACATTTTTGTGCGCTGTATGGAAGTGATATATAGTTCTGTCTTTCCGTGAGGTGAAAGAGTGCAGCCCCTCCCCTCTGAAGAACATAAGCAGCCCTGTCTGCCCGGAGCCAGTTCTCATGACATCATCGCAGCACAGGAATGCTCTCAACCAGAAAGCAGTGCGAGGAAGAGCTCATTTCATCTCCCTCGCTCTCCCATTCCATTCCTATCTCTTTCTGAAAAGATCCGTCAATCATTTACCCTCCCTTTGCCTTACTTGGGAAGAATTCACTCTCTTCTTCCTTTGAGTGTCTCTTATGTTCAGTGTATCATTATCTTTTGTGTTATTTTCTCACAGATTTTCACCAGGTTTCACTTGTTATTAGTGGCACTTTCTAAGACAAGCATCACTATTATTATTGCTCATACTCCGGGTTTCTGAACAAACCCCTAATCCAAAGAATGAAACTTCAGTGCGGGTTTGTACAGTACTATGGACATGAATGATACCTCAAACCGTGCTGCTTGTTTTGTTTTTTCTCCCCAATTTGGAATGCCCAATTTCCAATGCGTTCTATGTCATCATGGTGGTGTAGTGACTTGCCTCAATCCAGGTGGCAGAGGATGAATCTCAGTTGCCTCCGCGTCTGAGACCGTCAATCCGCGCATCTTATCACATAGCTTATTGAGCGCATCACCATGGAGACATAGCACGTTTGGAGGCTTCAATCTATTCTCCGAGGCATCCACGCACAACTCACCAAGCGGCCCACCGAGAGTAAGAAGCAAATTATAGCAACCACGATGAGGTTACCCCGTGTGACTCTACCCTCCCTAGCACTGGGCCAATTTGGTTGCCTAGGAGACCTGGCTGGAGTCACTCAGCACACCCTGGATTCGAACTCGTGACTCCAGAGGTGGTAGTCAGTATGTCTTTACTCACTGAGCAACCCAGGCCCCCCCAACCATGCTGCTTGTTGAGAATAGGTGTGCTATTACTTTTATAAGCGATCAGACTTGTGATTTTCACCTGGCAGGTGATCAAATGGGGTGAAAAATGTATATTGACATACCCACATCTTTTGAGACTACGTGGACCCATATCTAGGGACCAGAATATCATAGAGAGTTGGTTGTGAGCTCTGATGACTTGACACTAACCAGAACACCCAAACAACCACCCAGTAACAAAATAAAAACCATTCAGAACACTTTAAAGAGCAACATGCAGGTTGGACACCCCTATATAGCATAGTGTATGTTGATGATAAAACAACTAGATTTTCTGAACTGGAGTAATATATATTTAGCCATTAACGATATTTTGAGATAAATTGTGATAAAATAACTTCCGCGTCTATAAAGCACTAACCGGAAGTGACGATGGGCGAGGGAGTCTGGTCAAGTTCAAGCTCAGGTTACAATGGATGCGAATGAAGAAACCGAGTTCTCCGGTGTGGACGAACATGCCTATGATGGCCCACAGGCCTATAATTATTAGCAAATTAAGAGTTAAAATTATTAAAAGTAAGACTTACTCTTGTGTGTTGAAGGTTTATTGCAGGTTATTTACAACGTTTTGTCTTTGGACAGCATCTGTGGGATGCTGTCAATTATGACAGACTTTTGATTTGTCCCTCATTTAAAAAAAAAATATGAATTGAAGCAGTACAGTAATCCATTTACAAATCACAATTGTAGTCTATGGGGCAAATGGACCTGAGGGTTTGAAAGCTCCCATGAATTCTTAAGTAAACTGTAGTAATGAAGTAAATTGTTGTCTAAATTGTCCTTTTGAAGTTTAATTTTCTAGGTGGAGTTAAGCCGTAGTCACACTAGGCTTTCTTTGAGCATGTGCAATTATTTCAGACAACACAATACACATGATGTGATGTCACCTTCAAGGGCTTCTAGATTTAATAAAAAATATATCACAAATAGCAAATAATATATTTTATTCAAAATATACCACATACTCAAAAATAAACAGCCTTGAAATATGTATTATTTTTATAAGCCAAGAAGTCGCGTGAAGTTTAAATACTCTGTTGGTCACAAGTCTTATCGTCCTACAAATTCGCAGGTCAGAGTTTGCCAAATTGAACCTTCTTTACTCAACTTCATGCCATCCCAGATGTGTATGACTTACTTTCTTCTGCAGAACACAAATTAAGATTTGTGGAAGAATATTTCAGCTCTATGGGTCCATACAATGCAAGTGAAAGGTGATACAATATGAAGGTAAATGGTTGCAAAACTCGAGAGCTTGTAGATTTGAATTTGAGAACTTGTACAATAAATATTTGTATTTGTAAGTTGAAAAGTACACTCACAGCAACGATCTGAATACTTGTAAAATAAAAATCTGAAGTTGAAAGATTTGGAATTGGGTGGACATGTTTTCTTTAGTGCTGGCTCAAGTAAGTGCAGGGGAGTCATTATATTGATAAATAAACATCTACAATTCATCTCTCAGATTAAAGATAAATTAGGAAGTGTCATTATTGTTTTAGCAGTAGCCCTATTGTTTTAGGTTGGTTTGGCTAATATTTACACACCTAATGCTGCTGACCAGGGCTTTTTTATAGATCTTGAAAGGATGTTGCAAGCCGCTGGCACCCATCATGATATAATATTGAGAGGAGACTTCAATCTTTTAATGGACTCAGTCAGGGCAGGACTGGTAATCTGGCATACCGGGCATTTTCCCGGTGGGCTGACGCACTTTGGGGCCAATCAGGGGTGGACTGGCCATCGTAAGAACCGAGAGGGCCAGTAGGTCGGCCTGAATGGTCCGCGATAAGCTAAAATGTGCCACCGCGTTATGCAGAATGGACTACAAAGCGGTGCTGCGATATCCAGAAAAGGACAGCGAACAGAAAAGGCGAAGCACCCCCATTCCTTCAGTGAAATATGCTGGTGGTGAAAAATTTCCCTCAGCCACAGATATTAATAATGCTTTTAAAGAATTAAGTTATGACATCTCTTATACATATAGAGTAGGTGGGGTTTATTTGAGGCCGTCACTCTTCTGATAACATTAGGCGTTTCATCAATATCATGTGGTCAGTAGTGAATGATCAATCTCCGGTCGCTGCCATCTCACTTGATGCCGAAAAGCCATTTTATATGGTAGAATGGGATTATCTTTTTAAGATTTTGGAAATGGGTTCGGGAGTACATTTATTGGTTGGATTAAGTTTATTAGAAACCCTGTAGCATGAATAGGGGCACTCGGCAGGGTTAACCACTTTCCCCATTATTGTTCTGTTTTGCTGAATGATATTTTATTATTTGTCTCTGACCCTACTAGGTCTATGCCTTGCCTCCACAGAATTATTAATTCCTTTTCCAAGTTCTCAGGATACAAAGTCAATTGGGCTAAATCCAAAGTTATGTCTCTGACAGCGTACGGTCCAGTAGCGGCCTTCCAGCCGGGCACCTTCCAGTGGCCCAAACAGGTCATTAAGTATTTGTGTAGTTCATTTTAACCCTTTAATTAAAAGATTTGAGCGATGTGGACAGGTGGGCTTCATTACATTTATCGATGATTGGGAAGGTTAATGTTATTAAAATGAATTGTATTCCAAAATTCAACTACCTGCTACATTCACTCCCTATACATGTCCCCCTCTCTTATTCCAAGCAATCTGACAACATAGCAAAGTCCTTCATTTGAAATGGTAAATGTCACAGACTACATTTCAACAAATTACATAGGCCATTCATGTGGGCCGCCACAGTAATGAATCAAAAATATTTTTACACTTCTCATAATAACAAAAGATTTCTAACGTTGTGTTTTGCGCCATTGCTTCAGCTAACCATCTCTCCCTCCCAGTCAATCCGATACACAAGCATGTGTGTGTGCTCCATTAGGAGTGTGGCAAATACGGAAATTACGCACAATTTAACTTATATTTAGGAAAAGCCCAAGTAAGGGTCGCTCACTCTTATTCTCTGCGATTGCAGGAAGCAGCCTGGCTCTGACACAATGGCTCACATCAAACAGCAAGGCTCTGCACTGCATTACCGTCACACACACACACACACACACACACACACACACACACACACACACACACACACACACACACACACACCAATGCCAGCCAGGCCAATCAAAACACAGTGAGCAGAAAGCACAAACAGAGCTGGACAAACAGGACATTCCAGCTGCCGGGTGCTACGGATTCCTCACCGCGGCTAATCGCAGAGCCAGAGAGTGAGAGCGATCAGGGTGCCAACAGGAAATACGCTCCTATTATATACACTCTCTCGAACACACACACACACTGCGGCTTAAGTCACATACACTGACCCCGTCCCCATAGATAGACTCATTGCATTAGATGGATACATAGGAGATGTAAGCAATGGTACACTGACTTACTACACACTGAATACCGTGCAGTACTGTATAGTGCCTTTGTTTAAAACATTTTATGTGAAGCACAATGCACTTGGCAGTCCGATAAAATAATGTTTGAAATTGTTTAATGTTAAAATTAGGGCTGTCGATTTAATGCGTTAATTCAGTGCAAATAATTGTACAAAAAATAACATGTTAAAAAAATTTACGCAATTAATCGCATGCCCCCGGACCAAAGGAAGATTCCAGAGATATGCAAGCTTGTAGCAGAACACCACAAACATGCGTTACATTCTTGCGTTCAAAACACTTGGAGCGCAAATCCGAACTAAGGGATCTCAAGATGTGTTTAAAGATTGAGTATTAAACTATATTTAACTTGACACAGTGACCTAAACATTTTATGTTTATGACTCAACGCACCCGGGATGCTACACAAGCATGTCTGACGTAGGTGTAAATTGACGGGACCTTAAACAAGCCACTCATAATAAATCTCCAACTGATTGATAAATTCACTTGTGGAATGGATTGCTGTGAACTGTGTGCCAATGATTGACTTATGATCAATAATATGATAGTAAACAATATATTGTATTCTAAAGCCACTTTTTGTATTGTCTTATCAATGATTAACTCTTCTGCTACAGGAATGTAATGCATTTTAATTATCTGAATATATATATATTAATTATGTATATATAATTAATTAATCGGGACACCGTGTAATTAATTCGATTAAAAATGTTAATCGTTTGACAGCCCTAGTTAAAATTTTACATTTCTTTCTTTCTGGTGGAAATGTAAAGTCAAGCAAACTACACTGTGCAATACGGTATTGCAAACGAGATACACTTCCGATGTGGGAGAAATGTGGAGAGGTTAGACAAACCACAATGTTTTGCAACTATTGATTTAAGGTTTAAGGTAATCTTGAGAAATCACATCAAGCTTAGATTTCCACTGACTGACAGAAAATAGCACTTGCACACAAGCCTGGACCAATCTAAGCCTCAGATGACATGCCCATCCATTCCCTGACCACCCGATGCATACTGCGCACAAAAATGTAAAAAGCCTGGCTGAAATCACCAGTTCCAATCCGATTGGTTGGTTTTTATGCAACTGCCAGGAGTAAGGGCACACAAGCTTTTATCAGTCCTCCTGGAAACAAAGTAATGTTTACAAGGTACTGGGTTGATCCAATGAAAGCATGAGGAAGAACTAGTCACTGGATTTGCCAAAGCTTGCCAGATTAGTGGCATAAAATCTTTGAAAGCTACTCAAATATTTATCGAAGCAGAAATCATGTGGTTTCAAGCATATTAATCTATTCCTAAATGACACAAAAGTTGTCATTTTTCACACTTAGTTTAATTTGTAAACAAACAACATCCAACATTGTATGTGTGTAGTGCAGAGTAGTGTACACCGATCCCATGAGATTTACGTCATTTATTTTCGAAAGTCATGAAAATTCCACCATTTATCATTTCCAGCACAACTCAAATTCTGTATTGCCACGTCTTTTTTCATATCTAAAATTTTACGTATCCTAAATACATGTTTAAATAGTATTTTCACTCCCTTTGCATAATCTCAAGCATGCTCTTCACTGACACTTTTGTTGACTTGTTTAAGACATACATTAACTTGTAAAAAACTTGTCCGATACTCCCTGCTAATTCAGAGTCTGGGGGATGGAGTTTCAACTTCTCTCAAGAGATTATGGGAGAAAGATTTAAACTTGGTATTGGAGGAGGGAGTGTGGGCTAGGATTCAAAAAAATGTCAAGACTGCATCTAGAGATGCAAGGGTTCACCTTAAGCAATTCAAGACATTACATGGATTCTATTGGACCCCCTTTAGATTGTCTAGGCTTGGTCTTAAAGACACACCCACCTGCTGGTTATACCAATCAGAGGATGGAGACATAACCCATGTCTTTTGGGGGTGTGTTAAGATCCAGGAATTTTTGTTGAAGGTTCAGAGACTTGTGTTTGATATATTGGGCACTCAGGTTTAATTTTGCCCCAGATTCATTTTGGGCGATGGGGTGGTTGGTTCGGTCCTAACCAACGTCATGAACGCCAGACAGATTCTTTTAAGGGGTTGGAGGTTGGCTGGAGTGCTCTCATTTCAGGTGTGGTGCTCTGAGATGGGGAGGGTAGCGGCCTTTGAAGGAACTTTTAAAAGACTAGGGAAATTGAATTTGTTTATGGAGAAATGGGGCGGATATCTGGCATTGCTGGACGTGTGATTATTATTATTTTTAATGTATTTATTTTTTTTAGGTCTAAAATCATGTGTATATACGCGTATGTGACCACAGGGAAGTTTGTTGTGGGTCAGGGCGGGGTTGGGGATTGGGAGGGCTGGTTGTGGGGTTTAAATGTTGATTCTATCTATCTATCTATCTATCTATCTATCTATCTATCTATCTATCTATCTATCTATCTATCTATCTATCTATCTATCAATAAAACATTTTAACAAAAAAAAACTTGAAAAAACCCCGAAAAGATGCCAACACTACTGAACAATTGAAATAAATAAATATTGATAGAAATCATTTTCACACAATAAATATTGAATCATAGTTTTAATCATTTGCATTTTTATAATGGTTTATCCTACTTTTTCAAACCAAATTTTATAATGGTTTTTCATATTGAATGTCTGCATCTGATACAAGAATAAAACATTACAATCTAAAATATAGGAAAATCAAAAGATCGAGTTGAAAAAACAAAACAAAAGTGGTTGTTCACTTCACATGTCAGACATTCTGTCGAAGGCCGGGTGTACATGGTGCGGGTTTTGACACTAGGGAGGTTATGAGCCCCTGCATACGTTACAAATCAGTTTATCTATTAATTGTACAGATGCAGCGGTACACGACACAACTTTTGTTCACTACCACAAAGCAATAGTATGAACTTTCTAACTATTTATCATTGTAAAACAAAGCCAGAGGAGGATATTGCTTTAATTCCTTGTGGCAGTTAACTGAAAACTCTCCATCATTTACTGAATTGTTATTTACCGATCAATTATGGATCATTATTTCAAATTATGTCTGACATGCTTAGCAGCCATATCACCCTGTAGCTCAAGACTTGTTGCCCACTGATTGAGCCTGGCCAGTACCTGGATGGGAGACCTCCAGGGGAAAGCTAAGGTTGCTGCTGGAAGAGGGAGGCCAGCAGGGGGGCTAACCCTGCAGTCTGTGTGGGTCCTAACACCCCAGTATTGTGATGGAGACACAATACTGTAAAAAGGCACCGTTCTTCGTATGAGGCATTAAACTGACTCTCTGTGGTCATTATTAAAAAAAATAACAATGACCACAAAATGACTTCTCATAAAGAGTAGGGGTGTAACCCTGGTGTCCTGGCCAAATTCCCCCAATGGCCCAGCTCAATCATGGTGTCCTAATAATCCCCATCCATTAATTGGCTCTATAACTCTCCTCTCCACCAATAGCTGGTGTGTGGTGAGCATAATGGGGCACTATGGCTGCCATCGCATCATCCAGGTGGATGCTGCACACTGGTGGTGGTCGAGCACTGTCCCCTGTTCACTGTGTAAAGCACATTGAGTGTAGTGTCAGAAAAGCGCTATATAAATGAAAAGCGCTATATAAATGTTTTACAGATTCAGAGTTTGAGGGGAGGCTGTCTGATTGCATGACTGCGTACATCAATCATTACAGCAGTATGTAACCGGCAGTTACTGCATGATTATAAAACACAAAGGAGTAAAAATTTATAAGAAAATGTGCAATATCGGTGCATCGATTTTGACATTTATATTGGATTTATTCTAATTGGAAACACTAAGTTTGCAGCAGAATTCAGAATTATTTGTGTTGAGCACCTGTATAATTGTGCTTCAGATGTGCTTTTGTCTCATCTGTGCATGTTAATATACTACATGCTGAAGAAGATACATGAGGTCTTGTCCATATGAATGTGCTTTAAAGCCGCACATAGCCGATAAAGTCTGAAAGTCTTGTTTCAGTGCAGCGATTGATTGACAGGTAGATCTTTTACCCTAGAAATCCTTGGTTTCACTGGACTTGTGCTTGGGGGGGGATTGCTCCCAAGGATAAACCAGACGTAAACCAGAATTTCCCAAGATGTCAAGCAAAGAGGCATGGAGTTTGAAGGTAGGCCTTAAAATACATCCACAGGTACATGTCCAATTAACTCCCATTAGCCTATCAGAAGATAATTTGGCTAATTGCCAAAAGGCTTGACATCATTTTCAGGAATTTTCCAAGCTGATTAAAAGGCACAATTACTGTATGTAAACTTCTGACCAACTGGAATTGTGATATAGTCAATTAAATGTGAAACAATCTGTCTGTAAACAATTGTTGGATACATTTCTCGTATCATGCACAAAGTAGATGTCCTAAACAACTTGCCAAAACTATTGTTTGCTAACATTAAATCTGTGGAGTAGTTTTAATGACTTCAACATAAGTGTATGTAAACTTCTGACTTCAACTGTATGACATATAAAATTAGACCATAACAGACATTTTTTCAACTCATTCTGCCAGAGTGATTAGCATTTTTTTTCTAGGTCAACCTCTAGGTATGGCAAAGGATTTGTTTGAAGAGCAGAGAACAGTAAGACCTTTCTGTCAAATCCACCTCAGTTATGTGGTCACGAAAAATATGGGAAAGCCCTGTTGTAACACGACCATTTTCTGCAAATGTGTAAAAGCTTCATGAACAATCAGTTTGTTGTAATGCCTTCTGATTTGCCAACTTCACGTAGATCACAAAAACATCACCACGTGCACCAACAATTTTCACGAGATTTCTCCAGACAGTAAAAACAACTAAAAACAGGTCGGGAGCTAACCCGACAGTTGAAGAAAATGCTATACATCTAAACCAGACTTTATGCTGATAATCAAAAATCTAGCTACATGAGACTAGACCTGAACTACTCTTTTCAATGGGGGTCGAAAGAAAGAAAAAGAAAAGGAAAGAAAAATCTAACAAGTTTCCTGTGGTTTTCAAAAGACGCACTTCATGCAATCTTTCCTCCCTCTTTCCCTCGTCATCTTTCAGTCTCTCCAACATGCAGATTCAATTATTCTCACATTGACTTTCTCTCACGCACTTTCCCACACACATCTCCAGCACATTGGGCTCTGCTCTGGTGCAGACAGCTT
Source organism: Xyrauchen texanus (assembly GCF_025860055.1). NCBI lineage: Eukaryota > Metazoa > Chordata > Actinopteri > Cypriniformes > Catostomidae > Xyrauchen > Xyrauchen texanus. Next base: position 9,095,457 of record NC_068318.1, on the reverse strand, counting down.
GTCAGTCAGTATGTCAGAGTGGCCTCAGAACCACGACTCATAGGCTATTTGCCACAAACACGGTGTGTAATGCAGTGGGAAATATTTGGGATGGTTTCCCTCAGAATGTCTTGGCGTATCTTAGAAATGTCTCTCTGCTCTTGACTCCTCTAACTCTCTCTCCCTTTCCTTCTGGCCCTATTTAGGCAAGGGTCGGGGTAGACCAGCATGGTAACAGCTACTCACAAACTAACTGGATGTCTGTTTTTGCACTCATTAGCCTAGATTTAAGTTTTTCCTTCCATTAAAATTAACATGAAACAGCATTGACGACAAATGTATGTGCCTGATCTCATGAAAAGTCTGTGACTGTGGCAGCATTTTTTGCAAAATGCTATTACGTGGCTTGTAATGCGGCAATTCCAAGGTAAAATGCCCACTGTCGGTGTCTTTCCATCCAACTATTTTTATGCAAATATATATATTTAAAAAAATATATATTTTGTCCGCCACAGTCTAGGTAATTAATGGGAAACACTGGGCCTGTCCATTCACAAGTGGCGAGACACATCACTGTTGGCACTTGGGCATAATGTTTTTTTCCCTCCCCTTTTCTCCCTAATTTGGAATGCCCGATTCCCAATGCGTTATAAGTCCTTGTGGTGGCCTCAATCCGGGTGGTGGAGGACGAACCTCGTGGAGTTGCCTCTTCATCTGAGACCGTCAATCCCTCATCTGAGACGGCTCCCTCATGATAATGCGCATTATGTAGTGGATGGAAATGTGCAATAATTCAGTCTAATATTTAGAAATGTGCTTAAAAATGCAAAAATTTTGGATGGAAACCCAGCATGTGTGGTGCTAAAATAACCCCAACATCCCAAACAGATGAGGTTTTTTTTAAGGTTAATGCTTTATGGAGTTTAAAAATCAACAAAAATCAACCTCCCAACCCTAAACCTTAAACCCATCTGATAGTGTCATAAAGAGCAAATAATACAATTGCTAAAGCATCCACTTTATGTGTTGACTTGCATGCTCTTCAGGACTTGTACCCCGGTCCTTTGCATCGGCAGTGCAACGCTCTCTTAGTTGATCTACCATACAATTTGATCGCACTCAAACAGAATTGTAAATGTAGTTGGTTATGTAATCCAAACATCAAAATAGTCTTACAAATCATGTACTACAGTAAAAATGTTTTGATGTCTTTTAGAATAACATGCACTGAAGGGAACAAAAAACCAGACATTTTCAGAATGCCTAAGCTGTTCTTTTCAATACAATGAAAGTGAAAAGGAACTGACTAAAAAACACCATAAAAGTGTAATAATAGTAGTCTACACGGCATTTCTTGGCTTTGCGAATCTGAACTTAAGCTGTTATTCACTGAAAATCTTGCTTGATAGCCACGGCCTCTATTTACTTTAATTCTATGGAAATTAGCAGCTTGGACATTCTGCTTTAAATAACTCCTTTCGTGTTCCACGAAGAAAGTCACATGGGTTTAAAAAGACATGAAAGTGTGAACATTCTGGAAAAAACAAATAAATAGTGTTAATGTTTATTTGATGTTGACTTGAAACACAATCAACTTCTGGTTTAGACCGCACATTACACAATGTGATCAAATGTGTCAAGAGAAAAGGGAGTAAAACAGGAATGGAAATAAGCTCAAACAGCCAAAAGCATATTGCACACTTGCTTCAATACCAAAAGAACCTCAACGTTGTACTGTATTTTCAGTTTCTTCTCTTTTTCTCAGCCGTTCAAAGACACAGAAATCGTTCTTTCGAACACCATCTCACTCTCTCTTCCTCTCTTTCCTTCTATCTTCTCATCTTGTTTCGGTTCCCGTTCAACCGCCACAGCCAAGCCCCCTCCTACCCCCAGCCCCCATGGGAACTCCAGAGCTAGTGCCAGTGCAGCATCTGTGATACAGAGAACCACGTCTTGCTGCCAGTCTCACTTCTAAAAAAGGCTCAGCAGTTATCTGATGCTGCAGTATGATGATGGTTGAGTAAACGTAGAAAGTTGACCTCTGTGGTTTGGATGACATCTGTGGAGCAACATTTGTGCAGAGTTTTAATTGAGGGAGGGATTGTGTGGTGTGACTAAATACCAGATTGAGGAGTGGAAGTCCATATGAAGAACACAGGGTTGGCTTCAAGGAATCATAACCAAGAGGAGCAAAAATATTTTGTGGTGTTTTCCGAGGCAGGCATTACTATTGCTTATGCTTTCGAATAATGGACTTTGGCATGTATCTCGCATTGGTTGTGCGCCAGCTATGAACTATACCTCAGATTGTGCTGGGCTGCATTTCCCGATAATGCTGGATCTTAGCTTATATCCAATTATGATATTTTAGATTGCTTTATATCACCATAAAATGCATTATTTCTACATAAAATAGGTTAACCACAAATAGGACACAGCCTAAATAAACCTGAATGAGCGAATTCCTCACTTAATTGTTCGCTCACTCTCTTTATAGTGAATGACACACAGTGCACAATATAGGGAATAGGGAGCGATTTCAGACTGTTCTGAAGCGCAATAACTACTTAAAAGTGAAATGCCTGTTGATTAAAGTTATCTGATTACAACGGTCACAAAAACATAAAATATTCTTGTGAATGCAAGCGGAGCCGCCTCCGTTCTGCCGTCTCGCTCATTGAAAATGAACAGGTAACTTGCAGGTGTACAACATACAGTGCCACGTAAAACTACCTGTATACATTACTAATAGATATGTTTTTAATTGTATGACCTCATTTGATTTAAACATGGGCCTTATGTGTCTGCACAGTGCATATTTCATTTGTAACAATTTGTGCAATACATGTTAATGTTAGTACATGATTTGCAAATCTATAACGCCTATTCCACGGCTTACATACCACCTGTTTGTGCGTTTGCATTAAGTCATTATGTTATCTTTTATTCATATAAGATCTATCACACAAGTAACATTAGTATTTCTTACTGCCACGAATATAAGCCAATCCTCCTTAGTCCAAAATGCATCTGTGACTCTAGAGCTCAATTCGGTTGCATGTCTGTGCTGTCTGAATTAAGAACGTGCAGTAAAAATGTTTAATATTTTTTGAAAATAATTATGCAAATATGTACACCCCTAGTATTTTACAACAATGAATGAATTAACAGATTAATTTAAACAAGTCTACAGTATGTAGACATCTTTTGCAAAAGTCTGTTTTGTTAAAAGATGAAATGACCTTATCATTTGGTAATAGAGGGCCCAAGGCACTAAATCCAATAAAAATTCCAATACTTCTTTAGAAATATTTCTTCCTCAAATGTACTAAAAGAATTGTTAAGTAAGTGGAAACACTATCAGAACCGGAATAGTTAAATTCCTTAATATTCCCATCACTACTTGTTCCTTTTCTACTTGCGCTTCCCAAACATGAAAGAACAAGAATATGCTTTATGTGCAACTTAAGTACTTAAGTAGTGCTGTCTGCTTGTGAAGTGCTGAAATGTTACCTACAATCTCTCATCAAACACTCATAACTTCATTACAGCTTTTTACGCAAGTTTATGAATAGATCAAATTTACCTTGGTAATGAAATGTATAGTTGTTTTCTAAAATAATCTGCTTAATTTATGATGTTTTCATGATCTACATAGGCTTACAATGCAAAGTTATCAAGACATCATTCATGTATTATTTAAGTATAGTATCGTTCATGTCTGTACCACAGTTAATGCGGGATCAGTTACTTACCAAGTATGATCAATAGTTATAGTGATTCTTGCCTTGGCTAAATCCATTTCAGATTTAAAAACCTTTTAAATGCACACATTTCTTTTTTAAATTGCATATACACAAATATGGCACATCAAGAAACGTTATATCAGGTTTTGATATATCAGGGTCTTGTGACCGAAGGTGATGTGGCAAGTTTGAATATGTGGACCTGCAAAATGAGATACAAGATTCTATTCTTTGCACAAAAATGCTGAATATATCAAACAAGTCATATGAACCAATTTAATGATACTTGACAGCCCAATCTCCATTCACTTTCACTGTATGGAAAAACAGCTCACAGTACAATTTCCTAAACTTCTCCTTTTGTGTTTGAAAAGATTTGGAGCGACATTAGTAAATTATGGGTGAAATACTTCTTATAACATTAACTGCATCCAAGTGTGTCTGTAAATTGTTAACAGTACTTTTAGAGAATATGTTAGGTACATTCCTGACAGAAAGCATGACTTGCTACTGATCTCAGCTTTAATCCACTCGGCAGTCTAGTCAGTGTGGTGACATACATTTGAACTCAGCTTAACTGTGAGCCTAGCTTAAACCTAGTGTAGACAGAGAGGAATTCACTGGAAAAGCCATTGATAAAGCAATGAGAAAAGAGAGAGTGAGACAGATAGATTGTGGGACAGAGAGGGGATTATGGCGGGACAGGCAGGAGAGAGGTTAATGATTGACAATGAGTATCAATGGGCCACACAGTGGGCTCACAGGGGCTTCAGGAATGCCTCGAACCACAGAGCTGGGGGGCAAGTCACCCAGCCACTGTTAATCAAAGGACTTTACAATCAGATAACAAAAGGGTTAACTTAGCATGGGTGGGCTTCCACATACCAGCCCTGGGGTGCACCTTCAAAACAGCCTTTTGAACCCCCTTCCCATTTCCTGCTATCACAGATACCTTCTCAGTGTTGAGGGTAACGCGTGTGTAATGTAATCAGATAAATGTTTTGAGTAACGATTAGATTAATGCAATTCTAATTATTTTAGACCATAAAAGCAGAGTTACTTTATAAATAAAGTAACATGTTGCTTTTGTACACCCCTACTGTCCATGTATTGCGAGAAATCAGGATTAAAAGTGTGCAAACTTCTGGGAAGAGACATAGTGCATGATGGGCATTGTAGTTCTATTGTTTGAGGCCAGAGACTATTTAGCTGAGATGAGTCAAGAAATCGGAACACCCAACCAAGAAGCTCTAGCACCCAACATTCAATAGATGTAGAAAGGAAGTCCTGCTTTGAATGTGACTGATAATAAACTAATATTTTTTCACTTAAGTCATCTTCGTGCACACTTGTTATAAGTTGAGCTACGGTGTGTACAGACGCCACTGTTTGATCACATGCAACTTAAAAGGCGCATGTTGATATAACTTGAACGGAATAATTTGACATGAGTGTTGTACTGTAGCTAGCATGACCTGTAATGTCTCTTGTATGCAATGCATAGCTCATTTGTATGGAATGTATAGCATAGCTGAAGAGAAGGATGCTTTGAGAAAAAGGGAACACAAAAATAACTCAAAAGTAACGCTTTACTTTCCATAAAAATGTACTTTTTAATTAATTAAGTTTCTTGATTTAATAGTAGCGCAATATCAAGTCTATATCAATATAAATATCTAACAAGTTACTTTTAAAAGTAGCGTTATCCAACACTGTTCACTATACCTCACCTTCACATTCCAACACTTCCATCTTATTCAGACCTTAAAAATCCTGCCGTTCTATCCATGCTAAAAAACGAAACAGCTTAAACCAGCCAAAGACAGTTTGCTGGTCTTAGCTAGTTTAAGATGGTCTTGGCTGGTTTTGGCTGTTCTCTCAACCCGACCGGCTAGATATCGGATAAAACCTTTTTAAAACCAGCTAACTAGCCTGATCAGGGTGGTAGACCAGCTAAGAACAGCAAACCAAATAAGGCTGGTTTAAAAGTTGTTTATCACGCAATTGCAATCACTGCAGCATATTATCACGCAATTTTTGCGAATATAGCAAGAGAATCAATTAGCCTAAGTTTACATATTCAGCATATTACAATATTTTCAACTGAAATGCCAAATAAATAACTGTCGAAGGGTACATGTTGATAAATTCTAAATTTCTTGACACCGTAAACAAGGTTCGCACACTTTCAAAACTTTTCCACAATCTTTCCAGTCATTTGTGAATAAAGATTTTGAAAAACATTTAGATTCAGACTGACTAGCTAATGAATCGGCTATAACTGATTCACTGAAAAGAACAGACTCAAAAGAACACTCTGCTCAAAAATTGGGCATGACTATGGCAACAGGACAACAGCGATATCTAGCAGATCAATTTTTTTTGACCAGCCTGGGAGACCAGCTAAGACCAGAATGCCTGCTTTGGCTGGTTTAAAAATAGTTTTATTTATTTTTAATCAGGGGTCTCTATGCATTTTACCAACAATTTTGAAAGAACTTGAACTTATTCTGAGCCTGATATGTGCAAATATAGCATGCGAATCAATTAGCCTGCTAAGTTTACATATTCAACGTAATACCATGTTTCTATTCGAAATCGATAATGCCATTTGCTAACTATTGAAGGGTTCATAAAAATTCTCTGGTGATAATGTGATATCAGCTGCATGTGCCATCAAGCTTTCCTGGCGATCGCTGATGTAAATGTAGGTTGGGATAAAACAAGGAGATCAACAGTGCTTTTTGTCATGTTGTACTTTCACGGTGTGTGCAGAAAATATTAAAATATTTGTTTATAGACATTGTTTACATTGAGCCCAATTGATCTCTGACTGTGCGTTTGTAGGGCTCTTTTTCTGTGACCGATTAAGACATAACATGAATTGTGCAGGCGGCCTATAACGGTGGATGACTGTATAGACAGCCTTATGAGTCCTGAAATTAATTATTTGACGACCTATAAGCTTAATCGATCAAATTATTAACGAAAATGTATCGATTTTCAATTCATCATTAATATCCCTAATTCAGACTGATTCACTAATGAATCTGTTTTGACTGATTCACTGAAAAGAACAGACTCAAAGAAACAATTGGATTAAAAATTACACCTCACTTTGGCAATAGCACAAAAGCAATATCTAGCCAATTAAATATATTAGAGCAGAGCATTAAGAGAATTACTTTTGCATTACTTTTAGGGTTTTATTATATTCCAGGACGTTTGCAGGTCTGGAAAACACAGCTTTGAACTTGATTTACAGATTTATATAACAATGAAAGCCCAGCACAAAAGAAATATACAACACGTTCAAAACAATATCCACATAAATAAATGAAATATATTACACTATACTATTCATACTGAAGTACTGTTTGTTGACAATATTTACATGATCAGCTACAACAGGAAGCTACCCCTTAGTGTCTCATGGAGATTGTATTCTGTTGGTGAATTGAATCTTGCACGACACTGGTACATTTTGTTCAGGAAAGCACAAAGACAGCAAACGTGGAGGTGGATGAGACCTCGGGCAACAAATGGTGGAATGCCACAGATCAGGATGGGAGCAGGTGGCCACCCACTCAGGAAAGGTAGGTGGCCACAAAACTGACACATTTGTAGAAACAACCACCCATGTGGAGCTTAAACGATCCATGTCTGGAATTCTGAATCAGCAGTGTTCTCTGGAGGTGTGAATTTGGTGTGGCAGAAAGTCTTCTAAGTGGTACGAGGTGTGCTGTGAACGTGTGTGCAGAATGGCGTAGTCATGGAGTTGTTTGGATGCCTTGGATTAACAGTTATGAGATAAACAATAATAGGTTGCACTTAGTTTTATAAAATAAACGGATCATCCGAAAATTTTAATTCCATAATGTTTTCAGCCGTGTGTCATTCCAGACCTCTTTAACTTTATTTGAATATGAGAAGACAGAAAAATACAAAGCTAAACGTAACCAAATACTATGCACAAGCATAAAACATGAAACTTTCAGGCATATAACTGACCTTTATGATGCCTGTATAAATGGAAACATGTATAAATCATTTTTATAGTTTCAATTGCAGCCTTGAATCTCAAAATCACTGGTAATAAATAACCGTAGACCTGCGGTGGAGCCGGAGGTGCAGCTCTAATGGAGATCAGGTAATACAGCAGAAATGAGTCAGCAGCTATCTGCCACCATCTCTCTCACTGTCTTACACCCTAGTCTGTCTCTGACTTTGTTTTTCTACATCTTATCTCTCCACTTGACCTCTCTAGCTCTCTCTCTTTCATCAGCAAACTATTCCAATTTTTATTTATTTAAACTTCAGTGCGTGACTCATTCCAGATCGTTCGCGCTATGGACATGAATGATACTTCAAATAGTGCAGCTTGTTGAGGAGAGATGCAGTATTACTTTTCTAAGTGATCAGACTTTGCATGTTTGCCTGTTGGATGTAAAATAACAGAAAGAAGTCACACAAACTTGAACTAAGTCATATCTAGGGAACAGAACTTCATAGAAACTTGAGGGTGAGCTTTTTTGAGTTGGGTCAATAAGCCACCACCCGCATCCAACCAAAACACCATTGCAACCACATGACATTGGTTGCAATATTGTTTGTTAGCCATAACATAAATCATCGCCAGCTCTCTGTAACAGTAAAAGATTTCAAAATTAGGGCATTCTTGCTCGTAACCATGCTCCTATTTTACCCTCTTTACTCTCTCCATCTGTTTGTGCCCTATTATTTCTCCATCCCTCCATTAATTGCTTATTTCCTTATCCAAATCCATTGTCCAAATTCCGATCAAAACTTATGTGAGAGGAAATGCCTAAAACACAGAAGAGACACTGTGCCTCCTGCTCTTGTTCAAGCGAATACCGCAGTGGCACCTCAAGCCAATGATTCACAGGATAAGTGTCTCTAGAGAAGCCCTCCATCTCCTTGAGCTTCCTTCCTGCCTCACAACTCATACGTCTAATGATAAGACACAAATGCTTTGAGACAATGCCATTCAAGTTCTGCCTGATAAGGGTGTTTGAAAGATGAGAAAAGCAATAGTTCACCATGACAGATGTGGTCGCCGTGAATTGTCATTGTGTGGAGTGAGTCAAGATTATTAAAAAAAACTCTCCTTTTGTATTCCACAGAAAAAATAACAGCATACAGGTTTGGGACAAGAATGAGCAAATAATGACAATTTTTCATTTTTGGGTGAACTTTCCCTTTAAAAGTGTCAATAAAAGTAAGCATTCATTATATAAGAGGACACGCACAGACATGCAGCATATGTTTGTTTATAGCCACACACAACTGACCTGGCATCGACTAAAGATGTCCGCACTGGTAAGGTGGACGTGGAAGTGTCTGAGAACGTACACAGCCTGGTCACGTGCCTTTTCTGAGCAGTCCAATGTCAGACAGCGGCCCTCTCCCACCTGTGACCTTAACTACACACAAACATCCACATAGATGCACAAGTAAATTCACTATATAGAAGCTTTGTTAATCAGACTGTGAGTGTGTGTGTGTGTGTGTGTGTGTGTGTGTGTGTGTGTGTGTGTGTGTGTGTCTAAATATGTTAAAAATACACTTACAGTTTGGTAGGGCTGACCTGCAGTTAGAATGATGCGACCTTCAGCACGGGCCAGCTGAAGAAGGGGAATATAACAACATCTATGACTGCAAATATATTACTTATTTAACTAAATTTATGAGGTTAGTTGATTGAGGTATGGCTTTGATATGAGAAATTAAATGGTCAACAGTCCGCTCAGTGACCGACTGATGCATAATGCACACAAAATCATTTCACACTTGTGAAAATCGTAAGTTGCAATGAGATTGCCTGACTGCAACTATATATAATGAAGTCTTGGTGCATGGGTTTTTATCAGTCCGTCAGAGAACAAAAACATGTTTTAAAAGGTACCAGGTTGACCTGTACACAATCTGAGTACTTATGTGTAGCTAACCTTTTTCTGCCGAATTTGAACAGGTTAATGGATTCAAATCTTTTTTTAATTAAAGTGTTTAGTAGCATGCAGATATTAATGAGTAGAACTGCGCATTCTTCTTTGTTTTCTGTCTGTGAAATAATTTGTACTTATTTCTATTTAAATTCTGATTAAAAAGTCAGTCAAAACATTTTCCATTGTGTTTGTTTTGCTCAGGGTGATCTGGTTTAGATCTGGGTGTTGTCTGCCAACTATGGCAAGAACCTTTGTTATTTTGCAATATATAGACTTGTGGAAGCATATACAGGTGAAACAGGAGAGGCCCTAGGACAGAGCCTTGGGGGACACCACATGTCATTGAAGTCCACTCAGAACCACAGTCACCACAGTCTCCGAGATTACAGTCTACATTACACATCATGTGTAACTAAAATAAGGTTTACAATCACATATCAACAGGTGTCTTATTGTCTCACCTCTGCTGCTACTTTATGGTCATCCGTGTTTTCCAGCATCTTGACATCCACCCCCAGACAGCGTAGGAAACGGCCCAGACCCTGCAGCATATTATCACAGACCACACGCAGCTCTCGTGGGGTGATAAAGGGCCCCTGGTACTCCGAATTCACCTTCACGCATTCATCCTCCCTGGAGTGGGACTCATTCACCTTCTGCCGAGCCTGATGACACAGTCCAACATCATGTGTGTAGAGTGCTTTCTGATCTTTCTCTAAACTGAACTGTTCTAAAGATACTAATCCACTACAATGCATAAACAGATTTGACTAAATTTGAGTTTTAACCATTTAAGAGCCCCTGAAATAGTTTGACAGGTGCAGTTTTTTTCCTGTGTTGATGTATTTCCAATTGAACGTGGAAATTGTGGCAAAACATATCAATAGGCTTTTACCATTTCAAATAGCCAATAGCCCTTAGTTTACATTTCACAGCCATAATTTGCTCCTTGCTATTGATAGGTTTGCATACACTACTGCATGCAAGATGAGTCAGCAATATATTTAGTCTGCTTTCTCAGAAAATAATATATCTCATAAAAGTTTAATATTATCAACTTGTAGGTGTACACTAGCATATACATAGATACCCTAAAAACTCAAGACATGGGCCAAAGCCACAAAACTTCAATTTTGATTTAAAGTGTATCATACATTACACATAAAATATGCTGCGACTTTAAATAACAGACTATAAAATAATTAAATTATAAAGCAAATAATTGTAATTATACAGAATTTGACCCATGATATGTGAAACTCCCAAATACGGACAATTATGTGCCACATTTTAGTTGGTGCCCTTAATTAAAAAAAATCATAAAAACTCTGCATCCTCATTAGCTACTTTTATATTGAATTTTATAACCGTTACCATGACAACAGAGCAATTTTAAGAACCACAATCTCATAAAAGTGCAGTCAACACCTGCAGTCCGAGCCAGGCAAACTGACCTCTCTTCTCTTTGACTGCTTGCTCTTGTCTTTAGGCTTCTTCTCCTGGCGGCTCTTGGCCTGTTGGGCAGAGGGGATGGAGCGGATGTCCTCCGGCAGCCCGTAGGCCCTTGGGTCCTGGGAGAGGGTGAGGTAGACGTCCAGCAGGCAGAATGCATCGGTGGCTGAAGAGACAGAACGAGAACGAGAAAGAAGGAGTGGTGGTGGTGTAGTGGGCTAAAGCACATAACTGTTAATCAGAAGGTCGCTGGTTCGATCCCCACATCCACCACCATTGTGTCCTTGAGCATGGCACTTAAATCCAGGTTTCTCCGGAGGGATTGTCCCTGTAATAAGGGCACTGTAAGTCACTTTGGATAAAAGCATCTGCCAAATGCATAAATGTAAATGTAAAGAAAGGGGAAACAGAAAGAAGGCAGCACCATGAAGAAAACAAAGAGAGTAATACAATAAAAAAAATACAGAGTGTCTATTTGCACCCTCACAAATGTTCACTTCATTCTTCATAGGTGTAAATAGCATCTGCCATACAGTGTAGCTATTTGCACCCAAACAAAAGGAATATACAACAAACTAGACAATGGGTTTTGCTGCAGTGGCGTGGGGTGTAAAGACGGTGTGAAAGTGTAGTGTTGTCCTAGCGAACGCGGTTCGAATCTGCGTTTTGTCCCACTCTTTTTCCCATCCGATTTCCTGATTGAACTCTTAATACTTCCTTGAAGTTGGATCGAGTGGCACAGATGGTAGCACACTCGTCCAGGACACACATGCATGCTGTTGGTTCAGGAGGACCCAGGTTCGAGTCTGGCTTGGGTCATCTCCTCTCCCCATCGTCTATCCCCTGCTTTATGGTCTCTCTAAACTGCCCAATTAGAAAAACAATAAAAAAAAATAATTAAAAAATAACTTCCTTTAATACTACTTCTAATAATAGATAAAAATGTATATAAATGTTGATTTCATCACAGTGATTTGGACACGTTGAATGTCGAGGAGTGCAGAAAAGGGTTTGATCCAGAGGTGGGGATAGTCGATCGCACTTATTCCCATGGCTCGGCATCGCTGGTGTGTACATTGCATCACTGTATTACTAATATTGTAGTGACCATGTTTTTAGCAGAACCCATAGTTTTAATGAAATTAACCATGGTGTTAGTACAGTAATAGTGACTTATGGTTCACTTATTATAAGGAATTTTACCTCTGGAACAACCTAAAGTCACAATGGTGAGTTTATGAATAAACCCTTACCAGATTTCACCTACAACAATTTAGCTTCCAATACAGATGTTTAACCACTATAATAGCGCATGCCATGCTTCCATTCAACATAAACTGTGCATTACCTGCATAGCGGAGTTGACTGATGCGGAGTGGCCGGCGTTCCCAGTTAGAGAGCTGCTCAGTTTTGTTCAGTGGTTTCCCCAGCACCTGCTGCACCATTAGACTGAGGCCCTTCTCTGCTGGACCTTTACACACCACCTCTGACCTAGACATTCTCCTGACACACCAACACCGCTGAAGCTAAGGGGTCGGTAAGAACAAATATTGTAGGTTTTAAAATAGCAACATAGAGTGGGGTCCAAAAATGTATAAGATTTATAAATGATAGTTGGTCCCCCTTTTACTTTAATGATAGCACTTAATGGAAACAAGAAATTTGACTTCTTGTACAAAGGTGTTAATACGGGCAATGTCTCTAAAATGCTTAGTTTCTATTTTTGTCATGTCTTGCCAGGTAGTCCCACCCACAGCAAAATCTCATTGGTCGAAAATCATGCTCCAAGTAGCGGTTCATTACACGTGAAAGAGTAATAATTGACTGTGATTTAGTAGTTTCATGCAGTATTACGTTCTTGGTGAGGACAGAAAAATTACTTGATGCTCAAAATTTCTCATTTCATGTCTATTTAGGACAAAGTGTAAAACTTCAAGTTTATTTCAATGATTTTTTCAGCTGATGATGCAAAACAACAACACCTCCTGATGGATGTGGAGCAGGTCCAGAACCCCCTCCATCTTTAGAGGCTCCTCCCTGAGGTCAGGCCACGTGCTGACCAGACTCCTCAAGTCTCCAGACATCCCATAACCTAAACACAGAAACACACTGATATCAATGATATTCACAGACCGAAATCTAATTTCCATATTCACACCAAGCAATATGACATTTTTGACAATGTTGGGACTGCTAAAGTGTGTTCTGAAGAGTGGTTGGGTCACCCTGAGGTCTCCTCACCCAGTTTGAGGATGTTTTTGTCTGACAGCAGAGCTCTGATGAAGTTTACTGTGGTGTTGTGGTGGCTGATGCTTTGTGCACACAGATCCAACAGAAACACTTGTCCTTGTACAGCCAGCTGGATCAGAGCCACACACTGAGGAGATACAGTGCCAAAACCAGCCCTCCATTCCATGTCAATTCCCACCAAACTGCCGGGCTGAAGGAGAAATGGAAGAGATAGCTAAAGATACAATTTTTTAACAAATGCACACATGGGTCATTCTACAATTGCAGTTGAATTTGCATCTGAAATTTCCTTGAAAATGTAACCAAATCACACAAATCATAAATTTTCGTGTCCATGCAAAGTGCAGCGCGGCACGCAAAGACTGCGCTACATCTTATACAATTTTAAGGAGAGTGCAATTTTTGCAAGCCCAAAACACAAGTGGGTATGCCTGGGAGTGTTTGCACTATCTGTGGGTGTATGCGCACAATGTTATTGAAGTGGCGCAAAGGGCAATTTACTATTGACCTGAGAAATATGTCTAATCTCAGCAAATGTCTAAAATCAGTTCTTGCATTTGCAATTTGGAGATTCCACGATGGTAATAAAGTCCAAAACACCAAACTCCATGTCCAAACTCTGAAAACATAGTAGTGGAACATCAAATTATGTCCCTGACAATCACAGTTGTAGCCATTTTATGAAACAAATTTTTTTTTTTACACTACCGTTCTAAAGTTTAGGGTCACTTACTCATTCTTTATTATTTTTTTGTATTTTTTGTATCACATTTTAGAATTATAGTAAAGTCATCAAAACTATGGAATAATAGAAATGGAACTATGGGAATTATGTTGTGATTTAAAAATTCCAAAATAAATTAAAACGATATTATATTTTTTAACTATCCATAAGTCATGGTTTATTTTTCAATTATTATTATGTTTAGGCTATATTTACAATTGTATTTATGATCTAATTTTACACCTGTTGTCTTAAGAGTGATTGTGAAGTCACTGCAAAAGGCAAAGTTGGAGAGGGTAAAAGGTTTGGATTTTACACAAGGTGTGTTTTATAGGATTTTTTGACCGCTTAGTTGTTTTGTTTATATTTTCATTTCATTTGAAGTGACATTTTTATTTATATTTTTCTATAATAGGCCAATAATGGGCCTTCACTGTAAATATTATTCATGATGTGTGTGTCAGTAGATGACATTTTTTTATAATGCTTACATTCTCAATAATTTAAAGGGCACATCCAAATCCTGAACAGAATCACATTTTCCAAGCGTATAAAAGAAGCGTGTCACAATCATAGAAATATGGCTGACATTCATCAAGGATACAGTTAATGCAAAACATAATATAAATCCATATTTCTATATTTTTCTCATTGCATACAGTCCAATTACAATACCAACTTCTTATGAATGTGCTGTCTTGGTTTACATTGCTGTTGCTTAAGGGAATGGACTATATAATAGGGCACAGATGGTGCAATAACAGGAGAAGAACCTCAGAATTAAATTGCACTCGATCCAGCCCATTAGCGCTTTGTGCACACAATTTGTGCTTAGTCTAGTGCCTAGACTAAGCACATGCTTTCCATGCCATTGACTTTGCGTGTATGATGCTTACATTGGAGCTGCAATTAGTACTCTTAAAATAGGTCCCTAAATGAACAATATGTCATGAATTTAACCATTAAAACATAAACCGAAGTTTAAGACATTTTACAATAATAAACTTTTGAAAGGATATTTTACATGGAAAAAAACACTCAACCCCAGTACATTTGGAGTATTCACATGCATATTTTCATGTATCAGTATAAGAGATTTACAAAGAAAATTTATGCAAATCCTTCATAGGATTTGTCCAATTATTAGACAGACTTTTCTTTATTAAACGCATTGAACACAAGCTAACACTAACCATTTCTAACCCTAACTGTAATATTACCATGTATCTTTAATTTATCATGTCTCCAGGGCAAGTAACACATTCGCATTCACTCTCACACACACGCAAAATGCAAAACACAGGTAAGGCATGTTGTACCTTTAAAACAGCCCGTTTGCACTGCTCCAATTCATCTAATGCCTCTACAAAGTGGATGTCTTTTCTGGCCAGAGGCAGCTGGTAGTATTTTTGCTGATCAGACTGGGGAGGTTTCCAGGACTCCGTTTGGGCGCTCACAGTACACATCTCTCTGTGACAGAATGAAGTGAACATTTGTGAGGATGATAGTTAGTGAGCCCGTGTGTGTACTTATTTGACCCAATACTTACAGCTGCTTTGGCGAGAGGCTCTGAATTTTGTCCCATACCCCAAAGGGAAGTCTGTCCCTGGGTACATGGTAATGTGCCGCCCATTGGGCAGCAGTCTTGAGGCTACAGTGTTTCACCAAAAGCTGCACCAACTGAATCTGCAGCTCCGTATTACCCACAACCATAGCCTGAGTTCAACACACACATTTAAAAAAAGTCAGATATTTTGGTCTCTAGATATGGCTTGGGGGCCTCCTTCAATGCACGTCTATGTCTACTGAGTAGGTACGTGCAGAAGGGGTGGCTCTAGTGGCTCGAGCCCCTGCCCTTTTGCACGATATGCAACCTAAAAAGAAAGCTTGCACACCGAAATTAAATGACGTCTTTTTTACGCTTAATAATAGTACTTAGGGGTGTAAATATACATCAATATTAAGATGAAACCTTGATGTATCGATTATGGAATTAAATAATCAATTATAATGACTATAATAATACTCAATGTGTCACAGAGGCTGTCTCATATCACATGCGCACTCTCACAACAGACGCTGAGCGCGTGACTGAGGAAACAAATGTGCACTTTATGTTTCTGCCTCGTCGTTCATAATTGCATGCAACTGCATAAGCAAAGTAAGTTGTTGTTCTTTTCTTCCCCAATTGCAATGTATTATGCATACTGTGTAGATTTTGTAGAATACATTTAGGAAAGGTAGACGATACTGTCCTGCGGATTTCCTTGCGATCATAACTCTCCTATATGTGTTACACGCCTTTGCGTTTTTAATCCTGTGAGCCTGCTTGGCTTAGTTGAGCATTAAAACATAACAAAGGTCTAAAAAAAATATTTTTGCGAAAAAATAGAATAATTGATGTGTGTCCACCCAGTCCGACAGAGATTGTATTCCAAAACCCCCACCCGGCGGACAATTTTGAAGCGACTGTCCCTTAAAAAGCATTAGAGCCCCTGCCTCTCAATATGTCTGTGCACGTCCCTGCAATGGAGGAACTTTAATACTTTTGGTTAGGGGTTTGTTAACTTGAAGTACCTAACCCTAAGAAAGAGCATTAGTAATAGTGATGTTTACCTTAGCAAACCCAACCAATAAACATGCTGAATTGCAGAATCTAAACAAGAATAGTATTGTTACCTGAACATGGTCTCTCCAATTGTCTTCTGACATGGTTTTCTGTCAGATGAACACACAGAGGTGGACAGAATCATTCCAAATGCACAAAATATAACATTATACTTTATTAAGCCATCTAAGTTATCGAAACATGAAACATAAGGGATTTAACTTCGTAAGTGATATAAATGTGTTAATGTATTGTGATATAAACATAATATTGAGCAGTAAATAATATTGGGTTGGGTTTAGTAGGATTGTGAAAAGTGGAAAATGTTAGGCTACTTTATATTATTTTTGTTAATATTATTTTTCACAACACAGAGGTGGAACAATTGATTGCATTTTGAGGTACTGTAAATGATAATAAAAACCTAAATTTTACAAAAGTTTACACCAACATAATGTTGCTCAATATGAGCATTGACTCTTGACACATTTTGTGAAAGACAGATATTTATCAATAACAATGTTTCAGGTTTTAAATCTAGGAAAGTGGTTACTGAGCACAGTTGAGTTGCTAAAAAAGGCCAGTGAAAACAGGAAATTGGGAAATCTCACCTCACCAAAAGTCTTGTACATGAGAAACCTCAGTGAATCTAGCTTCCTCTTGTAGATTGAATTAGAGCACAGACCTGCAGAAAAAACCCACACGGCACTAATGATGTTTACGTTACAAATATTAAGGATATACAGTAAATGTATTTGACGTGGAGTCACACACACACACACCTGGGTCGATGCAGAATTTTTCCATGAGTTTAAAGACATGTTTGCTGAGCAGTTTGGGATGAATCTGGTCTGTCTGGTGTTTGGAGAGAACCAGCTGTGGGTACTGACTGAAAAAAACCACATGATGCATATTGTCAATATTTTCTCAGCATTAGGGATAAACCAAAAGAGTTCCCTCACCTTTTGAGCAATGAATTTCCATTCATTTTTCAGACATAAGTGACCACTGGAGAAGGATTTTAAAAATGTTATTTTATAAAGATTAGACTGCACTCTACAAAGAACAATTTCTAGCTGATAAAATATTTTAGCGCTGAGCACAGCAAAACTTTATTTGAACAGCAGAAATTTCTATAAGTTTTAAAAATTGTATTTATTTATGCGTTTCCAGACCTGGAAATCACAATTTTAATAAAACCTAAAACATTCTGGTATTTCATAACCATGGGAACCCTGATTATTGACATTTTGGCCTAACAATTTATCCTGATTCGGAAAAAATATTAATATTTTTCTCTTATGACCGACATTTAAATGCATGGCCTATATTCTAAATCTATACTGTCTTGTTTTTTAAACTAATACACACACAAAACCACAGAAGAACACAGCAGAAAACAAAACAAACAAATCAGAAAAAAAAACTGTTCAAGTCAAATTTACAGTTTATGTATTTACGTTTCAAAGCAGCTGTATAGGAAATTAAGTTATAACAGAATGAATTAATATAATGCCAATATTAGTTATGTTTAGAAATATTAGTGGTTTAAATCAGAAAACAAAGTGTTGTGGGTCAATGGTTAAACAAAATGATTTTGCATGAACTATAAGTTTTAGTGTTAAAGTCGTCCCGAATTATCTGTGGAAATACACGTATATGCACTGCCCTTTGATTTTGGCCGTTGAAGGCTTTTGCTGGTGGTTAATTCATTTTCTATGTAGTTCTGTTTTTTAAGAGAGTGTTGTGCCTTGTGCCTACTTTGACCAAGATGATACAGGTATCATTCAACGAGGAGCATCGCAGTCCAGATACAAGCTTATGGCAATTAATTTTGGTGAACTCAATCCTGAGCCCACGTTTCAGACAGTTTCTCATGAAGAATCCCATGTCCTTGAGTTTGCTTCAATTCATCCTCTGTGAAGTCTGTCTTAGTAGACTGAAGTGAATTCTGGCTAGAACCAGCTGATTTTGGTCATCATCATTCAGTGCCATTTAGCAGTTCATACTAAAGCTTTAATTTAATCTAGAATTTTACTTGTTTCATTTGGAATCAGGCAAAAAATTATTATAATATACAATGGAAAAAAATGGATATCAGTAATGTCCTTTTGAAACATGGTATAGAAAGGGAGTACCTGTATATTGTTTAATATTACCAATCTGCTATTGATATAACGGGCACAGCTCTGCACTGGTTCACTTACATTAGTGAGCAGCAGCAATTTGTCACCATTCAAAATCACAAATCTTCTAAGGCTCCAGTTAAAAGTGGTGTTCCTCAGGGCTCTGTCCTTGGTCCACTCCACTTCATAACATACATGTTACCTCTGGGACAAATTTTCTGATGCTTTGGTCTTAGCTTTCACTGCTATGCTGATGATACCCAAATTTACATTAGCTCCTGCGCTTCTACTAGTATCTGTGAGCTAAAGCTATGGTTTTCATCAAAATCTCTCAAATTTAACTCCAATAAAACTGAAATAATATTGGTCCAAAATCCATAGTTTCAAGAGAACTGGAGCACAAAATTGATATGGATGGTGATATGGATCCAACCCTCCCTGAGCGTACATAATCTCTCTGTGTTATATTCGATTCTTATTTATCATTTGTGGTTAATGTAAATAACAGTGTTAAAACAGTTTTCCTTCACCTCTGCAACATCTCCCATATTCATTCCTTTCTCAGTCAGAGGGATGCTGAAACTGTAACTCATGCATTTGCTACTTCACGTTTAGATTACTGCAACTCACTCCTATTTGGACTCCCTGCTAAAACTCTTTCATGACTACAATATGTTAAAAATGTTGCCGATTGCCTCTTCTCTCACACTAAAAGGTCTGCCCACATCACTCCTATCCTCCAACAGTTACACTAGGTGCCTTTTTCTCATCGTATACAGTTCAACATTCTCATCCTCACATGCAGTATAAGGAACTACATAATCTTTCCCCACAGTATCTGACTGAACTTCTCCAACCCGACTCTGTGGCCTGAATTTTGAGGTCTTCTGATACTGGTCTGCTTGCTGTCCCCATATTGACAGTAGAATGGCTTCTCAGGCTGTGAAATATCTTCCTTCTCCTCCTCAAAATGCATTTAAAAACATATCTCTTTTCCCTGTATTATCAGTCTTAATTCTGGTCTATGGACTTCTGAGCTCTGTATTTTCGTTTTTTGACTTGGCTTTAGTGTATTGCTGGTATTTTTGATATTTTTTGTATTCGTTGATTTTGAATTTGTGAAGCGACCTTGAGATTTAGAAAGGCGTCATGTAATAAAACGTATTATTAAAATTGGAAACAGCAATGTATTTCATTTAAAAAAACAATACAATATGGTCACTGATATAGCAATATAAGTGTCCACACAATGAGGACCATAAGACATTACAGCATAATTGTCTGTTACAGCATAATTTTCTGTAAAGCTGCTTTGAAACAATGTGTATCATGAAAATCGTTATACAAATAAAAATGACTTGACTATATTTTGCCATATTTCACCAAATCCCATCTTAAACAACAGCATTCCCCACCTGAAATACTTTATATTTTAAGATAATCAGCATTTGTATCACTATCATACAGTATTGGTCATTGGCATCAGTATCAATTATTGATAAACCCAAATAAGACGATAACTCCTTTTAATTTAAAGAAGTTTTCCATTCTCATATAAACAAATAGCACAAAAAAATAACAGCCAGTGCTAGTGCACACAATGCATGCCTCTGTTCACCTGAGCAGCTGCTGGATGTTGAAGTTTGGATCACACCACGAGTCCAGCAGTGAGACCAGCCTCTGCTGCAGGTCAGGGTGTCCACGCACATACACCTCCACTAGCGGCAGCTTGTCCAGCAGAATGAGAGGCACACACATCTACCACCACAAAAATATGACAGTGGAAATTAGATGGATGGTACAGCTTTAAAGAGCAAAGATCCTGTTTGTTCATCATGTTGAGCTGGATGAACTGACCTTTTCCATGTCCAGATCTTTCTGAAGTTCCACCTTCACACTGAACACCAACGCCTGTCATAAAAGGTGACATTTCATGTCACTACATTACAGCTAGATGAACAATATTAGTAACCATATCAGTACTTGCAATTTATTCCTGGCTCAAAATGGTGGTACCATACTGATCAAAAAAGTGACGTTAACAACACAAACGTTGCCAAAAAAAAAAAAAAAAACGACCTGGCAAATGAATACTAGTGTTAATTCTGTCAGCTGTTTTTTTTTATTTAGTTTTAGTCTTAATCCTGTGTCAAATTTCCTTTTTAGTTTTTATCATATTTAGTCAACATTATCCTATTTGCTTTTTTTCTGTTTTTGTTTATGTAGTTTTAGTCAATGAAAACTGTTGACATTTTAGTCATATTTTAGTAACATTTAGTCATATTGATATTTTAGTCACTGAACACTGTAAACATTTTAGCCATAAGAGTATTATTGATAAGCATATGTCAATCTTGTCTATCCAAAATCAATATATCTATCTATCTATCTTATATATCTATCTATCTATCTATCTATCTTATATATATATATATATATATTAGGGCTGTCGATTTAACGCGTTAATTCAGTG
This sequence comes from Xyrauchen texanus, assembly GCF_025860055.1. NCBI lineage: Eukaryota > Metazoa > Chordata > Actinopteri > Cypriniformes > Catostomidae > Xyrauchen > Xyrauchen texanus. Next base: position 9,074,133 of record NC_068318.1, on the reverse strand, counting down.
CGATTACTTTTTTTTTAAATAACGCGTTAAAATTATTTACGCAATTAATCGCAATGCCCTGGACCGTAAGGAAGATTCCTGAGAAATGCAAGCTTGTAGTACCGCATTATAATTTTTTAAATATTTAAAGATAACTAAGTATAATTATTTCATAATTTTATATTGAATTATTGTTATATAAGGGGTTTCTCAGCAAATATTTGTATATGCGATTATTCACGATTAATTAATCGGGACACCGTGTAATTGATTACAATTTTTTATTGATTGACAGCCCTAATATATATATATATATATATATATATATATATATATATATATATATATATATATATATTACACACACACACATTTTATTGTTGTCATTTTTGTGTTATTTTTCACATACGATTGATCTTGTCATGATGATCTCATGAAGACGAGCGTTTCAGTGCGCATCAGCCGGCGGAACTTTAAATCTCTCCCGGTCTCGACTCCCGCTCAGATTGAGTCTCTTCCGCGACTGGTTGAAGCGCGGCTCTGACCGCACAGAGAATGACAGTTTTGGAGTTTGTTTTTATTTACATGTCACGCTCCCGTATTATTTGAACTTTAATTAAGGATGAAATAAAGATATATCGCCAAGCTGTGATCTGTGTTTCTATCAGACATCTCTCATCTCGCGTGTCATCATTATAGATATATATGATCTCAATTTATGTTAAATGACATCAAGCGACTATTCAACAATGGAATTGTTGAATAATGGAATTATTTTATTATTATTGAAGAGATTTGTAGTTACAAATGACAATTCACCTAGTACAATGTTTGTTAGTGTTTTCCACGAAGACACCCACCAGAGTTTTGTAGACAGCCAGAGACGGCACGAAATTTGACGGAGGTGGCCGCCTAGTAATTCTCTATGCAGGACAAACCCTGGCATTGGGACAAATTGACCAATATCAGGGCTTATTTGTCTCAATTAAATTTTCTATCCCAGGTTACTAAAGTAACAAGCCATGAGAAGCTGTGTTTTTTGGGCATAGGAGAGGGGTGTTCGTAGCCACAATGCAACAAGAGACCACAATTTTCAATAATTAGTTTCATTTATTCATTAAAAATGTCACGAGATGTCTGGGTCATATTTCACCACAAAATCTAAATAAATAAATGATAGTGTGTTTAAAAGAAACTATTGCCTATTTTTAGGAATACTGAAATTTTTTCGGATTGCAAAATTACTTTCAAGACAAATAAGCCCAATTAATATTTCATTTTCACATTACTGTATTGCAAATTATTTATACATCATATTTTGATCAACTGGCTTTAATTTATGCTGATCTGAATAAAAATAATCACTGTATTACATTTTTGTTAAGTAAAATCAGTCCAGTAGGTATGGTTATCAGCAAATGCCGATAAACTTGAAATGCCAAATATCGGCTAGTCTACCACTAGGAATCTTTTTTTCCTGGAATAATATAATGTGCAAACAGATAATGTGCAATCAGGATTAGACTTCAGCTAATTGGTCAAGGGGGCATGTTTATCTGACAATACCAATAATCTCAAAATAACAAATATTGTCTGATTAAACGTAGTCGCAAAAAAAATATTTTCCCAAGCTAATATTGGTGCCTGTTTTCACAGAAGAGGTACCAATGAGCTTGTGATGACTGCTGATGACTTCCCCTCACCTCTTTGTAGCAGCAGCAGTCCTGCAGGAAGGTCACGTGTTCCAGCAGCAGAGGTCTTTCCAGTGACCTCAGCTGATAGACCTCAAGCAGTGGGTCCATGTACCCGGGCTGAGAGTCTGTGATGAGCTCCAGAGCTCGCTGCTGTAAGCGCAGCCTCTCTTCCTCATTCAGACCCTTCAGACTGGCTTTGGGATTATTGGTCTTCCAGCGCATGAACTCAGTGAGGATGAATTGGCTCAGGCTGGAAGATTTGACTTTTTGGATGGTAACACAGTCCTCCAACAAGTCCAGGAGTCTTGTTAAGGGCTCCTGCATGTGTGAGAAACTGGCTGCTAAAAACTGACGCAGCTGAAAGAGGAAGATGGGAAATTTTCAGGGGAAAATGTTTTTCTTGAATTGTGCAGTTTACAATCAATCTAACAATTAAAATTCTGCAAAGATTATGTAAAACCTAATGTTTAGTTTTTGTCAAAACTCAACAGCAGTGTAAATTGTCCCTGCAGTCCCATTTGTGACTTCTGCATGTTTATGAAAAATAAATGGTATGAACATTTTTAAAATGGAATCAAACTGAATCCAGACCAAATTATGGATTTTATGCATTGCATTGACTAAAGAATAGTAAATGTTGTCACAACAATAAGTAAATACATCATTATTCCTTGCCATAAACTAAGGATGTTATAAGTGTCTTGTACAAAAAAACAAAACAAAAAAAAAACAATCCATGGGAATAAACATTAGTAAGCTGGATATGGCTAATACGTTTAGTTATAAATCAAGTCTATTTGGTGGCAAAATTGCTGATTAGTCTGATGAATGTCTCATACCATAAATATATTGTGCAATCAAAACTATATGGACAATGTACTGGTACAAAAATGAATCAATAAAATAAATAAATCAAAGGTTAATTGCACCGGTTTCTTTTAAACATATGAAATTGTTAAAATTGTATATATCGTGAGCAACAACTTGCTACAAATAAATACATAAGTAAATCCTTTAGCTACGTTTTCAATGGCAGCAAAAATAGGTGCTTCTCTTTCACCATGTGGTCCCGTTTTTTGGGGGGCCAAATGATTTGTTAATTCGTAGTAAGTTGTTGCTCACGATGACATCACAGACACTTAATTTTGTTGTTTACAAAAATCCTTGAAGTATGGCAAAAATCGTGCAAACACCTTTATGCATTTTTAAGATATGAGTAATCAAACATAGTGGCCATGTTTTTTTGGGTTACCCTGTATATATAATTACATTTTGCATTTAATTGTATTTACAATGAGGCCTAGTGGATGACTCAAGAATTTGTAAAACTACAAAGCACTAATTTTTATTATTTAAAAAAAATCTAGAGCTAGTTTTGTAATACTACTAAATGAATTGCCAAATTGACTTATTGATTTATTTAATTATTTAATTATTTATAGGCTGCTTGATTTAATTTAAAGGAATAGTTCACCCAAAAATGAAAATTCTCTCATCATTTACTCACCCTCATGCCATCTCAGATGTGTATGACTTTATTTCTTCTGCAGAACACAAACAAAGATTTTTTAAACATATTTCAGCTCTGTAGCTCCATACAATGTGAATGGTGACCAAAACTTTGAAGCTCCAAAAGGCACATTAAATGCAGGACAAGTGCAATCCATGTGACTTTAATTCATCTCTTCAGAAGTGGTATGACAGGTGTGGGTGAGAAACAGATCAATATTTAAGTCCTTTTGTTACTATAAATTCTCCTATCTGCCCAGTAGGTGGTGATATGCATGAAAAATGTGAATCACTAAAAACAAAAGAATAATGTGAAAGATTTATAGTGAAAAAGTACTTAAATATTGATCTGGTTCTTACCCATACCTATCTCATTGATTCTGAAGATATAGATTTAACCACTGGAGTCATATTGATTTTACGCTGCCTTTTTGTGCTTTGGAGCTTCAAAGGTCTGGTCACCATTCACTTTCATTGTATGGACCTACAGAGCTGAAATATTCTTCTAAATATCTTTGTTTGTGTTCAGCAGAAGAAAGAAAGTTATGCACATCTGGGATGGCACGAGGGTGAGTAAAACGAAGAGAGAATTTTCATTATTTTTATTTACTATTCCTATGAAGTCATTTGCTACGTCCCTGATGCACGTCCTTTCTCTCATGGTAGGTATGCAACACATATCTTCCATCTTTTTTCCATCTGAACTCTCACGAGACCGTCACATGCTCTGCTCTTAAGGAGAGTATAATGGCATGTTTCTCTTACCTCCTGCAGCTCTTTCCTGTTCCACAGGCCGTGGAGGTGCTCCAGCAGGGCAGGCAGGTCAACACCTGGGGCACAAACACATGTCACCAAGGTTACACACAAGCCTGCTTGTCAACTCTGTGAATCAATTCCCCATTGAACGCTTCACGAAATCTCTGCAATCTTTCCATATTTAAAAACTTTGGGGCTTTTTGCCTCTTTGATACACTCTTTACATCTTGAATATCCACTTCTACCTGTAGGAAAGAGGTTGCCCTTATACAGACGAAAGAAATTCTCCTTTATTCCGGAGTTCATCAGATAGCTCAATGAAAAAAAGCAATTTTTCTCTGAATTTTCTCAGTAGTTATGTTAATGCTATTATGAACTTTTTGTCACCGCATGTTCTCATATTATTGATGCATATTTGTTCTAAATGTTATACGTCTTTGTTATGCATTATAATGGTTGACTATGTACAATCTGGCACAAAGTATTTTATTATCTTTATTGAATAGTTCAAGGAAAGACTGTCAGGAAACATCACTGGACAAAGAAGGTGTATTGAATTTTGATTTTATGTTGAGTAGCTTGTTGCTTGGGAAGCTACGGTTTCAAAGTAGCTTCGCCAACACAGCTTTATGGTCAGATTAAGATTTATGTTACTTGGTACTTTATTTTTTCCTATGTAAGAAAATGTTGTACGTTTTTGTACATGTAACGTGTATGATTACGGCATCTCAAACAATTATTACGACATGTCATGAGACCAGGTTTGGTATACCCTAGCCTTAAAGGAATAGTTCACCCAAAAATGAAAATTCTTTCTTCATTTACTCACCCTCATGCCATCCCAGATGTGTGTGACTTTCTGCTGAACACAAATGAAGATTTTTAGAAGAATATTTCAGCTCTGTAGGTCCATTCAATGCAAATGAATAGTGACCAGAACTTTAAAACTCCAAAAAGCATAAATAGTAGTAAAAAAGGTAATCCATACGACTCCAGTTGTGTGGGTGAGAAACAGATAATAAACAATATTAAAGTCCTTTTTGCAAGAAATTCTTCTCCCTGTCCAGTAGGAGGCGATATGCATGAATAATGCGAATCAACAAAAACACAAGAAGAATGTGAAAGTTAAAGTAGAGATTGACTGAGCAGGGAGGAGAATATATAGTAAAAAAGGACTTAAATATTGATCTGTTTCTCACCCACACCTATCACATCTCTTCTGAAGATAATGATTAAACCACTAGTCTTTTGGATTACTTTTATGCTGCCTTTATTTGCTTTTTGGACCTTGAAAACTGGCACCCATTTACTTGCATTGAATGGCCCAAACAGCTGATCCTCATTTGAGCAGTTGAAAGAATGTCATCCACATCTGTTATGGCATGAGTGTGAGTAAATGATGAGATAATTTGAATTTTTGGGTGAACTATCCCTTTAATGAGAATCAATTGGGAATTAATTAGACAATGACAAATGGTTTCTATGAGACAGGTGGATGTGGCTACAGAAGTTATTACACTTTGACAACAGATTATGAATGCTTTTAAGGAATGACGTGCACCGTAATTGCACAAAGAGGACCAAGAAGGTGTATTGAATTTTGATTTTACGCTGAATTTAAACTTTGCTTTTAAACTTTTCTAACTTTGCCCGCCACGATAAGATTTTAAGAGAAACTTTTCCCTTTTAAATCCAGAATACAGGTTTAACTATTTGACATCATTTGTAATGCACTCCTTGACACTTTCTGTCCTAGTCAGCTATTGTTACATGTGGATACTTCACACCGCATTTGAATTGGGCAAAAAGGGTTGGAAAATTAACATTTAATACGCGTAACAGGGAGTAAAAGGAGGGGCCTATTGTTGGTTAAGAGGTGTTGGGGCTTTGTGTTTTGGGGAGGGATTTCAGGCCACAAAACTGTGAGAAGATGAGCCATTTTTCAGGAGGAAGGCGGGGGTGAGACAGGACAGGCCCGTGACAATGGGAAAACGGAGGGGAGGTATATGGTCCTTTGAGTAGCCATGAAAGCAACTGCCTCACTCATGCTGTGTGGCCAACACCTTTCTTCTCTCTCCCTCTTCTTCCCAGGGCCGGTTTTCCTGCCCCCCTCCCCTCGCGTTTGTCTCGGATTTCCCCCGGAAAGGGCAACACGATGGTCACGGTGTAAAAAAAAATCCAGCCTTCCTAACCGACAGCCTGGGAAAGTGGTGCAAAGGGCTTTTCTCAGTCCACTCTAGGTGCAAACTCCTCCCCCACCTCGCCCCGTCAGGCTGCATATTCTTGCACGGAGCTTAACGCATTTGCCCACAATACACCCTACACATGCTTAAATGAGTAGTTAACCCAAAAATGAACAGCAATTTATGATAGGATTTTTCAGATTTGGTATGTGAATTCCCTTTAACAGGCTCTTTTAAACTTTGTTTAGGCTAGTCTTTTCCCATTAGGTAACTTTCCGTGATTAGTGTGACAGCAGCGTGTACACATACTAGTACAATGACACATATTCCCTCGTCTTTCTCTCCACCCCACCCTAACCCCATTCTTTAACAGGTATTAACATACACGCATACATGCACGCTTGGGGCGGAAGGACATTCAGGAATGTGGACTTTGCAACTAGTCAATGGGAAGTGAGAAAGTGAACGAGTTAATGAAGGAGACTTGTATGTACTTACAGAAGTCTATAACATCCAATACTTCCACTCATGGAGGGAACGACCCGTTAAAGAAGCTCGCCAATTATTATTTAGGACATTGATAAGGTGTACTAGAAGGTTGTTAAGTGGTTTCTTAGGCCACATCCACACTAGTCCACTTTTGTTTGAAAACTCTGTTTTCAGTTTCCTAACGTCATTATATACATTGAAAAGCTCTGTTTTCAGTGGTCCACACTACTACACTTTCATTTGAAAACACATTTATTTCGCTAGTTTTAAGCCTCTCATCCACACTAGAATGTGGATTCCTGCACCAAATAATAGATTGTTTTTGGATTGAATAGATTGGAATTTAAATGTGAAAACTCTCTACATTACCACATAACTCCATTTTCAATTTCCTTATGTATTTTGGAAAAAAATGGCATGTTTATATAGGAGACCATTTTCAATATGCCCGGTTTTCATTGGGGGGAAATGGTGTTCTAGTGTGGATGAAAGGCGTAAACTTAACTAAATGAATGCGCTTTCATAAGAAATCGTATTAGTGTGGACAATTCATTACCTGCATACTTTGGAAAGTGAGGAATTTTCAAAATGGAGAGCTTTTTTTTTTTTTTTTAAATAAGTTTTTGTTTAAAACGCATAACTTTTGCTACATTCACACCCCTTATCCGCAGTAGAAGTGTTTTTGTCAAGTGGAAACGAAGCATTTAGAAAATGCTCTTTAGCAACATGTACTAATAAATAGGGTCAATTTTGATTCATGTTGACATACTGTACAAATATTTAGGATTAGGGGTTTGTTCAAATCCCTAATCCTTCGAATGAGCAATACATATGATGTTGCTCACCTTAGCAAACACCACCAATTAAAAAATCTAAATAAATGGCCCCATTTTAAGTGCACTAGCATTAAGTGTAGAACTATGCTATAAGTCATAAGTGCAAAGTCAATGGGCATGGCCATAAAGTTTTGTTATATTTTCGAGAAAGCATGCGCTAAGTCTATGTGCAAGTGGGATTGCCGAAATCGCTTGCGCAATGTGCTGATGGATTGGGTAAAGCGCAATTGAATACGGAGTTCCTTCTCCGGTTATTGCACAGTCTGCATCCTATTATATAGTTCATTCCCTCAAGCACCAGCGATATTAACAAAGGCAGCACATTCATAAGAAGTTTGTTGTGTAAATGGACTGTATGCACTGAATTAGAATAACAGACATATGGACACACTCCTTTTATATGCTTAGAAAATGTTAATCTTGATATACGCTCCATTAAATTATAGGGAATGTAAGTATTATTAATAATGTTCATCTACTGACACAAATCATGACTAGTATTAATAGTATTGTGTCTGTGCGCACTTCACTTCTATCGGTCGATTTTGATTTTGTATCAATTCAATTAATTCATTGAAACATGAAAAAATTAAACCAAAATTATTTCTAAATTCTAATTACACTTCAGACAACATTTTGCAGTGACTTAAAATCACTCTACGATAAAAGGTGGAAAAATACCCATAAAAATTAGATCATGAAACAATTATAACCATAAACAATAATAATTTAAATAAAAAACTTATCAGCTACAACTCTGATTGTCAGGGACTTCATTTGATGTTCCACTATATTTTCAGAGTTTGGACATGGACTTTATCACCACCTGCTGGTGAAATCTCCAAACTGCAAAAGCAGAAACGGAGTTTAACCTTTGCGCTGAAAACAGACCTGCTTTTGAAACGTCTTAGCGCAATGAACTATTTCTAAGGAAAATAGAAAATTGCACTTTACACCACTTAATTAACATACAATCACCCACAGATAGTGCAAACACACATGCCCACTTGTGCTTCACGCTGGCATGGAAAATGCACTTTGAATTAGTGCTCTCACAAAAATGGGATATATGTAGTGCACGGTTGTAGCACATAGCGCTGCACTTTGTCCTCTTATGAAAACAGAGCCCAAAGTGTTTAAAGGCACAATTCTGTTTAAAACTCACCTTTCGAGTGTCCTACCAGGCTCATTCTTGCACACCTGGTGGCGCTGTCTCAGGACAATGCTTCCACACCCTTAACAAAAAAAAGAAGTTCATTGCATTGATTGTAAAATGCATGAACAAACAGATTCCCATTGCAGATTTGGTTAACAGGTTAGAACATGGCAAACATAGTCTAAACATGACTACTATGCATAATTCTCTTGCCTGGTGGTTTTTATTAACATTCATAACCAGTTTATAACTGATCAGGAGAGGTTTGGTGCTGATTTTACTTCTAACTCTCAACCAAGAAACAAGGAAAAAAAAAAAGATATTCAGAAGTTCTGACTCTCAGGCTGGGAAGTTATTGTGGGATTTGCAAGATGACCTGAACAACTGAAAGTTTAAAAACATTTCCTCCATGTAGCAATTCCCAAAAATGCAGCTTTGGCAGCTGGCCTCAATATTGTTTGTGCTATGCATGTAGGATATTTGAGTCTTTTCAATGAGTTCTCACAAATTCTCATGCAGTTTTTGTCAAGTCAACAAGATTTTTACTGACTGAATAAAGTGTTATATGTTGTTCCTCTTAGCATCAGCAATGCTTCAGGCCTGTGTAACCTTCCAAGAAATTATTAATATTTACACTTAGATTAAAAGAGTAAATATATTGTATGACAATATGTGTTTTTTAACTTAACAGTTAAATCGACTTGTGTTGAGCAACATGTGAACAAGTGCCTCAGGTGTCAAGACTCAATAATCACAATCCAGTACCCACATGTACACATTTCAGTCACACACACACACACACACACACACACACACACACACACACACACACACACACACACACACACACGGTCTCCCTCCCTGTGGGAACAGCAGCCCAAGAAAGGGCAGTCTGCCAGCTGACTAGGCGACGTGCTTTAGAGGCTGAGGAAGTTTTGTTTTTTTGGTCTGGAGTCTGGGCTGTTTCTTTCAGCAGTCTCAAGGAAAGCTCCTCCTGGCACTAAACTCAAAACTTCTCAGTTTATATTATTATCTCTTCTGGTCTTTACTGTCATCTAGTGGACACAGCTGGAACTCACATTGTGACCTGCACCTCTCCGCTGTATTGGTCAATTTGTGTTCAGGTCCTATTTATACTCTTATACTAAGAAAAATTAGAGGGTCAAAGTAGTAAGGCTTTTTTTGTTTTTGTCCACATCTAATAAGTTATTAAAAAATGCATTGATTTATATACAACAATTACTTAAATACATCGTTTTCAATTACTGACCTATAAGTAATTTCAATATTTTTGTTCTAGGGCTTAAAGTAAAAATAAAATGAATTAAAAGCTGAAATTCTTGACAAGTGTAAAATACGTTTTCATTATTATTTATTTAAAAAATATGCAGTGAAATAATTTTTTTTAAAATATTAACAATATTTGAAGAACTTTGAACAAAAAATCATAAATCAATTGATGTAAACATTAAGTAGTTCAAAAATAGAGATAACCCCTTTAGACCCTCAAGAATGTGTGTGAAGAATTAAAACAATATCAGATAATTTGACTTATTTTTTTAAAAGGCACATTATGTTCAGGTCATGTTGTACAACCATTAAAATTAAATAATATACACACACACACACACACACACACACACACACACACACACACACACACGTGGCCAAATGTTTGGAATAATGTACAGATTTTGCTATTATGGAAAGAAATTGGTACTTTTATTCACTAATAATGTGGCATTCAACTGATCACAATGTATAGTCAAGACATTAATAATGTGAAAAATGACTATTACAATTTGAAAAACAAATTGTATCCCCTTTTCTCCCAATTTGGAATGCCCAATTCCCACTGCTTACTAGGTCCTTGTGGTGGTGCGGTTACTCGCCTCAATCTGGGTGGTGGATGACAAGTCTCAGTCAATCTGCGCATTTTATCATGTGGCTCATTGTGCATGACACTGCAGAGACTCACAGCATGTGGAGGCTCATGCTATTCTCCGCAATCCACGCACAACTTACCACACACCAAATTGAGAGCGAGAACCACTAAATCGCAAACACGAGGAGGTTACCCCATGTGACTACTCTCCCTAGCACCTGGCCAATTTGGTTGCTTAGAAGACCTGGGTGGAGTCACTCAGCACACCCTGGATTTGAACTCATGACTCCAGAGGTGGTAGTCAGCGTCAATACTCGCTGACCTACCTAGGCACCAATGTTCAAAACTTCTCAAACTACTTGAAAGAGTTGAAAAAATCCTCCACGAGCAGCAATGACAGCTTTGCAGATCCTTGGCATTCTAGCTGTCAGTTTGTCCAGATACCCCGGTGACATTTCACCCCACGCTTCCTGTAGAACTTAGATGTGGCTGTCTTGTTGGGCACTTCTCACGCACCTTACAGTCTAGCTGATCCCACAAAAGCTGAATGGGGTTAAAATCCATAACACTCTTTTCCAATTATCTGTTGTTCTTTACCCACTGTAACATTTTCTTTTCGATTTTCTGTTTCAAAAGTGTCTTTGCAATTCTTCCCGTAAGGCCTGCACCCCTGAGTCTTCTCTTTACTGTTGTACATGAAACTGGTGTTGAGCGGGTAGAATTCAATGAAGCTGTCAGCTGAGGACATGTGAGGCGTCTATTTGACTCTGATGTACTTATCCTCTTGTTTAGTTGTACATCTGGACTTCCACATCTCTTTCTGTCCTTGTTAGAGCCAGTTGTCCTTTTGTCTTTGAAGACTGTAGTGTACACCTTTGTATGAAATCTTCAGTTTTTTTTTTTGCAATTTCAAGCATTGTATAACCTTCATTCATCAAAACAATGATTGACAGATGAGTTTCTAGACAAAACTGCTTGCTTTTTTTTTTTTTTTGCCATTTTTGACCTAATATTGACCTTAACACATGCCAGTCTATTGCTGTGGCAGCGGGGGCGTGGTCAAGCGCCCGTCCGGGAGAGAAAAGCGGTAAGGGCGCTCACACCTGAGCTAAAATGATGACTAACACCTGTGTCTAATTTCAGTAACATGAGGAGAGCGGCATAAAAGGGCAGCAGTGACGGAGCATGGGAGCCCGACAACCCGTCCAAGGAAAAAAACCCCACAACACCGTTATTGTATACAGTAAACAAGAGAAATAAAAAGCTTACCCCTTAAGCTGACACCTGTTTCCGTCCCTTCCTTTGGCGGTTGTCACATTGGTGCGAAACCCGGGACTTTTTTTTTTTTTTTTGAGTTATGGAACAAGGTCGCCCCATAGAGTCCTCCCAGCTGGCGGAAATCCTCCAGTCCCTCGCTACTCTCCATCAAGGCCACCAACAATCCCTGCTTGAGCTCCGGCAGGATCAAGATCGGCGGTTCTTCGACATCATGCGGGCTCAGGCAGAGGACCGACTTGCTATCCGGAGCCTCCTCAGCCAGGAGGCTGCGTCGGCCCCAGCCGCGACCCCGGACATTCACTCTACGCTGCCCCCGCCCACGTTACAGAAGATGGGGGTAGCAGATGATCCTGAGGCCTTCCTCGACTTATTTGAGAAGACGGCTGAAATCTGGGACTGGCCGCCCGAACAGTGGGCAGCCCGTCTAATTCCTCTCCTGTCGGGGAAGCACAACTCGCGGCACAACAACTGCGGCGACTAACCTCCTGGCTTACTCTGACCTAAAGAGGGCCATTCTGCAATGGGTTGGTCGGGCCGGAGGAGAATCGCCAGCTCTTCGGAGCATGAAGCTTGAGAAGTCCGACCGCCCGTTTGCGTTTGCTCAAGCGGCTCGGGGCGCCTGTCGGCGTGGCTGCTTCGCGGGGGACCGCGGCGTCGAGGAGTCATCGATCAGGTGGTACTAGAGCAATTCGGCAGCGACTGCCCAGGAGAGCGGCGGAATGGGTCCAGTGCCACCGTCCGGCGTCGCTGGAGGCAGCTGTTCAGCTCGCGAGAGGACCACTTGGCGGCGATACCGAGGCGGATGAGCCCTCCCCTCTCTCTCTCTCTCCCTTCCCTGTGTCTTCCCCTGCTTCTCCCCCTGCTCCCTCTCGCTCTGCTCTCTCCCCAGGGCCCGTTCCTGCCCCCGCAGGCGTGGAGGATACACCAGGCCAACTTCCCGGCCGTGGGAGAACCCGCCTAACCCTTCCCGTCCTTCAGCCGCTCTCCTCCTCAGGTGGTGGCGCCTGCCAGCTGCAGGTGCGGCCGTGGCGCCTGGGCGGTCTGCTGGAGGTCGCGGAGACCCGGACCACTTCGGGATCAGTGTCCGCTGATGGAGGTGGGGGCGGTGGTGCGGGTCTCCGATGTCCCACAGGCTGCCCCGGTCGGGCTGGAGCGTGCGGGTCCGGTAAGGATTCAGGGGGTACATACCAAGCATTGATGGATACCGGCTGTAATCAGACCACCATCCACCAGCGCTTGGTTCAACCCGAGGCTTTGGGCACAGCTAAGCGGGTGAGGGTGAGGTGTGTGCATGGGGATATTCACAAGTACCACATGGTGACTTTAGCGATCAAATTCGGGGAGAAAAACATAGTGTGGAGGCAGCGGTTAGTTCCGCCTCACCCATCCGCTAATCTTGGGTACTGATTGGCGAATTTTAGAAGTGTATTAGAGGGAGTTTGTGCGGATGGGTCCTGCATGAAAGTGAAGAGGTGTGTGATGTGCGATGCTTTGGCAGGGAGGCGGGCAGGGGCCGTCCTCGGCTGCTCCAGTGGCGAGGGAAGGGGCGAGGGGTCACCCCTCCTCTCAGGGAGTTCCCTGAGGGGACTTTCCCTTGGAGCAGTCGCGGGATGAAACCCTTAAGCACGCTTTTGACCAAGTGAGAGTGATCGATGGTCAACAACTCCGGCCGGTATCGCCATTTCATATCCGTATTTTTCAGTTATTAACGATCGGTTGTACAGAGTGGCGCGGGGCGGCTCAAACAAAGGAGGAGCTGACACAATTGTTGATTCCACTGAGCGCCGGGAAATGGTTTTCCAGGCGGCTCACTATAATCCTATGGCGGTCACCTAGGGGAGCGGAAAACACTTTTCGATCTAATAGCCCGTTTCTATTGGCGGGCATTGGCGGCGACGTCCGCAGGTGGTGTCGCGGCGTGCGTGAATGTCAGCTGGTAAACCCACAGGCCACCCCAAAAGCGCCTTTGCGCACCCTTCCGTTGATCGAGGTTCCCTTGAGAGAATTGGAATGGACCTCGTCGGGCCATTAGAGCGGGCGTCACGCGGACATCAGCTTTGTGTTAGTCCTGGTGGATTACGCATAGCGGTATCCGGAAGCAGTGCCTCTGAGCAACATCTCAGCGCGTAGTGTTGCGGGGCACTCTTCAAGATAATCTCCGGGTGGGGGTTCGAAAGAAATCCTCACCGACCAAGGCACTACTTTTATGTCCACGAACACTCGCGAACTTCACGAACTATTGGGCATTAAGTCGATTCGCACTAAGCGTGTACCATCCTCAGGCGGATGGACTGGTGGAACGATTTAATAAAACACTCAAAAATATGATTAAGTAAATTGCGTGCGCAAGACGCTAGGAATTGGGATAAGTGGCTGGACCCCTGTTATTCGCGAGTACTGAGAGGTTCCGCAAGCCTCCACGGGATTTTCCCCATTTGAGCTGCTGTATGGGCGGCGCCACGCTGAGTCCTCGGCGTCATCCGTGAAGCTTGGGAGGAGGGACCTTCTAATGCTAAAAATGAAATTCAATACGTTCTTGATCTTCGAGCAAAACTCCACACACTGGGGCAATTAACACAGGAGAATTTGCTCCAGGCTCAAGAACGCCAGCGCCGGCTGTATGACAGGGATGCTCAGCTACGAGAATTTGCACGGGAGATAAAGTACTTGTACTACTCCCAACATCGAGCTCGAAATTACTCGCCAAGTGGCAAGGACCCTTTGTGGTCACCACGACGAGTTGGGGATCTCGATTATGAGGTTAAGCGTACCGATAGAGGGTGGCGTCAAATATATCACCTCAACCTCCTGAAATTGTGGAGGGAAGAGGCAGCCTCTGTGGCGTTAGCAGCGGTAGTTCGGAGAGGCGGAGCTCGGACGGAGGTAAACAAAGCCCGCAATCCTAACACCCGGTTCCTTGTGGAGACCACCTCTCCCACGCCAACTCACAGAGGTTTCCGAACTACAAAGGAGTTTGCAGGCGTGTTCTCTCCCCTACCGGGCGCATGAGACATCATACAACACCACATCGAGACCGAGCGGGCGTGAGTGATGCGTTGCCACCCTATACGCTTGCCCGAACACAAAAAGAAAATAGTTCGGGAAGAATTGGGCGTGATGCTTGACATGGGAGTAATAGAAGAATCTCACAGCGATTGGTCCAGCCGGTCGATCCTTGTTCCCAAGAGCGACGGGTCTATGCGTTTCTGTGTGGATTATAGAAAAGTCAACGCGGTGTCTAAATTTGGCGCATACCCAATGCCCGTGTTGATGAACTGCTTCGATCGGTTAGGTACTGCTCGGTTTTATTCGACCTTGGATCTAACGAAGGGATATTGGCAGATCCCTTGACACCAATATCCCGTGAAAAACGGCCTTCACCACGCCGTTCGGATTACACCAATTACGTGGCGCTTCCTTTCGGTTTGTTAGGGGCACCAGCCACGTTTCAGCGCCTCATGGATAGGATCCTCAGACCGCATACTGCTTACGCGCTGCCTATCTAGATGATATCATCATTTATAGCAATGATTGGCAGCGGCACTTACAACATTTGAGGGCTGTCCTGAGATCGCTGCGGCGGCGGGGCTCACGGCAAACCCGAAAAAGTCGCGAGTTGAGCGTGTGGAGGTGCGGTATCTGGGGTTCCACTTGGGTCATGGCCAGGTCGTCCCCAAATTGACAAGACACGGCGATTGCGACTTGCCCTAGACCCAAGACCAAAAAGGGGGTGAGGCAGTTCCTGGGGCTGGCTGGCTATTACAGGCGGTTTGTACCTAATTATTCGGATGTCACCAGCCCGCTGACTGACCTTACTAAACAGGGGCTCCAGATCCAGTCCAATGGTCGGAGCAGTGCCAACAGGCGTTTACACAGATTAAAGCTGCACTTTGTGGGGGCAGCTTTTGCATGCACCTGACTTCTCTCTCCCTTTTGTTTTGCAGGCCGGGCGCTTCAGACAGAGGGTTGGGGGCCGTACTCTGCTGAGGTGGTGGAGGGAGAGGCGCCGGTGCTGTACATTAGCCGAAGCTCTCCTTGAGGGAGACTAAGTACAGCACCGTAGAGAAGGAATGTCTGGCCATCAAGTGGGCGGTCCTCACCCTCCGATACTACCTGCTGGGGCGGGCCTTCACCCTCTGCTCGGATCATGCCCCACTGCAGTGGCTCCACCGCATGAAAGATACTAGCGCCCGGATCACCCGTTGGTATCTGGCCCTCCAGCCTTTTAAGTTCAAGGTGGTCCACAGACCGGGGTGCAGATGGCTGCGCTGACTTCCTCTCCAGAAATGGGGGAGTGGTAGGCAGGCGGATGACGCCCGGCCTGAGTCGGGCGGTGGGGGTATGTGGCAGCGGGCGTGGTCAAGCGCCCGTCCGGGAGAAAAGCGGTAAGAGCTCACACCTGAGCTAAAATGATGACTAACACCTGTGTCTAATTTCAGTAACATGAGGAGAGCGGCATAAAAGGGCAGCAGTGACGGAGCATGGGAGCCCGACAACCCGTCCAAGGAAAAAAAAACCCACAACACTGTTATTGTATACAGTAAACAAGAGAAATAAAAAGCTTACCCCTTAAGCTGACACCTGTTTCCGTCCCTTCCTTTGGCGGTTGTCACAATTGCATACTGGCAACCCAAAAACAAACACAAAGACAATGTTAAGCTTCACTTAAAAAAACAAATAGCTTTCAGCAGTGTTTGATATAATGGCAAGTGATTTTCTAGTACCAAATTAGCAGTTTAGCATGATTACTCAAGGATAAGGTGTTGGGGTGATGGCTGCTGTAAATGGGGCCTGTCTAGATTTGATCAAAAATGACTTTTTTAAATAGTGATGGTGCTGTTTTTTACATCAGTAATGTCCTGACTATAGAACTGACTATATTTGTGATCAGCTGAATGCCACTTTGGTGAAATAAAGTACCAATTTCCTTCCTAAACAGCTAAATCTGTCCATTATTCCAATCTTTTGGCCGTCAGTGTATGCATGTACGTGTATATATATGCATCAGTGGCGGCTGCTGGTCTTTCAAAGAGGGGAAGCTCATTTTCGGCCTACATTATAAACTTATTTAAAAGTAAATTCTGCCCTACGTTCCTTTTCGAGAAAATGCACTGTGACTCTGTCGTACCAACTAGGCGTCTTTTCCAGTGACTTAACCAGTGTCTTCTCAATGGCCAGCAGAGCTAGGCTGCTTAAACGACCTTGGCCCATTGTGTTACGGGTGTAGGACTTGAGACGCTTTAAACAGAAGCTCCTTTCTACACCTGCAGATGTAGCTCCAATTGTTGCCACTAATGAGAACAGTTTGTAAAGCTGAGGCATTGCACTGTCCAACTCCATGTCTTTGAAGAACACCAAGTAATCACACAGCTTTCCCCTGTTACCCTGCAAGTCCTGATCTGAATACAGGACTTGAAGTTCAGACCTCAGTCTCCCTGAATCAAAGTGATGGCCATAACTTTTCAGGACACTTTGGAAGGCCTCCTCTGGAAATTCTTGTCTCATGTCATCAAATTTCCCTGGATTGACTAATTCTAAGAAGAGCATACTTTCCAAATTTGAAAAACGTTGAGGAATCTGCTCCAAGATGTTATCAAGGATGGCCATGTAGAGATTTCTGTAGTGCTCTTGGGGATCCTGCAATTGGGTCAGACGGCTTTCTCATGGGCTCATCTCGTGGGTCTGATGTGAGATCTGCTGTTTTGGCATAAACAGCTTGGAAAGCCCCTCTGACCTTTTCTCTTTGACAAATGCAAGAAGAGATTCAATTCTTTTCTTGTAGTAAAAACATCCATCAGCCCTCTGCTGGACAACATCAAAGACCACATCAGTCTCAGTGAAGATTTGTTCATATGTGTACAACATGAACACAAACTCAAAATCCTCCAGTTTCCTCAGAAAGCCTTTGGCACAATCCAGTGTATCATCATCAATTGTCGTGTCTGCAATGATGTTTTCAAATGTCTGCAGGAGGCCATCATAATTGTTTGCCACAGTGCTCACTATCCGTGATGTGAAATTCCATCGAGTAGGAGCGTTTCTGGGCAACCTTGAACAGCCTGCAGACTCCAGAAAAGACGTCCTCTTTGTGGATTTTGAAAAAAATGTGCCAAACCCAGAGAGTGATGCAAAAAAATTCTGCACTCAGGCAAGCATTTAGCCCCCTGTGACAGCACCAGATTCAGTCTGTGTGCATAGCAATGCACAAACATTGCACTTGGGGCTATTGCTTTCACTTTGGCCTGCAGACCATTGAGTGCTGAAGCCATGACAGCAGCCCCATCATAGGTCTGTGCCACAAGCTTATCCTTAAAATTGTAGGCCTGCATGTTCTCATTTAAAACATCAAAAACGGACTGAGCATCTCGCCCTCCAGAAACATCAAAAAATCCAGTAAAGCGCTCCTGAATTTTACCTGCACTATCCACATAGCGAACAATGACAGAGAGTTGGGCACGGCAGGATATATCAGTTGTTTCATCCACCTGCCATCCAAAAAAGGGAGCATCCTGAATTTCATCTCTGATCTGATCAGAAATGGTGGCTGCAAGAGCAGAGATCAAGTCATTTTGAATGAAAACACAGTTGAGGACTCTAATTGTGTGGACAGTACAGAGTCATATTTAGATAATGTTTCTGTGAACTCCCTGTAATTTCCCTTGTTGGATGATTCACTACTCTCATCATGTCCCCTAAATGACAGCTCCTGTCGGCCAAGCAAGGATGTTACATCAATAAGGCGGTTTAGGAAGGCCCTGTTTTGTTTGACTGTTTCATTATGTTTAGTCACTTGAATGCGAGCACCTTCATTGATTGCATGCTCAACCCTGATCCTGCCTATGCAACTTAATCTTGCACATGCACTCACATGTTCATTGCTCTTTTCATGTCTTTTATATGCCCTGTCAAAGTTAGACAGATCTCCAGACCCCACTTTTGACCAAACAACACATCCGTGAGATGGTTTCATCAAGAGGCATGGCCAGCAGTACATTTTATTTGTCACAGCACTTCCAGTCAGCCAGCTAACTTTGTCATACCAGGAGAGCTGAAAAGACCTGTTATTTTTCCCTATTTTTTGCACTAAATCAATCTTAGGTGTTGATCTGCCCTGCTGTTTAATTCTAATTTTTCCTCGTAAGGAAGACTTTCAAATGGCTTCGCCAAAATCAGGTCGACAATATTAGCACCGTCTGCCATCGTGCGCAGTTTCACCCGTACTGACGCTAGCCTAGCCTACTGTATGAATGAATGAATGAACGAACGAACGCTCTAAAACAAAATATATTAAACTTGGTAAAACTGAAACAAGGAATGTGGTGTATAATTGTGTGAAATGTATTATACAAATTGACTAGCAATTTCGCCAAACAAATATAAAGAAATAGGTTGCAGCAGTTTGTCTTTCGACTACACTTGAGAAATCCGCGATGGGACTGAGCGCGAAATAGCTTCAGTGACTTCTTATAGTACAGATTCGCTGTCAATCAATCACGCGGAAGCCCGGAGTCCGGGCCGGCCCACTCCTCATTCACCCCCAGAGACGCTGAGCGTCCGTGGGCGGGACATAATCGCAGCATTTATCCAATGACCGTCTATTTTCGGAACACTGAAAAAAACTGTTCAGAGCAGCCCCATTGAAGTCAATGGACGCTCGGCTTCAACAGGGAAATGCACTGACGCTACGGGAATGTATGAGAAGTAAATCGAGTCAGCCGACCTGCTATATGTAATGTAGCTGATTCTGAACGAACTCGTCTTCGAGATGAACATGTTCTAACGCATTTTTAGTCAATAATTTGTTTACACAATAGTACATATTTGACCATTATTTTTTTGACATTATAGGGGAAGCTGAGCTTCCCTTGCAGTCTTAAAGAAATCCCCACTGTTATGCATGTATGTATGTATGTATGTATGTATGTATACATGCACACATATCTAGAATAATGTTTGAAATTATTATTGTATAGTCATTGTGGGACATGTGTACAGTGATTAAGATGTGATTTCAAAGAGCAAGGAAGAGCAAAATATTTTAATAGCATTTTTATATGATGAACTTTTAAACTTTATATGGCATCTACAGCGCTCCTGCACGAAATGCTGAATAAACTAAACGGAGTGTCTATTTACACTAAGTGCAAATAGCCCAACTTGTTGGCAGAGGCTATTTACACTAACTCCACCCACCAATGCACAGACCAAACTCAAGACAGCCAAAACAGATTTTTTTGGGGGGTCAACTGCTGCTTCAAATGCATATTTGAATTTTTTAAGATGGGGCAGAGACATTAAACTGGTTAACAGGTTAGACATTTAGTGAATTAAGAGATTGGATAACTAAGTGACTATTTGCACTCCAACAGTCTGGTGCAGTGTTTCCCACTAGTGTGCCGTGGAAAATTATCAAATTCCACAAAATAAATAATTTCAGGTATCCAAACTCATCACCTTTTGGAGAAATTCACCATTTTGAAACCATAATCGGTGACAATTGTGATTGTGAAGAGCAATAATTGATGAGCAAAAGTGATATTTATAGGCATTAAGGGTCTTTCTCGTGACTCACTTCAGCGCTGCAGAAAATGTTTTTGCTTCACCAATAATGTCTTTGAGAGTACAAAGCAACAAAAAAATATGTAAAAACTGCACAAATTTGTGGATATATTGAATGTCTCATTTTCTTTTAATTAAATATTACCTAATTGTTTACTAATATCAGAGCCCCCAGTTATTGAACTAATTTAAATTCACCAAGAAAACGCTTCGATCTAAATATGAACGAGTCCTTTTATTACTTTCTGCTATCAAAGCAACTGCAAGCTTTGTTCTCTCTTCCAAATACATGTTTTCAGTGTTTATTGTGCACACATCTCGCTTTTTTACATGACAAACTCGTAAAATCGGCCCACTGTGACGCATTCTGCAAATCTTGTCACGTGGAGGGCAATACGACCCTGTCCGTCAAAATGACGGACAATGAGAAAGTCTAACGCAAGCACTGTATGTGACTTGTTCTTGCTTTTGTTTTTTTTTGCATAGCCGAATTTCAAACATTACAAGTAAACACGCTACTAAGATGGACAGAAAACATGGACAAGTTCTTGAAAAGGAAAAATATTAATGATTAGCCTATGTGGATAGTGGGGTGCCGTAGAATGTTTTAGTCGTAAAAAGTGTGCCGTGTCAGAAAAAAGGTTGGGAAACACTGGTCTGGTGGAAACACAGAATTTTACAACAAACCGCGCCCACTTATGCATTTGTAGTAGCACTGGGTGTATGACGGTATGTGTTTGTGTTGTCACGCTGGAGATCCGGGTTCTAATCTCACCCGTTCACATACTTTTTCCCATTTCTCTACTCTTCATATTTCCTATAATACTCCTTACCATAATAAATAAGAGATTCCTCACAGTGACGGTTTAGAAGTTGAGAGAAGGATTTGATCTGAAAATGTAACTTATTTAGGACACAGGGACCTAAATATTTTGTGTTTATGACGCAACCACCCAAGACGCTACACATGATGTGCTCTAAGTATTAAACTATTTTTAACTTGACACAGTGACCTAAACATTTTATGTTTATGACGCAACACACCCGAGATGCTACACAAGCATGTCTGACACTTGTTGAAATTGACAGGCTCTTAAACAATCCCTCATAATAAATCTCCAACTGATTGATAAATTCACTTGTGAAATGGATTGCTGTGAACTGTATGCCAATGATTGAATTATGTTCAATAATATGGTAGTAAACAATATATTGTATTCTAAAGCCACTTTTTGTATTGTCTTATCAATGATTAACTCTTCTGCTACAGGAATGTAATGCATTTTAATTATCTGAATATATATATATATATTTATATATAATTTTTTAATATTTAAAGATAACTATTATTATTAGTTAAATTATAATTATATAATTTGTATAATTTCATCATTATATACTGAATTATTGTTATACGAGGGGCTTTCTCAGCAAATATTTGTATATGCGATTAATTAATCGGGACATCATGTAATTAATTTGATTTAAAATTTTAATCGATTGACAGCCCTAATATATAATTTGTAAAATAACAGTGCAAAACTAAGTTGACATAAAACTGTTAATGAAGCTTTTTCCACTCATTATGCTTTTCGCTTAGCATTTTAGAAACAGGCCAAATCGTTTCATTTATTTTTTTATGCACTTTTTAAAAAAGTTATTTTTATTTTTTTGCAATAATAACAAGGTGCCATTTTATCATGTATTCATTGCATGCTCTTGTGGACTTAAAATATTTTAAATGTATATCTTTGATTTACAACTTTATTGCATTTTTGCATAGATTTAAGCAGAGAACATTACATGTTACTTTGTTTAGAACCCTTATGTCCAAGTTTTATAACTCACATAAGCATTTTTTTTTCCTTCAGAATTGTGAAAATCATAAAAACTAAATTTAATTCTCAATGTATCCAGAAGCGTGGAGCTCTATTTTTACACCACATGACATTTTAAAGTCATGAAATCTTTTTTTGTATATAGTGCTATTGTTTTTTAAATAATAAAATGTCTCCCCTATTCTCCTCGTGGTGGCATAGTGAATCGACTCAATCTGGGTGTCGGAGGACGGATTTCCGTTTCCTCCGTGCCTGAGACCATCAATCCGTGCATCACGTGGCTTATTGAGTGAGTTACAGCGGAGACCTAGCGCGTGTGGAGGCTTCACATTATTCAACACGGCATCAATGCACAACTCACCACACTCCCCACCGAGAGCAAGAACCACATTATAGCGACCACAAGGAGGTAAACCCAACGTGACTCTACCCACCCTAGCAACCAGGCAATTTGGTTCCTTAGGAGTCACTCTGCCCTGGATACAAACTTGCGACTCCAGGGGTGGAAGTCAGCATCTTTACTTGCTGAGCTACCCAGGCCCCCCCATATTTCTCATTTTTATCACCTCGGATAAACTTCATCCTAAAAATGTATTCATATGAACCTAAAATCACCCTTTTTCAAATATTCAAAATGAATCGTTTTATCCAGTCTTCTTTTGATAACTGAAACCAAAACAAACATTTTCATCTAGTTTCACCAAGTTTTACTTTTTGCATCCTTTATTAAAATATCACTATTCCGTTTCATTTCTTTAATTTTATTGACAGTTTGCATGCATAAATCCACAGAGAGTGTATTGTTTCCTTAATTTTTGCTTGTATTGTATGATTAAACCCAAACAGAGTAAATCTTACAAAACCTGTCAATAACATGTCCGGATCACAGTTCATCACAAAATCAAAGCCTGTTTTAGGACATAAAAGGGTTTTGCATAATGACATTATTTTCAGAACAATTAAACACATCCTCCACCCCCCAACTTACATTACTGCAATGCCAAAATCACACTTTTGCACTACAATCTCACTGCTGCACTACATTTTACGTTTTAAGTATACTGTATATGTGTTTTAATATGTTAGTCATTTGAAAATACATATTTTCCATTAGTAAAGAATCGGGCTGTCTGTGAGCAGTTTTTAAGTTACAGTGGATGTGTCTCTGGGAGTTCATCGGCGTTATGAGAGTTTGCTCTTTTGTTATTCAAATGACGCAAACAGTAGAGCCAAGCTGCAGCCGCATCAGGACAGCGCTTAATTTTCACATTCCGGGAATGGACTTAAACAGAGTTGACAGGAAAACAAACTGCTGTGAATAAATGCACACATCAGACTGATGAGAGTGGTTTCCGTTTTCTACGTGTTCAACTTTTGAAGCTATTTGGGTTAGAAAATGAAGAGTCGTAAAATTTAAATGGCCGATTGCGGCGCGGATGATGATGTCATCCGAATTCACAAATCATGAAGAATCACTTGCGACATTATTTACATGTCTACGACAGCGCATTTATAGCCAATTGAAGTCTGAATTTCAAACCGCAAGCTATCTTTACCGAGGTGAAATATTTGCCTGGCCGATCAGCTGCAATGAGTAATACATGAATGAAAAGTAGAAGGCTTAAACCCTCCACATATCTGACTACTTCAAATGAACATATTAATGACATGTGAGACATTTGAATATAAAACTTACTTATGAAGTCTTAAAAATATGAGTGATGTGCCACCTCACCACATTATAGTTCAATTCAAATGTACTGTCGCATTGATAACAACTTGATAACAAACTTTCAATCCATTTTACCCTAATGAATATATAGTACCTATAAAACTCGGAAGGGTGCATTTAAAAGTAAAGTTCAAAGACTTGGCAAGAACGAATGTTCCATTACATCCATATTCACAGCTAGATACATTTTACAAGGCAGCAAACACGTTTTAATGTACATAATGTGATACGAACACTACCAATCCATTCTCAAATATTTTTCCACATGATTTCATTTAAGCTTCACTGAATTTGAGTCACGCACAGGCTAATGTCAACTGATGGTAGCATGACAACATGACTCGAGACATCAACTCTGACAACTACTGTTGTTAAAAACGATTATTTCTAGATACTTTGTCTGAAGTAGTGTTGTTTATAAATATTCAACTTACTTAAATAACGCGGACGTCAAACGAGGAGATGGTGTGTTTGAAATAAATCTTTCCCTACATCCGGGCGGAACCATTTAACGCGGGAAAGGTTTATTAGAGGCATTTGACGATGTGGCACATTCATATTTTCTCGAGCTCGCTGGTCATGTTTGCAAAGTTAATGCAGATGCAACCAGTCAGAGTTTCATAATTATACTACTCAAAAATATAATATTTGTCACATGAATAGTTTTGTCTTTAAATGACATAAGTAGTCGTATAGGTCTTCTTCATCGTTTTATCGCGTTTGGCAAACCAGCTAAAGGTGCATATCCGCCACCTACTGGGTTGTAGTGATTAAAGGGAAACTACAAGAACTAAATCCAACTAAACAAGCCTGTTTCCCTTATATCTTAACCAGAACATTGTACACCTATGGCTCTTTCAGTGCATTTTGGAATATACTTTTTATTTCCAATGTTACTTGTATGTGTTGTTTGATCCACCTGTATACATTTTTAAATATTCATGGTCCAGATGCTGCTTCACAACTAAATCCTTTGAAATATATATTCCCTTTTCATGTATCTTATTTAGAAACTATCAATGGTTGGCATTTGGGACAGCCAGGGAGGTGTTACAGGTGTTACCACTGTGGGACTTATGCTTATGCTGTCTATTCCTATGTCCTGGGCTTCCTTTTGTACATTCCATCCAAAGCTATTTAATTCTGCACATTCATGTTCCCACCATTTTTCTAAAACATTTTTAACTGGATGCATTTCAGTGTGTACCTTTAATGAACTCCAGTATGGCATTTTCAATTTTAGTCTCTGGATTTCCAAAGGCATCCCTCACATTCCCACATGTATTGATGGGATAGGGGAAGTTCTAAATGCCCCACAATGTATTCTTAAAGCTTAATGTATGACACTTATTTTCTAACTATATGCTATGCTATCATAATCTATTACAGGTCTAATCATTGCACAATATATTCTTTTTAATGATTGTTGATGTATTCCTTTTTTGCCTTTGTCTAATATTTTCTTTATATGAGAGAATCCATCCACACCTCCAGAAACCTAATCACTGAAACTTGTTCTAATGATTGTACATAAAGTTTTAATCTTATTTTGAGAGTTTTCTCCTACTTTGAGAAACAATTACTTTTTCCTACTGAAAGTCTAAATCCCCAGTTATTTACAAATTTTTCCCACTTCTTCAACCGCAATCTGCATGCTCTTTTCCACATATGGTACATTCCATCATCTTTTCCACAGTTCTCCGTGATCTGCATATAGGGATTTCCCTATCCCATTAAACAGGATTGGGATACATACTGTACACTGCCTTATGGAGTGCCATTCTCTATTGAGTATATCTTTGAATAGCATGATCCAACCCAAGATCTGTATGGTTCGACCAAATAAAAAAATCCATTATCCAATTATATAAACTTTCTTTAACAGCTATTCTGTCCAATTTAATTAGAAGTCCCTCCTTCCACAGCATATCATAAGCTTTTTCTACATCAAAAACACTCCCACTAACAATACTTTATTCATTAACGCCTTTCTGATTTCAGGCTCCATATAATAGAATCCATCATGATGTGACCTTTCCTAAAACCACTTTGATGTGGACACAAAATACTTTTACATTCTATCATATAATTTAATCTAGCTATTACCATTCCTTCTTTCTTCTCTCCCCTGAATTATCTCTTCAGCTGTGCTACAGAGGATTTCCTTTATTGTATTACTTAACTCCTCTACATCTTCTGTATTATTTCTCATTATCAGAATTCTTCAAATTGATCCCAATCTGCTGTTTAAAATGTCCACCTAGGAATTTTTTCTTCCAGACAGCCTTCCATTTCTATCCCTAATCTGCATCTGATGGGGTAATGATCACTACCCATAGTACTTTGGTTTAGTATACATCCCATGTGCATTGTCTAGCCAGACTTTGTGACACAATTGTTAAATCTATTGCCAAATTGTTCCCTCTGAGCTACATCCTTGTTCCTCTTCCATCGTTTAAGCACACTAGTTCATTGCAATCTAATATTTCTTCCACAATATATCCATTATGATCATTATGTGCACTGCCCCATAAAGTACTATGTGCATTAAAATCACCGCACCACACCAATTTGAAGTTGACCTCACCCCAATTTTTTGCATCAAGTCTTTTTTTAGTCTATTGCATAGATTGCAGGCTTACTTTTAGCCCATGTTAGATCTGAGGCGCTTGAATTGCATGCTCGTAAAGCACCCATTCAAATGATAACTCAGTATCAGATCTTACTGCACATACGCCCTCAGGACTGGTTTGCTTCAATAGATCTAAAGGATGCATACTTTCATTTTAAAATTGCATCTCATCACAGGCTGTTTTTGAGATTCACGTTCAAGAGAACAGCTTTTCAATTCATAGTCCTTCCCTTCGGTTTATCCCTGGCTTCCCTCACGTTCACAAAGTGTATCGATGCAGCGCTCGCTCCATTAAAGCTGACAATTGGCTATTACTAGCCCAATTAGAGGCACTATTGTGCGAGCACAGGAATTTACTACTCGGCAATTTGAACAGCCTGGGCCTCAATGTCAACTGGGCGAAAGCATGCTTTCTCCCAGCCAACAGGTCTCCTTTTTGGGGGTCCGGCTCGACTCTGTGATCATGCATGTGTAACCGGTCCTAGTAGCCCCGCTCCGAACAGGACTCGAACCGGCGTCTCCGGCATGAGCGGCAGGTGCGCTAACAAGGAGGCTAAAGGCTACAGCCTCTAGCATCAGTCGCTAGTGCACCACTTGAGGTGAGGAGAGTGAGGTTTACACACTGTACAGCTATCTACCAGCTGGCTCCCGTTACACTCACCCCCGGGTCACGGCACCATTGTGACGTTAATGTTCTACCCGCTCCATACGGGACTCGAACTAGCATCTCCGGTGTGGGAGGCGGGTGCTCTAACAAGGAGGCTAAAGGCTACAGCCTCTAGTGTCAGTCGCTAGTGCACGTCTTGAGGTCAGGAGAGTGAGGTTTACACACAGCACAGTTATCTACCAGCTGGCTCCCGTTACACTCACCCCCATAAACCTCACTCCCATCCGGGTCACGGCACCATTGTAACCGGTCCTAGTAGCCCTGCTCCGAACAAGACTCGAACCGGCGTCTCCGGCATTGGCGGCGGGTGCGCTAACAAGGAGGTTAAAGGCTACAGCCTCTAGCATCAGTCGCTAGTGCACCTCTTGAGGTCAGGAGAGTGAGGTTTACACACTGTACAGCTATCTACCTGCTGGCTCCCGTTACACATGCATATCTCACAAGGAAGCGCGTATAGACCATTTTTCAGTTTCTGTCTCAGTTCAAACTGGGGAAAACAGTCCCACTGGATTTTAGGGTGGCAGGATCCACCTTCACACTGTCAGGACTTTTACAAATGAGATTTCTCCAGTGCTGGCTCAAACATCATGTACCAGCATTGGTATGACTTGCGCACTGTACGATGGATGCCCAGCCTTCGGCACCTGGGCAGGCGTGAAGCGGGCATGGCACATCAATCACCATGTTCTGATTTGATCGGACAACATAACAGTAGTAGATTTCATAAATCGCCAGGGCAGAATCCCATCGCTGCCAGTGATGAGCCTGACATGGCGCCTCCTCCTTTGGAGCGAGCACTATCTCCTCTCCTAACGCATGCGATACGTCCCAGGCCATCTGAACTGTGGTGCGGATCTGCTGTCACACCAGGGAATGATACCTGAGGAATGGAGGCTTCATCCTCAGAAGGTCCTAAGGATTTGGGGCATATTTTGGCAAAGCAGACCACCTACTGTCCCCTCTGGTACTCCATGTCCCAAGCCCTGCTAGGGGTAGATGCCATGCTCACAAATGGCCAGCGAAACGCAAGTATGCATATCCCCTGGTATGCCTCATCCATTCTGTCATCTGCTAAATCCATGAGGACAGTGAAGCGGTTCCACTGGTTGCGCTGAAATAGCTCAATCAGTCCTGGTTTCCAGTGATGGTGTAGCTACTGGTCGGCTCCCCTTGGGAAATACCGCTGAGGTGGGACCTCCCTTCTCAAGTGCAGGGCATGATCTGGCATCTCTAGCCGAAGCTCTGGAACCTGCATCGGATTAGCTCAATCGGTTACGAATACAAGTGAGATGAGTTACATAAAGTCCTCTTTATATTTTACACATGTATTTTGCTACGAGAATATTCCAATCAGAACTGAAATTTTTAATGCCTGGACAATAGAACAGAAGGTGCAGTGATATAAATACACATGGAAAAATGTGCATTAAGGTCAAGTCAAGTCAAGTCAATTTTATTTGTATAGCGCCTTTCAACACACCTCGTTTCAAAGTAGCTTTACAGAATATCAGCATTAACAGACGATAAAACTAATGTATATAATGTCGATGAATCATCTTTGTTTAATTAGATAAAATACGATTGTTTATTGTGTTTAAAAATAAGTAATTAAATAATAATTGTATTATTAACCCCAGTGAGCAAGCTGAAGGCGACTGTGGCAAGGAACACAAAACTCCATAAGATGTTGATAAATGGAGAAAAATAACCTTGGGAGAAACCAGACTCACTGTGGGGGCCAGTTCCCTATGGGGGCTAACATCATGAATATAATGTAAATATTACTTGTGCATAGTTAAAGTCATGGTTTAAAATTATTAAACTAAGTAAGTGTTAGGGGACGGTGTTTAAACATTGATTTTGTTTGAACTGTAAGATTAATGACCAATGTCTTTGAAGTCCATCCTGGATTAACTGCAGAAGTTCACATTAAGGAAATACAGGTATAGAAAACATGATGCAAAACATTACAAATTACAAACATTACTGCCTGACAGTGTTTTCTTTTTTTTATTTACTGCATATTTGTAAAGAAAAGAAAAGAAAAAAGAGAACCATTACAGGGAAATATTAAAAATAAATAAAGGATAGGTTCTTCAATTCATTTGTCTACACTTGTGTGTAAAGAGTCTTTTTATGTGATATTTTACTATGAGCTTGGTCCCAAAATTAATTTCTGAACATCAATTATATTTTTAATGCCAGGATAATATAAGCCTAACAGGCACAGTTATCTACATATTAAATAATGTACATTAAGACAAAACACCACTAAGTATATAATATAATATAATAGTAATCAGGGCCGGCCCAAGCCTTTATGGGGCCCTAAGCAGAATTTGATTTGGGGGCCCCTCGGTGCCGCCAATATGATTGAATATTGTCAATGCTTGATTATTCGCACACTATAAATCTAACACACCCCTTATCAATTTTATTAGTTGTAGCTGTGTTGCTTACATCATACCAAATGTCTGCCTGGCATGATTTTACCCTTCTATGGTTTTAAATGTAACAGTAGCACACCTATATTTACCCAATCCTGTTGATCCTCTGTTACCAGTTTTGTGTACTTCCTAGAGAACAATTAGCATCAGAAGCTGAAGACGGTATCATTTCTTTTTGAATAAGTGAGCCAGCTCCACTTACATTTTTTCCCCATTAATTAACTTTCTGTTGGTGTAGTGGAAGCTTCGGCCATCAGGTTTTTCAGGGAATGTGAAGTTTTCCTTTATAGGCAGTGGCCCTCTGCTTACCAGATCAGTCCTTTCTGAGTCAGACAGGATAGATGACCACATCACTGCACTACGTGTGTGTTTGTATGTGGGTATGTATGAAGGTGAGTGTATGTACGTATATGTATAACTATTTATATTGTATTCTTTTTTGTTTTTTTTTAATTACCTATGTCTTGCTGCTGTTTTTGGTATTGTTTGTATTGTTGTACACTGGAAGCTTCTGTCACCAAGACAAATTTCTTGAATGTGTAAACATACTTGGCAATAAAACTGATTCTATTCTATTCTATCAGTGGATGCACGTATTGGGAAGTGCTCCTCGCCTGCAGTGGATGGACCTGATGAAAGATGAAAATAATAATAATAAAAGCTAGCCATGTTAGATGTCATATTAGAAGGTAATGCAACTGTCTGTCAAAACAAAGGCATGGTTTATCCATATAAATATAATGATCTGGGATTGTTGAAAAATCATCATCAGCTGTAGCACTGGCACTTGGGGCAGGTGGCGTTGGTTGTGCCCCACGTCCAAAATATTTCAACAGTGCTCCTAGGGAAGTTTCATAAGAGTACATATTTGACAGAATATTTGACAAAATATGTTATTTTCTCAACACAAATTATTAAACACAACAGCAAGCCATCTGTACACCTAAACAACAACTCTTAATCTATAACTAGCTAATTGAGGCATAATGATATTGGAATATAATAGCAAAGACCCCAAAATGGTAGACTAATGTAAATAATGTTAAATTGTTATCAGTAAAAAGTTTATGGAACAGAAGCTTATTTTTATTACAAAAATAAATACCCAGGAAAGTTATTTTTACACAGAAGACAAAAATTTTTATCTAAAACTAGCTAAGTAATATGTTGTAGGCTACTAATAATATATTAAGATGTCAAGGCTATTTACAGATGATTAATCAAACTTTCCTAAAAAAGAAGATATGCAACATAGGCTATGTTAACTAACAAGCCAGCTAATGTTAGCTCGTAACATAGCCAGCTACTTAATACCTTTATCGTGCTGTTTTTTCTCTTCCTCTGTTTTCTTCTTTTTCCTTTTCTTTGCACCAGAGGATGTCCTTTTTTGTGACATTGCTGTTTTGCTGTCTGAATGTGCTTGCATCCTGCAGCCCGTTAACATAATATTGCATTTAATATTGCCTTTTTGTATAATTACCATTGTCCATTGACAGTATAATCACAAAAAAAAAAAAAAAAAAAAAAAGATGTGCTCTTGGGGGCCCCCTGGTGGCCACCGGGGCCCCCAAGTCAAAAAAAACAAACATTGGATTGTCGCGGACTCGATGTTAATAGCCATAGGAATGCATTTTTCCGAGTCAGAAGCTTGTTCAGAATAAACATTTGCACCGACAATACGACCTTGGTGTGAATAGGTTTTTATGCTGCCTTTATGTGCTTTATGGAGCTTCAAAGTTTTTCAATATTCACTTGCATTATATGGACAGAGCTGGACCTCTTCATTTTTGTTCTGCAGAAGAAAGTCATACACATTTGTGATGGCATGAGGGTGAATAAATGTTGAGAGAATCTTCATTTTGGGGTGAACTATCCCTTTAAAGTAAACCTGTTTGTATTTAATAGGGATAGGAATTACAGTACATAAAAAAGTATTATTTTATTGATGTAGGCTCTCAAAAAAATAAAAATATATATATATATAATATATCTCACAGATTTGATATGTCTTTAAGAATTTGACATATTTTTTGTGTCATGTGATTTGTGTCCTGCATCACGTGACGCTTGAGTGCGTCATAGCACGGAAGTTGTCAGAAGATGCTATAAGTAGCTGCTGGTGGGACTGCTGATGTTATAACCTGAAAATAACTCCGAGACTCAAGCGAAGTGCTTTTGTCTTTCGGATCATAATTTATATAATCACCTGAACACGGAGCGAAGTTTCAGAGCCTAGTTTAAGCAGTGGGATGGAGTGGTTTGGAGGCGGCCCGTTTCACTCTGAACAGGACCTAAATGAAAACATGACCCGCACACACCCACACGAGGTACCTGAGAAAGTTCAATACCGCCTTATTTATACATCAGTGCCGTATAAGTCTTGCAATTGTGTGAACTTATATAAAACTTGAAAGCGTGGCGAATTCCTTCGGTAGGACACGTTCGCCGGTTTAACTTAATTGCAGCATGAGCAGGACGAATAAGGGTTGTTTCAACTACTAAGTTGCCTACCGTCACAGCATTTTTGGGTCTCATTTGGGCGCATTTAAGATGGCCAGAAATTATGTTCAGGCAGTTCTGAGACGCAGCCAATGGTATATGGTTATTGCATCAGAACACCTGACAGGGCTATTAGGGCTTTTGACTGGATCTTTGATATGAGATCATGAACTATTGTTTACCGTCTCGTGTTCACAAGAATGTTGTAGATAATGAGTGCTTTGATGATATTTGATACATGGAAATTCCACTGACAATTTCTTCACAGATTATTTATCTTCTTTTCATTATGTTATTTATTACTGTATTAACTGCGTTGCTTTTAAGATAAGACATCAACTGCATTGAACTGAAGAAGACAGACTGTTTCAAATTAAAATGACAACATTGAGTGTTTCTCACAAAACCTGTCAAGAAAATATCCTAGTCCTGTTTTACACCAAAATCAGAAGAAACAAATAAGAAATTACATCTTGACCATAGAAAATAAAACAAAAAGTTTAATACTGTAACCCTGGTTCCCTGAAAGTAAGGAATGAGTGTGGCTGAATATCCATACTTCCATACAGTATAGTATGCCAAAAACAGTATGCCAGTGGAGTAGTATGTTAGAATCCATAGTAATCATAAGACTGAAAGCGAGAAATGCCCGGATGACCTACTACTTCCGGCGGGAATCCGATGATGGTTTGCACCTGTGTAGATAACCCACATAGTGTCAGCAAATGACATCTCGAGCATCTCGAGCCCTGTGTCCAAAACCGCATACTGTCACTGTATGTACTGTATTTGATGAAAAACGCACTTCTCTGCCAGTAAAACAGTATGCTCTTTAGGTATGTATGAATAGAATTCGGACATACTAACATCTGGGAACGTACGCATGGTCCTGTGACAAGAATATATGACATGATAACAACAACCGTGAAAATAATCCACTTAAGTTCGGTTAAACAAGCACCATTTAAACATAATGAGCAAAGTTCTTTGTGTATACAGCACTTACTGTTGAAAACGGCCTTCCACCCTTGGGTTCTCCCCCATTTTTTTAACATGTGGCTTGTTGAGCTCATTACCGCTGAGCCGTAGCACGTGTGGAGGCCCACGCTATTCTCTGCGGCATCCACACACATTATAGTGACCACAAGGAGGTTACCCCATGTGCTAGGGAGGTTACCCTCCCTAGCAGCCGGGCCAGTTTGGTTGCTTAGGAGACCTGGCTGGAGTCACTCAGTATGCCCTGGATTCTAACTTATGACTCCAGGAGTGGTAGTCAGCCTCAATACTTGCTGAGCTAACGAGGCCCCTGGTGCAACCCATCTCTTTTAAATCGTATAAAGTTTAATTGGGCATGTATACGGCAACACTTTTGACCGAATATTTGACTGAAAGGTACACAGCAATACATTTACATTTATGCATTTGGCAGATGCTTTTATCCAAAGCGAATTACAGTGCATTTATTACAGGGTCAATCCCCCTGGAGCAACCTGGAGTTAAGTGCCTTGCTCAAGGACACAATGGTGGGAGCTATGGGGATCGAACCAGCGACCTTCTGATTAACAGTTATGTGTTTAGCCCACTACACCACCACCACTCATCCCTTGTAGAAATACTCATCCCTTGTAGTGAAGATTCAGGAGCATGGCAAGCATATACAGCTAGGGGTGTGACGGTTATTATATAACCGTGAGACCGACGGTTATAGTTGAAAACCGTCATTAGAGCTCCATAACCGCCAAAACCGTGTAATTAAAATATTTTTTTACAAAAAAAAAATAATCATAGAGAATGTTTAAATACTAATTAAAAACAACAGTTTAACTTTAACTTTTAAACACGCAATCCAACGGACCACTGAGGCGGCGTGGCACATTACTTTCTAGAGCAATTAAATAGGCCTACACTGTCCGCCTGTTTTGTTATATACATCCCTAATAAAGTGCCTATAATATTTCTATTCTGAAATAATATCGGCATTATAATTATTATGACTATGATATGATGAATGATTTTTCATTAGGCTATTTTTGGTGCGCATACGCTACAGCGCGTGATCGCGTGGTGCATGGGAGCGGACGCGCTGCCTGCTGCAGTAGCCGTCACTTTACATGTGAGAACTTCGTGAAGAAAGGTAAAACAGATGGATCTCGTTGCGAAAAATAATGTTACATCGCCTATATGGGCACATTTCGGGTTTAAACCAGATGGCAACGGAAAACCAGAAAATCTTGATGAGCCTGTGTGCAGAATATGCGGAAAGACGGTATTTGTTACAAATGCCAACATCACCAATCTCCGTAACCATCTGAAGATTAACCACCCCGCGGTTTAAGCGGCCCTTGGATTAACCACTGCTTCTGCTGCCGCTCAACCATCCACATCTGGTCAGAGGCAGTTGAATATGGCCGAGGCATTTTCCAATATAAAAAAGACTGCGACAAATGGAGAGTACTAACAGATAGTGTGACTCGATATTTGGTATTAGGAATGGTACCCTTCCGGACAGTGGAAAAAAGTTCATTTAAAGAAATGTTGCATACTTTCGACAAACAGTACGAGTTGCCTGGGAGAAAGTACTTCTCTCAAACAGCTGTTCCGGCCTTGTATAGTAAGGTAAATGATGAGGTGCAAAGAGAACTCCAGGAAATCAGTAATTTTGCACTGACAACAGATATGTGGTCAAGCGTGAATATGACCCCATATATGAGCCTGACCGTTCACTACCTCGCAAAAGACCCCCCCCCGACGGTTATGTTATGAACCGTCACATTTGACTCAAGTCATAACCGTCATCACCAATTCTGAAACCGGCACACCCCTATACACAGCATCTTGTTCCCTCCTTTCAGGTAACCAGGGTAAGACTCGTAACCTTATAATTTCCTTTCAAGTCTGTCATTTCGGGGCCTGGGTAGCTCAGCAAGTAAAAACACTGACTAGCACACCTGTAGTCGCAAGTTCGAATCCAGGGCATGCCGAGTGACACCAGTCAGGATTCCTAAGCAACCAGTTGTCACAGTTGCTAGTGTGGGTAGAGTCACGTTAGGTTCACCTCCTCGTGGTTGCTATAATGTGGTTCTCTCTCTTGGTGGGGTACGTGGTGAGTTGTGCGTGGATGCCGCGGAGAATAGCGTGAAGCCTCTACGTGCGCTAGGTCTCCGCGGTAATGTGCTCAACATACCATGTGAGAAGATGCGCGGATTGACTGTCTCATACGCCGAGGCAACTGAGATTCATCCTCCACCACCCGGAGTCACTATGCCACCACGAGGACCTAGAATGCATTGGGATTTGGGCATGCTAAATTGGGGAGAAAAGGGGAAAAAATCCATAAAAAAAGTCTAATTTCAACACTGTGTCATTTGCTGACCATGTATAAAAAAGCTAGTAGCAGAGCAGTGAAATACACAAATTAACTCTCCTTCACAGAAAGCACTTGAGAAGAGAGAGAGAGGTGACATCCAGATTATAAAACATACCAAAAGATTTAGGGGAAGCCCAACCTGCAACTAGGCAGATGACTTCCAAGGAAACACCATTAGACCATGCCCATGAAGAGGCCATGCCTTTTGTGGAGTGAGCATTCACACAAATAGGACACTGTATGCCTTGTGTGTCATATGAGAGTGCAATGGTATCTACAATCCAATATGAAAACCTTTGTTTGGAAAACTTTAAAGTGGCCTTTGACGCAGACAAAGATCTGATTTTACCGTCTTATTTGCCTCGTACGATCAACATTATGCATGTAGTTATGCAAATTTCAGCACATAGCCTTTTCTGGGCTTGAGAACAGCTCTTGACAACCTCGGTCCAAACTCTAAGCAAGATTCATCAACTGTCAGTGCTTGAAGTTCCCCAACACATTTCAATGAAGCCAAAGCAAGAAGCAGTGCAGTCTTTAACGACAGTACACAAACTCACTGTATTCAATGGCTCAAATGGCAGGCCTGTAAACCTAAACTGGAACAGTAACGGGGCAAAAATGTCTCAACTGCCCCGCACCTCTCAAGAATTTTATAAAGGATGTCTGCCTATTGACAGACTACCCAATGGGACGTGTCCAGATGCTATGTAAGCAATTTACACTTGTGGCAGGGCGGAGGGCGGGGCCAGGTCGTGATTATACACACCCGGTCCCTTATCAGGCTAATTAAGCCTCCGAGAGGGATAAAGGCCAATGGCAGATGGTGGTGCGACGAGAGAGAGATCGTTTACGGACATGTCCGTCGTGTGTGTGTGTTTGTCTTTTTAAGTTTCTCATTAAAATATTATTTATATTGAAAAGCCGGTTCTCGCTTTACACTGGTGCCGAAGCCCGGGAAGGAGGGATGCCTGTTGCGGAGTCCTCGACACTGCCGTCCACCCAGGGGAGCACCGCTGCCATCCACCGGGGGAGGGAGTAGACCGACCGCCCGGATGCGGTGAACGGCCGCCGTCCGCGAGGCAATTGGGGACTGGACTCCCCAACCGTCTGGAGCGATGGAGCTGCTGCCAGGGGAAGAGGAGAGCCCTGCCATCCCCCAGAAAGTGGAGGGGTTGGAGGAAGACCGCCGTCTGCGAGGGGAGGAGGGAAGTGTTCCCCGACCGCCTGGAGCGGTAGGGCCACTGCCAGGGGCCGAGGAGTGTCCCCACGAGTCGCCGAGAACGCGGAGGGGCGTTCTGACCGCCGGGGGTCGTGAGTCTGACTCCAGTCCGCCCGGGAAGAAGCTGCTGTCGTCCGCCTGAGAGGGTGGAGAAGTGATCGAGGACCATACGATGGTGTATCGGAGAACCGGCGACTAGATTTTTTTTTTCCATCAAGGTAATTCAGAACACGAATGCCGCTCGCGAGTGCCGCATCAACAAACTTCCTCAACTGGGGTAACTGGTAAATAGTCACCTCAAAGTTGAATCTCAAGAATGGCCTGTGGCGAGGGGCTATGTGTTCATGAAAGTAAGCATCTTTCAGGTCGCTTGACACAAATCAGTCCATAGGATGTACGTGGGCCAAAACCTGCTTCTGAGTTACCATCTTGAAATTTAATTTGAGTGTCCAGTTCAAGCATCTCAAATCCAGAACGAGACTGAATCTGCTGCCATTTTTGGTGACAAGGTAGGGGCTGTAAAACCTGCTCGGTATTGTCACTATCACTATCACATCTTCTCAAGGAGACTTAATACCTCTGAGCGGAGAACCGACGCACTCCACATCGTCACGGTGGAGGGAATAATGTCATTGAAATGAGGCATGAGGAATTGGGAAATAGCTCTTTTTTCATGCATATGTTTGCCTTATTGGAACATAACTTTTCTGGCACTTAGCCAGCAACAGGATAAACACAAACGATGCTGCAAACATCTCATTGATCCTGGCAACTGGCGGGTAGTACGCTGTTGAAATGAGAATGTCGCCACTTGAACTGCAGCATGTAGCACTCCCTCGTTCCCAACTCGTGACAGCAGGGAAAGCAAGATGGCTATTAGGTGATGTGGATGCATCAAAAATCTCAGTGTTGCGACATTGGCAGTCTCCTGGCATGTCCCCAACAATCATAAAAATAAGCCAAATCATCCTGCATTACAGATTAAATGATGTAGTACGTTCCAGGCTCCCATTAGTGGTGGATATGGGAACTGTGTTTAATTGGCACCTCCAGTCCGTGCAGCCCTGGAAAGAACGGCACCGATGGTGTTACTCTGAAGCACGCCAACACGGAGAACAACATTTTAAAAAAAAATATTTTGTAAGTCTCAGTCTCAGGAAATGGAGAAGAGATGCAGACCCAAGCCGATGACTATCACCCTCAAATTCTCATCGTTCATTATGCTGTCCTCACTAGATATAGGGAAGCAAGGGGATTGGTGTCAGCTTCCTCAGAAGCAAGCTGAGAGCAAAGTGCTTTGAGAATCATGTAATTGTAATGAACACAACCAATGTCAGCAAGTGCAAGGATAAACGCAAGCAATATAACACCCCTTAATCATCTCAGCCATATGTGATCATATTATGCACGCTGTGCCCGGATCATCGCCTCCCTCGTGCTGTCCCTCGGGATCCTCAGAAGATTGTGGCTGAAAGAAAGTGAGCTGAAACCAAAGTTTTTAGAGTTTTATGTGCCCTCAATAAATGCAAACAAGCTTGGCAAGAGCTTTGTCAGCATGGGCTCTACATAGGTAATCACAGGGCTTCTACAGAATGGCGAAGCCACTTGATAAAAGTAAAACATCTTAAGTGCATTAGTGTCTTGGAAATTATTAAAAAGTATATATATATAATTGATTTTGTGTTAAATATTTTTTATGTCCA
Source organism: Xyrauchen texanus (assembly GCF_025860055.1). Classification (NCBI taxonomy): domain Eukaryota; kingdom Metazoa; phylum Chordata; class Actinopteri; order Cypriniformes; family Catostomidae; genus Xyrauchen; species Xyrauchen texanus. The sequence goes on along the minus strand of NC_068318.1, from coordinate 9,035,702 downwards.
GGATATTTTTTTCTTTGTCTTTTTGACCAAAACTTGGTTACATTTAGCTCTCACTAAAAACAGATTTCATTCAGGTCAAGGGATGCAAAGGGGCGGAACATTTCTGGAAACTTTCCAGAAACTTTCCATAGGAAAAGTTGGGAAATTTTGGAAATATTGGAAAAAACTTTGGGCACTTGGCTTTATGCTGCTGCATCTTTGTGGCATTCTAAACTTAGGTCTTTGCACAGTATTTGCAGATGTACATAGCCTTTCCTTCTACTTTGACAGAGGTGAAATGTATTCACACATCAGATGGCGCACGTGGCATTGTTCGGTAGAATAAGATTAGAAAAAAGCTTGAAAAAAAAAACACTTAATGCAATGCCATGCACAGATATATAAACAGCTAAACAATTGGAATATTCTGGAATGGTAAAAAATATTTTACAATTGATGCTGGACAAATTAATAGAAATAGGCTAGATGAACACTCCTAAATTAGCATGCTAAATCAAATTATAACCTACTTTCTTGTATGATAACAGAAAACTGGCCAGCAGAAGGCAGAAGAAACAGCATCACAGTTGAGATAGCTAGCCTCTTAAATTGTCAATGAAGTTATGTTAGCTTGCTTACATTTAGCATATCTGATTTACTGGCTAGATAGCTACTGTATAAATTGTATCATTTTGATTTAGTATTGCTAGTTAAACTTTAATTGATCAAATAGATTTACCCTAGTAATATCATCAAAACTTACTTGATCGGATGTAGTCCTTGGGCTCAAATGCAGGAGTGTGGCTTCAATAGTCCTGCTGTAGTAAGTAGCCTGCAGCAAGTAGTGTGCTGTATGTAATTGAGGAATGCGCAGGGTAGAAATTCAACTGAATTTGCATTAAATATGGTTGTTTTAACCAAGATTATGCTACAAGATTTTTTCAACTACATTCAAGTTCCCTGTTATAGGCTAACCTGCAATATAGCAAATTTCCAGTTTATTCCCGTTAATTCCCATGGAAAGTTTCCAACTTTGAAAATTCCCGGAATGTACCCTATTCAGGTCAAGGATTTATTGGGAAAAATTAAATTTCTTTTCTATTGGAACATGAAAAGGGAGATCTGAAATTACTGTGAACACTATTATCAAGACATATTTGAATATTTTCCTAAATTTTTATGGACATTTTCTATAATAAATCTGGATTAATTCTCATCACCACAACTCAAAAAACCCAATATAAAAACATCTAAACTTCTTTAACATGTAAACAATTAGTAGAGGCTCTAAAAAATGAGTTTTTGTGTCAGATTTAATACAAATAAACAATATATTTTATTATTGCTATTGCTATTGACATCAACCAAAATTGTTCTTTTATGACAAAATGTCTAATGGTTGATCTATGGATCAATCAGATTTTATAGTTGTTAACATTTTCCGGTCTAAGTTCTTTGTTGTGCACTAGAGGATATAAAAGTAGAAAGACTGTCACCTGACATACAAGTGGAAATTCACCTCCGCAATCTCTGTATAATAATATTTTCAATTCCTTATCCTGCAGTTATAACCGGAAAGGTACTTGAAAGTCATGGAAATTCATTGGGCAAAAAGTGTGGGAACCCAGAAATGTGTAATGTGACTATAACTGTGGACTGGAGCGGTGACAAAAATGGAGCAGAATACTTTGCCCAGACTAACAGTATATGAAAATTCATTTCATGTACATATTTTGTTTTTCAGAGACTTTTTGACTAATTCTGTCTCCCTTTGGCCCATCCCAGTCCGCTGCGGAGTGCATGGCGTCTCTGTGCCAGCGTCAGCAGCACTGTGTGAAGGCCTCCATCAGGTCGCAGTGGCAGCTGGCAGAGGCGCAGAACCAGCTGTGCGGTCTGGAGATTCACAGCTCAGAATCTGTGGAACAGGAGCGCGCTCAAGCCCTTGCCTCCTCCACTGAACTCTCACAGACCGAACAGGAGTGGAGACATAAAGAAAGTATGATGGGAAGTGGTCCAGTACTGTGTCCAGATTCCAGCCACGATGTGTTCGACAAGGTAGTTTTCTCTCTTGTATTGAGCTTTTAAAGTTCTTGAAATCTCACATGTTATAATAATTTATGCATTGTGTAGAATTGACATACTACAGGGTTTGTGTTATCTCAGTACTTAAACCTGACATAAATCTCTCTTAAATATCAGCCCTGAACCTAAAAGTAAAACACAGCAGCATTTTTCATTTGGAGGTTGTCATTTAGCAGACAATAGCCACTCGCAATACGCATAATACATGGACAGAGGTTTAGGGTCTTAAACAAGGGCACTAATTCAAACTGTATGACTAGAGGTCGACTGATAATACAGTTTTACTGATAGTTGCTTTTTGGAACTATCGGTTATCATCAAAATTCAAAACCGATAGGTACCGATAGTTTTTTGTTTTTAAATGTTATTCTATTTTATACATTTATAAAAAATGAGAGCTCCAGAGGTATCGTCGTTAAGTAGATATACATTATTCATGTTAATGTGCATGCTTATTTTGACTGACGTGTCCCTAAAAAAAAAAGAGAAAAGTTCTGTTTTTAGAGAATCGCTGATAATGTACTATTGATGAATGATAATCTGCTGTTGATGAATAACTTATTAGCCTATATGGCAATGTTTAATTTATTGTGTTTATATTGTAATGCATTGTAGATAATTGTAAGAATGCATGTTTTTGTATTTTTTTTTTATGTGTTTGTGTGAGCAGCATGAGGCACAGTCATTTCAAAATAAGAGGTGCCAGTGCATTTTAGGCTTGCTAATAGCAATAGCAAGTCCATGTTATGCTCCAAAACGTAATTTTTCTAGTTGTTATTGGGATTTTGGTTGCAAAATAAACTACATCTGTGATTTGATTCATTTTGGACTCTTGTAGGCTGTCTGTGCCCATCACAGTAAGGAAAGACAAAGGTTTTTTTTTTCCTTTCTGTAAATTGATTTTAAAACTATAAGCTGATTAATCGTTATCGGCCTTTTCCGCCAACTGTTGACCCAGTGTACATTTTTGCACAGTTTTTTGTTTTAGTCATATTCATTAATTTAATTCAGTTTTACTCTTTAAATGGCAAATGTAGTTCAAGCTATAACCGACCAAACTTTAATCAAATATTGAAACATTTCAAATTTTTTTATATATATATATATATATATATATTCTTAATTTAAACGTGTATCAAACATAAAAGAAAAACTACATTCAAAATACCGTACAACTGCCCTAGTTGTGAATACCTATGCTCCTGAAATAATAGCATAGGCCAATAATGAATATACTGAAGCATTAGCTACTCTTTATTTTTTGAATTCATGATGCAAGTTACATATTATGACTAACGTGTAATTTAGTTCAAGTTCACTTGTTCATTCGCTTTATTGTCTGTGCAGATGTTAGTTGTAATATT